>NC_133931.1:32904929-33255763 GCF_031877795.1 Strix aluco
ACAACAGGGAAAGTGGGGCTGTGTCAGGGTACAAATCCTGTTCTGATATTGCTGGAGGAGGCATCATAGGGTGGGAAAGAAATTTGGTGAAATCTCACGCATGATGGCTTTTAGGAACAGTTCTTAGTGTGAATTATTCTTGCAAAGAGGGCAGCTTTGATTGGGTAGACATGCTCAAAGAATGCTTAAATGACTCTTTACACTAAGCATATATGTATTAAGCATATGTACAGTACAAAACACTGTACCCCAATTACTTTATCTATTAGCATGTGTGCCAGTCTCCCAGTCCTTTATCCCCTTACTAGAGTCTCTGAACTATTTGGTTACACCACCATCTTGTCATTTACTTTTTTGGTGCAGGAAGGTCGTACTCTTTGCTGTGTCGTGATCCAGCTTTAGGTAACACACGTTTGCATGTCTTTGAGTGAAAGCTGGAGAGCCCTCTTTGTTCCTTCCATCCCCTTTCTCCCGAGACCATCCCAGATCCTGGGAGCTGGGACAGTATTTTGGGAGGCAGGAGAGTGATGTTTGGTCTCCTCTGGGTAAGGTGAACATGAAGCCCTGGTCTTATACACTCATTAGGTGTTCTTTGTGTTCTATGAACTAAACTAATAGAAGTTTATGTCTTCTAAAACAGACATACAGGTATTTATTTATGTTTACACACATATTTTCAGTTCATTACTTATTTTGATTTCTTTGTTTTAGTTTTCATGATTGTGCAAAAGCTTGAGTGTTACATGCAGTGTTATATGCATTTAATAATTTAAAGTTTTATTTTAAGAAAGACTGAAATCTCACTTATCTCATACGCAGAAAAGAATATACTTGAAAATAGGGACCAAACCTTAAAAATAGCATTCCCTGTCATTCTTGGGACTTCATCCCAAGTTGTCAAGATACTCCAGAGACAAGTGCTTGTCTTAGAAATACTTACATTTTGAAGGCAATACATAAGTGTTTGAAACCCGTAACACTTCTTATAGTGAGAATGGTTTTTGAAGATGAAGGATAAGTATCTGAGTTGGTTATATATTGTCAGCTGACTTGGAGGAAACCATATAACTATACATCAATTTTAAATGTAAATGAAAGGACATCTAGACCTTAAAAATAAGGGGTAGTTTGTGATAATTATTTTTAAGGTCACAAAATAGTTATTTGAAAGAGAAATATATGCTTTAATATAAATGTTTCCTTATGTTGCTTGCTGCTAAATACTTCCTCTATGTTTCTCTGCATATTTTTCGGTGTGGAACATTTTTGCTTTAATATATGATTTTGTTGCAAAAGACCAAAGAAATGTAATGTTTACTCTGAGCAAAAATCCAGCTCTGGTATTGTCAGCATTCATTCAACTCTTCTCATTCACTTATTCTCTTGCATCCAAATATTGTTCATCATGTCAATGTTCATTCTACTGGGATTGCTTCTCATAACACAAAACAAATTCAACTTGGTACAGTATTAATCTTGCAGAAACTTTTAGTAATTACTAAATTCATGTCTAATTACTATTCATGTCTAAGTGATAGAATGACACATTACTGTGTGCCAATTTCTCAAAAAATATTTTTAAGACATGGGCACATTATTACTATAAAGAAATATATGAAATTTAGTATGTCATATCATGTTTTTTTTTTTTTTTAAAAATCACCTATAATTAACAAGAAAGCAAGTTATTTGTTTTGCTGAAAGAAAGCTACCAACATATGAATGTGCTGACCATATGAATTTGAAGCTTAAACTTGTGGGTTATCAAGAAATACATTAAAAAGGTACATGAATTTGCTTAGGCCACATAATAACTTCCCATGATCAGAGGGTTAAGTTATTAAGAGAAATTTGTAAAGAAATGTTACAACATCCTGCTATACCTCAGCTCCCCTTCCTGGAAAATGAAAAATGTGACATTTCATTTTTTTCAAAGTAATTTGAGATCTGCAGTTTAGAAATGTTAGCTAAGGAATTACTGTTCCTGGGGAGTTCACAGGAGTCCAACCTCTATCACAGAATATTACAATAAAGCAACATACTCAGTGTACCAGTCTATTTGCAGTTCTGATTGGTCCTTGATTTTTTGGTGTCTGTTATGCTTTTCAGGGCCCTCACCAACATAGTGTGACACCTACTGCAAGCGGTGGTAAGATGTTTGGGGGTTACTCTGCGTAAGGGCTGTTTTATGTTCTGAGCTAGGTTTTCACCAGTCTAATAAAGCTTTCAGTGGACTTTTATTGTCATTCATAGCTTTATTAGTCTTTTATCTGACTGTTGCTTTGGCCTTTCCCTTGATTGACTGTGCCTATAGCAGGAATGCTATGTCAGCTGAAATACTCTTCACTCTTTAATTGTAATTCTGCCTTTCAGGGAATAGAGTTTCCAGAGAACAAGTCAGCTGCTGTTATAGCTAAAGTTAATGCTTTGCTATAAACAGCTCCATGCCAAAATTGTCTTAGATTATGTAGGATCTTCTTGTGTCAAAACGCTGCTCTTTTATTCATTAATACAGATATTTATGACAACTGGCTTGCAATGTCTTAACTTTCCAGAAGCATTGGGTTATAATGGTCCATGGCTTGGTGGAGATATGTTTATGCATTTAGATAAGTAACGTGGAGTTTGCAGTTATCTTGAGCCAGAAATGTGCGTTTAATTGTTCTGGATCCTTTCTATGGCCTGCCACAGTGTACATATTCTTCCTCACCATGTGCTCCTAACAGTTAATTGCATAATGTATTTGGTGTAGGTTTAGTAATCTTAAAATTATATAAGCTTTATATTAGAATTTATTGTACAAATCTGTATTAATCTTTTTTTCTGAGGGCTATGTGGGAGGTACCCCATTCCACTTGGTAAAACCAGCTGTTTAAAACTGTTACAGTTGGTTGATATTTATTTCTTCAGCACCTCTTCTCACAGGTACTGAGTCCTCTGCCATGACTCCCTCATCCATCCATCAGCAGTTCCTGCTCTTCCTCCCCTCTCCCGCTGGTCTCAGACTTCAAGTCCCACATCCATTTGGGAGAGCACAGCTCCTACTGCTCATGGTACTGAGCTGGATGAAGAGGCTGCTCTGCTTCCACCAGACTCACAAGTTCCCTATTCAACAGCAGGGAAGCCAACTGGCTCCCAAATTGAACTCCCTTGTAGGTACCTCCTCCAGGCTCCCCACCGAGACTCATGATTAGCTGACACAGACTCTGTTGTCTCCCTTGTCTTGGAAGAAATTGGTCTTGGCACTGGTAGTGTCATGTGTTGAAATGCCAGAAAAATGCCAGATAATTGTGATTCTATAGGTACAGGTTGTATGATTTGGATGGAGGTACTAGGTGACTTTTGTTAGTATATTTTTATGAGAACGCTAAATCGATCCAGTTAATGAGATAGATTATATTATTTTAGCTGTTCTTTGTAGAAATCCAGATGAAAAGCATTTTTGTATTGGACGTTTTAGGAACAGTTCTTGCCTTACATGACCTAATACTCATTGCATATTGCAGTGCAAGTGATGAAAGACCCTGAATCAGGATGTCCATTTAGTAACATGGTGGAAATGATCATAGTCCAATGATGTCAGGGACAGCCCCAAAAGAGACATGTACTCACTAATGCTGAGTTTCATGCCTGTGCTGTTGCTGTGAGAGCTAAATACTTGGGTCTGGGATTCACATACCAAATATATCTATGAGGCAGGGCAGCTAAATCAGCCAGTGGGAAATACCAAGGTCAAGAAAGAATTTGAAACCCCTTCTTGTGCCTCTAACTCCATGCCAAATTGAGGTTATTTGCTTTTGCCAAATGTGCATTCAGGTACATATAATATATCTGAGTATAAACGGTTGTATGTTCATACCACTTATATCTGCATTTACAGTTTTTAAACCACGTCTGATAGCTTTTTCTGCAATAATTTGTCCAGGCACCTTTTGAATTTATGTAAACTTTGAGCACTCTTTGCTTGCCACTGATATCTAGGGCCAGCTGGATGGCTTTCACTTCTGTAAACTGACTCATAGATGGTGCCAGATGCTTTTTTGTGAAAAGCTACTTCCTTTGTATTTATTTTTATATTTTTATATTTTGTATTTTTTGAAATCTTCTATATCAAACCCATCACTTGGCACTGTCATTTGATGTCCCCTAGTTCTTTCATTGAAATGACACATCATATAAAATGCATTTGCATGGCAACACCAGGCACAAAGCAGCCCTCAAGAGGCTATCAAGACAAGTATATATACTATGACCACGTATACTACAAGCCAGCTGAAGCTAGGGCTGGTTCTTGGACGGTGTCACCTACTGAGAGATTGTGGGGAGGCTCAGCTCATGCTCAGCTCAGCTGGCTACAAAGAGCAATACAGGTGTCACAGCATGGGGCACCCTGTGCAGCAGAGTGTTCTGCGTCCCAGGAAGTGGAGCAGAGATGCAGCCTCTGAGTGTGTGAGAAATGGGGTTTTACCCGGGGCTTGGGAAGCTGCAGAGGGAATTGTCCTACAGCTAAGCTGTTTTTCAGACCTTGTTTCTTTTTTCTCCAACAAGCTTGTGCAATCCTTGCTTTAAAGCCCTTAAAGCAAGGGATTACTCTGGAAATGCCAGAACAGGATGACATATAGTGGCATTTGCAGACAGCCTGAGAGAAGACAATAAAATCTGTATATCCTTTATTCCTGATAGTTTGATATTTTCTTTCTATTCAAATTACAATCACTGAGAAAAATTCAGACCCACACTGCTAGCTTCAGTGCTAATTATACAACATTTGGCCCAGCCAGTCCACATGCATGTCAGCGCAATGAGATTATATGGGCAGAAACCTGAAACAAGGTATGGTATTCACAGTTCATCAGTTTTCTGCCAGTTGCCTTAGACAATATCAATTGTTAGATTCTGCTCAATCTTAAGCTCGTTTCTGTAATATTTACATTGTCAATTTGTCCACAATGCTGGTGCACTAGAGCAGAACTCCCAGAACTAGCAGTTACTAGATACCAAAATTGCATATTTTTTTTCATTCTGGCACTTAACAGTCAATGCTTTTACACAGAAAAGCAAGAGCATTTTAGTAAACAAGTGCCCTAAAATAAATGCTGTGCTAAAACAGAGAGAGAGAGAAAGAGAGAGATGCTAACCAAATTTTTCTTTCAAAGGCAATTCTTTCTTTCCTTGGGGAACAAGACAGCTCTAACAGGTGGAAGGTTAATAAAATCATAAGAAAGATGAGCAGGGCACAGATTTGTCCTGGAATATTGTGCAGGATAATCAGAAAAATAGTATAGGTCAAATTCTTACATTGTTTGACCTCAAGAATTAAGGCAGGTCCAAATAGAAGTACTGCTAAGATTTCAATATTTAGCTCTGTTTGGTATAGGTCACTTTTTCATTTAGCACAAACTATACTTTACTCAAAATTTGTGTGATTAATGCATTGATTTAGCTTCCCAATGTGCACTGCTGCTAGGCAGATTCAGATATTATTTATTTTTATTAGTTTATAATATGTCAATTTTTCTTGCTTATCTGTCAGCTCCCACAAAAATACATAAATCAAAAATATAGCAATGTGGACACTAACAAGGCATAATTATTGTAGGGTCTGTCCCCTTTTAAAGAAAAATACAATTACCTACCAATATGTTGCTGGGATTAGGTCAGAATTTGCATAATACTGACTCATATTTTTTTAACAATTTTAACATCAGACAATAGGTTTTGCAAATCTATATTCCTTTCCTGTTTTTCAGTTTTATTTTTCAGGCTAAAATAATAAGAAGCTCAGTCAAAACAAGATAATTATTGCAGTCTATCCCCATAGAAAACTTTAATTACTCCATGGCATGTTTCTAGGATTAGGTCAGATTTTTATAAGGCTGATTTTTTTTTTAAATAACAATAGGCAATTAAGTCTGCCAAACTATAATTTATTACAGTTAAATTTATTCATTTTTTGACGGATAAATATTTAATAGAAAATAACTCAATCACTGCAGGAGATTAAAGAAGATTTTTACCTCAATATAATCTTAGAAAAACAGCAGACAGTTTTCTGTTCTTGGCTGTAATACCAAATAGCATCAAGTTAAATGACAAGATGAAAATAGTTGAAAATTTTTAACTTCAGTGAAATAATAGTTGCTAATGTATAGGATTATAAAACCCCCAGTAGCAGACTATGTAACAAATAGATCCCTCCTGAAATACTGAAAACTATGGTTGGGATCTAGGGTTAAATAACCGTGATATATTTATAGAGGGCAAGGGATCACCATAAAATAAAGCAGCAAATAGTAAAGAAGTCAATGTAAAAGAGAGGCCAGGGATTTAAGGTATAGAGATCATAAATTTTCATCGATATAAACAGTTCATGTACCTCAGGAGCTGAGTTTTAGCTATAATTTCAGGTCTGACCTATAGGCTTTTGGTGTTCACAGTGCATGCACGATCAAGATGCCATCTGAGGAGGTGAAAAAAACGTTTCAGATCTGTATGATTTACTCATTTAATCATCCCCAAATCCACCCCAAACACAACAATACTGTGTCGAATATCAGTACTTGAGAAGATTTTATTGTCCTACTAAATTACATTTAATTCTTACTATAACATCTCATATAAACAAGAATAGTGAATGATTTCCTCCCCAGTGTGTTCTTCGGGAGGCAGGAAAAGATTGTTATATGGAATGCATAGATCTGGAAAAGGTCACCTTTTCTCTATCCCTCAGAACTCCAGAATGCACAGATACTTTCAGTTGCAATGGATGGTTTTCTTTTTCTGCTTTAAGGTGATATTTTCTGGTTTAAAATAATAATTATGAAACCACCACAAAGAACCATTTGAGGCTTTTAGCTTTTTACTAATTGCTCTGAAAGAGAATTCTAAATGATTTCCAAATGACTTAAATGATTTGGCTAAAGAGCATCTTATTACAAATGGGCTGAGTTGAAAACATTGTGTCAGCACTAAATGAGGCTTTTTTTCCCCCCCTGCCTTTCTCTAATGGGCAGAGAAGAACGTGTAAAGCACCCTCCCTGCAATGACTTTTAAATGGGCTTTGGATCAAGCCTTTATTTAGACAATGTGTTGTGGTTTTTTGGGGTTTTTTTGTTTTTTTTTTTGTTTTGGTTTTTTTTTAAATGGAGTTTACCACACTGTGATATTTGCCATTACTGCACTCTTGCAGTATTCCCTAGCCTTCGAATCTGAAATCCTCCAAACAATGTGGGCAAACTTAACACTGGTTTGCTATAAATACCCAGCCATCTTAGAGCAGATGACTTCAAGCCTGTCAGTGGCCCTGCTTTGGTACTGATGACAGCTTGCTGAAGAATTACTGACTTGGGGACTGGTCCAGTAACCCTTAAGCAAGAAAGAAATCCTTACACGCATGAATAATCACATTAGTTTCATCAAAACCAGTTGCATAAATTACACAACCCGAGTAATAGCCTGCAAGGCGCAACTCAGTGCCAACCTACCTTTTACCCTCCCAAAGTTCATTGCTCATGTTACACCAACTTTCTAGAAATTCTGCCGTGCTAACGAAGGGACTTCTCTCTGTGCCCGTCCTAACGAGGTAACTGAATGACTTTTAAAGCAAAAGTGTTTGATATAAGTACTGCTTTTCAAATACTAAAATATCTGCAGACGATGTCAAACAGCTTTGGGGATGAATGCTTTTATTCTGAGCCACTAGGTTGCACTGTTGTATAGAGAACAAACTCTTCTCTGCCACGCTGCATACAAACAGCCTCATGCTGTGCAGAACCTTGTAAATAGTGTTTTACAGTTTTCACTAACAACAGAAGTATATGAGATCAAGAGAGGAAGACTCGCATTTGGAAATCTTTGCTTTCTCCTCAAAGGCAGGTCCAGGTCCTGGTTTCAGTTAGGTGTTTTTGTTCTGTGTAAGGTGCCCTGAAGATAACCACATTTTGGAATTGGATTTTTTTTTTTTTTTTTTTTTTTTCCCCCTGGGGGGACGAGAAGCTGCTGGGGGATAGGTTTGGAAGGGGGAACCAAGCTGTTATACTTGAAGAATTCTTGACTTGACACACATGTTCCTGGAGACCTGTCTAAAGCTGCCACAGGCCTTTCTATATACATAAACTCTGAACACGTGCTTCCCCTTTCCTCCCTGATTTGGCAGTGTTCGATGGCCCAGACAATACAAAAGCACACATCAATTACTTCCCTATGTACATTACACACTCTGGGCAATCACAAACATTATATACTGTTCACGTGTGAACAATTAATTACAGTTAGATTATATAGTCATTCTTTCCACTAGCATTGTCCAAAGTAAATTTTTCCTTTAAGTGTAATATGGTTTTAATTTAGGAAGCAGGGTTTCTTTAACCTATTTGACATTATGCAAACCATCTTAAAGGAGGTTTCATGCTATTTCCACTCTGTCTGCTAACATTGCTCCCCGCCCAAATGTGAGCTGTGTTTTATCAAGCAAATTACTTACAGAGGATTTTGTTCAAAAAGACTTTAGGTTCATTCCTTTACCCATATTTACTCAGCTCTGGTGTAAATCTTTTTGTATTTTGCTCTGTGGATTAGCACCTCTCTCATCCTCCCACTACCCCTCTCTTTAGGGCAGTAAGCTGAGACAATAATAATGAGGAGCAGAGCTGGTGACTCTCTCCATCCTGAAGCTCTGGGAGGGAATAGGTCATCCCAAAGGACCTGAGTCTGTGCTGGGTTAGTTTAGTTGGCCTGCTACAAGCCTCACATTTGGGAACTATCTGCTTCAGGTTTTGACTCTTTCAGTAACAACATTTCTGGCTGCTAATTAAATTTCTTACTGCTCCAACACCAGAGAAGACAAGCGGCACCTAGATGAAAACAAACTTCACTGATTACAAGAACACGTGTTGCATGCAATTAACCCATTACTGAGCCCTGGAAAGGAGAAAGCTGATCCGAGGGAAAAAGGACAAAAAAGAAGGGGAGATACCTAACAGGCTGAAACAGAATTTTATCTACTGAGCTTTTTAACTTGGGTCTGAGAGACTTCTTGCTACTGATCAGATACAGTTGCCTCTTCCACTTTTGCTGAAATGAAGCTGATGATTCTACTCCATTTCACCTAATATTAATACAGAATTAATATTTTTTCATAAGATCACAGACACACATGGAACTTTACTGCAGAAAATAATAGAGGTGAACAGACATTACGAATATTCTTCATTGGGTTTCCCTTCACATTTAATTGCACTTGTTTTCAAATACACACGTACAATTTCATGAGTATTTTACAGTGAAGCTGGTTTGCCTGCATATTTGCAGAAAGTGAATTTGCAGTTATACTGGCAAGTATTCTCACATGAAAATTCAAATGTGCAAGTGTTTATCTTTAAACTGTATGCTCATCCAACCAGGGAACCAAAAGACTCCTATAATCTCTCTGACCAAGTGTAACTGTGCACCAGGGACAGAGTGGTGGGTACTTGTAGAAAGTGATTTGTGCTCAGCCCTGGAACTTGCACATTTCCCCTGTAAAAAAAAATGCTTGATTTGGCATAGCACATAGTCTAATATGTCCAATGTGAATCATGGAATATGTTGCAATAAACCTACATATAAGTGAGGGTATCTGCTCCCCAGAACTTTCTCTCTATTAACATGGTATGGGCAACATAAGAGGAGACAGCAGCATTGTGGCTGTGCAGTTACCAAATGGAGAGAGTGCTCAGTCCCTAGGATAAAAGGAATCTTCTTCAAGTTGTGTTTATTTCAGTAGGAGCTGCACGTGAGTGCAAGTACCTGTCTTTACAGTTTTCTTCATAGGACCAAGGCCTTTGTTAGAAATAGCTAAAGGAATACATCATTTTTACTGCCACATCCACACTGGTCTTTGTGGATCTAGGGGTTTTATACTTTCTTTGAGAAATCATTGCCCATAAAATAAACAGTATCATTTTCTTGTATTTTCTTGGGAAAACACTACTCATTATTTCTGTTTTCTGAATGTAACAATAAATACATTATTCTTTTTCTTCCTCCTACTAAATTTCTTCCTTAAATACAAAGCAGACTGTATTTTAATGGTCACACGACTTTCATAGTTGAATACATTGCCCTAATACAAATACAGAAGCAGAAATAGCACATGTGTTCACACACATGTTTATTCAGGGATCAGGCAGACGTCGTGGCAAAGTCTTTGTCTGTATATACTGTGCTGCAGAGGCCAGCTGTGAAGGACAAATCTGAGGTGAGGAATATGCCTTGCCTAACTCAAATGAAACTTCTGTAAATAAGTTTGTTTAGTTAATACATAGATGCATATGATGAAAGATTGTATTCAAGCATGTAGCTTGGATCCTGACATTTGAAGTGGGTCCAACTGTTGTTGCGAGTCAAAAACTGCATATACCTGGTGGGAATGACTGAAATTTGAGCTCTAGCCAAAAGGCAGTATAGATGCGACTAGCATCTCTGAGAGCCCGGACATACAGCGTTCAAATGAATGTAAGCTTATTCAGTAATTCTTTGTGTAAACAACCCACAGAAGACAAGGTAAAGACACACACAAACGCACACACATCTATTCATTTTCTCTCTTTCAAAAAAATGTGGACTAGCCCAGCCCTCACTGATCTAGAATTCATGCTAATTAGTCTTTAAAAGCTAATGGATACCAGCAATGTATGGGAAACACGCCTCAGAATATGAGGATATGAGTTTGGACAACAGCTTCTGCATTTTATGCTGAACATTTTTTTATATAAAAAGTGGAACACGTTTATTAGAAGTGGATGCAGGATGTATATAACTAATTATAGTGCAATTAATTCAACAGATCATATCCCTTTTCTCCTCCTTCCCCAGTCATTTTGATAGTTTCTCCTGGCTGAAAGTAGTATATATTTATTATAATAATTCTCTATCTCTTTTGCTTCCATTCTCTTTTAGTAGAAATAATCAGCTGATCGATTGTTAGAAAATTAGCCCAGGGAATTCTCTTTAGTTTGCACTCTTTCTCTCTCTCATCTTGCTAAACTGGTGAGGAAATTTAACCTGCGACTCACACAGTTGTCATTAGACAAGTGTGTTGCCATCTCATTTTTAGAGCAAGTTTGTGTAGGTTGTAACTGTATTTTCATATTAAAATTCAAGAGGGCACATGTGTGTGTATACAGTACTGTGTATATTATGCATACAAAGTTATCGTTCAAAAGATCTCTATCATCTATTCCCCTGTAACACCCGTATACTTGAAACATGGTGCTGTAATATGCCTGTACCAATCAGAAAACTGAGCGATCATAACCTCTTGCTTACATCTAGGCAAAAAATATTTCAACTGTCGCATCAACAGAGTAAATCCCATTTTATTGAGTATACTTGGAATATAAAAATGATAAATGCTAACAATTAGATGTGAGTCATGTGTGTTTTTCAGGTCTTTAGAGTCTGAGCATACAGGATTCTGTAAGCCTGACCTTCCAGAGCCATCCATGGTATATAGGGAAGAGCTATGTAAGTGGGTTATGGAAATGTGTGATTAACCCTTGTCAAGGTGGTCAGCCAAATGAATGCTTGCTGGATTTCTCATTAATAACTGGTAGGTCTGACTCACTTAAATATTTATTCTCTTTCCATACAATAAGGACCTAGAAAAGCATTGTTTTCTCAGAAATTCTATATGTAGTTTTTTTCTTCAAGATTGTGGCAATACAACAGCAGGCAAATATTGACCCTGAAAAGCGTGCATTCCTCCAAACACCAGAAGTGTATTTCCAGGTCTAAAAAGGCTTGACACACAACCTGACCTGATGAAGGCACTCGTCAGGCAAGCTACATACCTATGACAAGTTATTCCTCTTTGTTATAAAACAGACAGACACCAAGGCCTTCAGATGTAGGTAGGAATACAGAGGACTTTCCACCTTTTTTCCTACTGATCTCACATGGCACTAGCCTGTTCTGCTTGTGACCATCATCAGAGTGGAGAAAATATCTAAATCCTAGGCTTAAAAAAAACCCTAGACACCAGGTAATAGTCAAAGTACAGTAAGAAGTACATTTGATTGAAGTTGGGGAAAAAAATATTGAGAAATGTGCCTGCCTCACAGGAGTGAACTTCAGATGCTGACCCTGAATCCTGTTAAGCTTCTTTTAGGTTTGTGTTATCCACAGGCTCATTCTCTGGAAATTTAGTAATGTAGATCTTTATGTTTCAGTAATTACTTGCTAGAAAACAGAAGGATCCTTCTGTTGTACCGATTCCAAATCTGTTTCAACACACCGTGTCACAGTAATGACAGAACTGGGGAGCTAGCTATTAAAATAGGGGGGTAGGAAACCCCTTATGTTCTGCCCTAGTAAGATTTTGCTAATTAAGCAAAACCAATGCCTTGGTTCCTTGTATTTGTCCAAAGAGGGGAAAGCCTTATCTATTCCTTCCTTTCCCCTAAACTCTGCTCTTGGACCGTCTGTGAATTATGTGAGCCCCTGTACATAATTTACCAAGCAGCAGCGCACTCCTATGATATGACTTCTCAGTTTTGCTACTGTCTACAAATGCTTTTCGTTTATGTGTCATTATCCATGCTTGAGCCATAGAAGAAGTAGGCGTCAGAGCCTGTTCTGATCTGAAAAGCCTGGCTCAAGTTGTAGGGATGCATGACTTCAGCTCACTCTGCACCACAGCCCAGATGGCAGATGTTCTGCAAAAATGCAGGACTTTAAGTCCTGCACTTAAAAAAAGTGCAACTCTAAAGAATGTCTTTAATTTCAACCTCTGGGGACCTGCCAGGCGAGCAGCTGCCAAGGCACTTGTGCTGCTGCCTGCAGGCTGGGGTGGGGAAGCCCCCTGCACAGACACTGGCGCATGAGTCTGCAGCTTGCTCCTTGGCCTCTGAGCACATGTAAGCAGAAACCTTAGATTATCATTGCAACAAACCACAGATAGTTCCAACTAGCACAAGGACGGTGATGTTCCTAGACTTTAAATCACTGTTCCCGCTCAAGTGTGCTCCACTCTGAACTGAGACAGGGTTTTGCTATGTCTGGAGTGGCAGATCCTCTCTCTGCACCGGCTAACAAAAATGCACAGGGTGTCTAGGTTAAGCAGATGGTTATGTCCTGAAACAGGGATTTTTGAGGCCATTTGGGTGTTTTGTGGGACCATAAATAAAAACTTTACACAACAGGCATCCAACTCTGTTTTGGAATGCATCCAATCTCAATTAACAAAATCTTGCTAGGTCAGAGAATAAGTATTTTTTCCTATCCTTCTCTATTTTTGTAGACAGCCCCCTAAAATCTGAAGATGTTTTCTGTCCTGTGGGAATTAAGATTGTGGCTAGTGGGAGTCAGGCTGGGCAGCCAATGGATGCAAAGAGGTGGGATTTCTTGATAAAGAGTGGGTAGGACAGAGAGAAGAAGCTTGATACAGACTCCCAGTGATAGACACCTTTTTCATTAATAGTTACATGTGAGCTAACTGCATCCCCTTTTCTAGATGTCCCTTCTTCATGCTAACGTTCTCTTCCAATGAATATAAATGACTAATCTAATCAGTTTCCCTTAACCACCTCAACATATCTTATCTTGAAATTGAAATGCCTACAGCCAAATTTATTTCAATGCTGACCCCTACCCTTTCCAACATACCTTATTTTGAAGCCTAATATGCCTTTTCTCATAGCTTTATTTATAGGCTTTATTTTCTACCCTGTGCTTTTCTGTACCTCAAAAACTACCCAATGCCTTTTTGCACCTGCAGTTCTCCTCACTTCAGAGGTGCATCTTGAGGCACACAGAAGGTACAGGATTTGACCAAGTTTCCACAGGATATTAGGAACAAAATCAGGCTTTCAGACGTCCAAAGCTAGTCTCTGGCATTCTTCTGTTTGGAAGCTGGCCTAGTGTAACATTTTGTGTAAAGATTTATAACATTTGCTGTTCAGAGGGAAGCTCAAAAGCCCCTGAAGTCTATGCTCATATGTATGATGTTGGGCCATAGTAAGTGTATATGTGTGTGTGTATCTACCCCCAGGGAACAGTGGGAAGTTATTAGTTAGCCAAGATGGCATAATAAAGTATTGAGGCTGGAACACCCACCTTTCTGGAAGATGTAGTATGGGGAAGAGCTGATGCAGACTTTGGATGAAATGACTTTGTACAAATATAAATGAAACTATGAGGCATAGGATGAATGGATAAGATGGAAAAATCCCGTGGAGTCTTACAAATGCTGTTGTCAGAGTGTGTAGTGTTAATGGAGATGTTGTGATCAATGCTAAGGTAGTGGGGGGGTGAAAGGTAATTTTTTCCTTATAAAAAGGAAGCACACGGGAAATTATGTTTAAAAAAATCAGATTTCTTTGACAAGATCTGTTTTCCATGAAACTGTGTTGACTTTGATTGTGCTACCATCCCTTAATTCTTTCATTTTCAATCAGCATTTCCACGACTTTGAAGAAGATTAATATTACAGTAACCTGTTCACGTCTGCTGCCTAAAAACATTATTTTTCTTTTCTTTGAAAATACCTCTAAGCTCTAAAAAAGCTCTTTTTTGTTTTTTATTTCCCAAAGAAAAATTATATTGTGAAGCTTGGGAATATTTTCTTGTCTATATTCAGCTTGTGGGGGCAGGCTTCCAGGGCACTGCTAGTTATCCAAAACCTGTTCTCTAGAAAGGTGAAACTTCCAGCCTGAAGAGATTTGAGACTGTACTTTCAGTCCCTAAAGGAATAGGTGTATACACTTGAGAAAAACCCCTATGTGAGAACTGCAGCCTTGGACAAATGTCCCCTGAGGGAAGTGTTTCCTTCAGTTCACGTACCCCTACTTAGTGTTAGAAGTTTTCAAGTGAAGATCAATAACCTGGAACTAAACCTGAGGAGCTTAGCTTTGTATCAGGTTTTGTTCTCTCTACTGAAACTCAAGAATCTGACTGTAGAGCACTGGATACATCAGATAAATATGGATTTTGTTGTAGCTCACTGTTATTTGAAAGAACCCATTTCAAAACCCTGCCTTTCTTGGTTTGTCCAGTCTAATTTGGATCAGTAATCAGAGTCTGAATTACTGTTAGTGCTGCTGTTTGGGTTTCTTTGTCTTCATTCACTCCTAACGCTTCCAGTGCATAGCTAAATAGAGCCCTCATATGCTGAAAGCATTTGGAAAAGCTCATACATCATTCATCCAGAGAGGAGAAATGAAGTAAGAAGGAAAGGAGTGTCTTTGTTTCTTCACAAGGACTGAACACAGTACTAAGAGACTGGTAATAAGGTTACCATTTAGACAGACACATTATTAGAAATGCAAATTCAGAATAGGAAATACTGAATATCTCTCATTTTGGAAAGTCATTTTTACCAGATTTACTTACGAATTAGTTAGAAATGTAATCCCATTAATGACACTACTGCTTCTTATGGATGACAATGACAAAATGCAAAAGAAGAGCTCCAGCCCTTCTTTTTAAGGAATGCAGCCATCTTTTCATCCATGTATTCACAGCTCTCATTCAGAAAAGATGCATTTATATCATCATATGGCAGACCCTTGGCAATAATATCTCAATTGCCAGAATATACTTACAATGGGTGGCTCTGGCTCTGAACACTCAATTAAGTGCATTTTTTTCCTTATATGGTCCCTGTGGTACATTAAGTTTTACAGATATCTAATAGCTTCAGCATCTCTAAGGGAACTGGCCTTGATTTTATTAACCTAAAAGATTGAAGAACAAAAGGCATATATTGCTGATAGGTTAAAAATTCCTTAACAAAGGTATCTTAATTGCTTTCTTATTTCCCTTAGTATATGCTGTGGTAACCTCCACTTCTTATTCAAAAGGATATTATTTTTGGACTCAGTAATTTTCTGTGAAGGATGTCTTGTTAGGTTTCATAGTTTTGGGGTGTTTTTTTGGTCAAGAAATATTTGAACAAAGTTGTCAATTGTGTCAGAGGTTAGAACCTTTCCCTCACTCTTCAAAAATCATCTGTCTGTCTGCCTCACTCCCTCTATCTGTCAGAGTGACTATTAAAGCTACAGTAGTGTGTAGTGATACATACGTGATAACCAAGAACTTTGGCCTAAGAGCTTATCTGTTAACAGTGTCAAATGCTATCTGATAATCAATATAGCTGCTCTTGTGTTATTTGCCTGTGTTTCTGGAGGCGTGACTGTTTGTTTTCAGACACACGTTGTGCTTTCTATCCTTTTGCCTCTCGGTGGTTGTCAGCCTCCATATCTGTGTTTTTCAGCAGGTTTCATTAAAACCTGTCTATAGCAGTCAGAAGAAACCTGCAGCTTTGGAGGATCCCCAAGCCTTAGCAAGCTGTGTAAACTGTGTAAATCTATTTAAGGCTAAGGGTCCAATGAAAGAACCTCCAAACTTCTGCTCTGTATACTAGGTAATTGTGGAGGAGATTTCTTTAAATGAATATGCTGCTGTTCTCAACCGTAGTGATTACCCTATAGTGGTTCTGCTTTTTTATCCTTATCACACATCACCTCTGTTCTGCAGCATACAGACTAGGATACCTTTGTTCTCCAGAGATGGAAATAACACCAATAAGTTATGCCAGGATAAAGGGATGAGTTGTAATCTTGCTGATTTTTTAAGAAGAAAATGAACTGGTGTGATAGCAAAAGCATTTATCTTTTTTCCCTTTTGCAGTTTTAAGGCACATCAGAATAAGTGTGTATATTTATGAAGGTGAAAATGTTTTATAGGGTTTTGAAGCGATAAATACCTTACAACGACACAGCCAACTTAGAGCAGGGAGTTTGAGTGTCAGGGGAAACATTAGGTATTTCTGACATCACACCTCTGTGTGGGTAATTTGTAGGTTTTTATATATTCCAAGCTTCATTACTCTACTTAGAATCACAGAATCATAAAATCATTTAGGTTGGAAAGGACCTTTAAGATCATTGAGTCCAACCATTAACCTAACACTGCCAAGTCCACCACTAAAGCATGTCCCTGAGCACCACATCTGCACGTCTTTTAAATATCTCCAGGGATGGTAACTCCACTGCTTCCCTGGGCAGCCTGTTCCAATGTTTGACAACCCTTCTAGTGAAGAAATTTTTCCTAATAACCAATCTAAACCTCCCTTGATTCATCTTAAAGCCGTTTCCTCTTGTTCTATTGCTTGTTACTTAGGAAAAGAGACTGACACCCACCTCACTACAACCTCCTTTCGGGCAGCTGTAGAGAGCGATATGGTCTCTCCTGAGCCTCCTTTTCTCCAGACTAAACAACCCCAGTTCCCTCAGCTGCTTCTCATAAGACTTGTGCTCTAGATCCTTCACCAGCTTTGTTACTCTTCTTTGGATGTGCTCCAGCACCTTGATGTCTTTCTTGTTGTGAGAGGCCCAAAACTGAACACAGTAATCGAGGTGCTGCCTCACCAATGCTGAGTACAGGGGGACAATCACTTCCCTAGTCCTGATGGCCACACTATCTCTGATACAAGCCAGGATGCTGTTTACCTTCTTGGCTACCTGGGCACAGTGCTGGCTCATATTCAGCTGGCTGTCATCCTTTTCTGCTGGGCAGCTTTCCACCCACTCTTCCCCAGGCCTGTAGAGTTTCATGGGATTGTTGTGACCCAAGTGCAGGACCCAGCAATTAGTCTTGTTAAATCTCATCCAGCTGGCCTCGGCCCATTGATCCAGCCTGTCCAGATCTCTCTGCAGAGCCTTCCTACCCTCAAGCAGATCAACACTCCCGCCCAACTTGGTGTCATCTACAAACTTACTGAGGGTGTACTTGATCCCCTTGTCCAGATCATTATGAAGATATTAAACAGAACTGGCCCCAGTACTGAGCCCTGGGGAACACCACTGGTGACTGGCCACCAGCTGGATTTAACTTCATTCACCACAACTCTTTGGGCCCGGCCATCCAGCTGGTTTTTTACCCAGCAAAGCGTACACCTGTCCAAGCCATGAGCAGCCAATTTCTCCAGGAAAATGCTGTAGGAAACTGTGTCAAAAGCTTTATTAAAGTCTAGGTAAACAACATCCACAGCCTTTCCCTCTTCCACTAAGTGTGTCACCTTGTTATAGAATGAGATCAGATTAGTTAAGCAGGACCTGCCTTTCATAAAGTCATGCTGACTGGGCCTGATCACCTGGTTGTCCTGTATGTGCCACGTGATGGCACCCAAGATGATCTGCTCCATAACCTTCCCCAGCACCAAGGTCAGACTGACAGGCCTGTAGTTCCCTGGATCCTCCTTCCAGCCCTTCTTTACTTAAATATTTCCCCCCTCACCTCTTTCTTTCTCCCTGTGCAAAAATTTCAAATGTCAAAGGGATACAGCTGAAGGGCTGCTCCAATCCAAGCTTTTCTCCTTACACAAAGCTTTAGTTGGGGAACCACTGATCAATGCATGGACTGCGTGTTACAACTGGCTAAATCCTGCAGAAGCAGCAGTGTGCTGGTGTGCTCTGGACAATTCAGGATTGCTGCCTTGTGTAAGTAACAGAAAATTAAGAATTCCCATAACAAAAGTATATTATGTCCCTTACAAATGCAGATTTAAGGGCTGTGACACAGCAGTGTCTCTTTAAAGCAAAAGTAGGAGTGATTTGCCTTGCAACAGAGCTGTCTGTCTTCCGGGTTAGGGAATCCTCCTCTTCCTCATTTTGAGGGTGTTGGGCCCTGTTGTCTCATATCCTGCACTCAGTAAGTGCTCCTCAGTCTTTAAAAATTATCATGCCAAGGACTTAATGACATGAAAAACAATGATTTTTTTCTTGTCTAAATAAAATGCTGAGGAAAAAACTCCACAAAAGACACCATCTCCTTTTTTTTTTTTGACACAATTGTCCTCTGTTTCCTAAAGATGCATGGAAGCTGCATCTTTTTTTTAAAGGAGAGCGGGAACCTCGCTTCTCATGAGGATGGTGATGGGATGCTTTTGTGGGGAGGAAGGCAGCGTGTGAGGAGGCTACAGCAGGGAGGAAAATCCTGATGGGAGAAGTGCTGGCAGTGCAGCTGCAGGGCTGGGGAGCCACCCCGGTCCAACAGCTGGGGAGAAACTGCTCTCTGCTTTCCTCCAGAAAGATTTGTTGCAACACATGGATGTCTGCGCCAACACTTTCCCATGATTAGTGTGGTGGTCTTTTAGCACTGACCTCTACTTAGTGTTCAGCTTGACATATTAATCTTCACCAAAGTAAAAGTTAATTCTAAAATAAGCTTGTTAACCCCTCTTTTTTCAATCACCCCATTTGCTGCAAATTATTCTGGGATGGATTCTGCTGTTGTGAAGCTGAGTCCAAGCCTTGTCACAGGCTGAAGTGGGAGCACAATTAGGTTTTTCCTGGATATTAATTGGCTTCTCTCTTTGGGAAGGATATTTCAGCATCCCTAACAAAAAGAGCTGTACCATGAGTATAAAGATGGAACATTTGCAGGTGTGCAAATATTTTTCACACAAATATTTTTCAGTGGCAGAATGAGTAGCATGAGCCTTATCTTTTCTCTGGGTTGGTCACCACCCTTTTTTGTGATCACTTCAAGAGCACTCCTATAGAAGGAGTAGAAAATAATATTCCAATAGGGTTTGAACTAGCCTAGAAAGTAGAGTAGAAAAATATCTGTGTGTCTCCTATACAATTAAATGCATTGGATTGAAGTGTATCAAATGATATCATTTTCCCTTGCATTTTGTCTTTCCAAGTAGAAAAGACTTTCTGGGTAACTTCTGTGAAATTTTACTCTTTTCACTCCTACAGTTTTTACTCAGGATTATTCCATGATGATATTTTAATAGAATAGTTTGGAGGATCTTATTGGAAACCATTAGCCCAGAAAATCCCCTTCTGGCTCTACTTGTCCCTATCTTTAGAAGAGCCAGGTCCTTTAGAAGAGGACCGAGCTGCTTCCCTGGAAAGTCCATCACTGCTCATCTTTGTACTTTCCAGATTGCATCTCTCGGCTTCTTTTTCAATATTGCACATGGTGATGGTGAAGCCATGGTTGGCTCTTTTCAAAACAAGAAAGAATATAAGCATGTTTGCACTCAGGCATATCAGAAGCAGAGGTATGCAAGCCTGACTGTTTCTGCAGTTGACAAGATAGTCCCCAGTTTCCTCCCTGCCCAGCTGAAAGGGGAAAGCATTTACAATCAAATTACTAATTTTTAAATTGCTCTTTCTCCAAACTACATCAAGTAAATATGTGAAGGTTTTCCCTTTGCTTTCCAGAAAAAGATGGCTTTACCAAAGACACAAAACCACAAATGCAATCTATTTTATCTCATCTTCTTTAAGTTATTATTTTTATGATCTGAACGTATTTGAATAAAAAAAGCTCTTGTGCTGTCTAATTCCCTGTTCCAGATGCCAACTCCAAAGAAATCTCTTTATACACTGTAACCTCCACTCTCTTCCCCATACCCACTCTACAATCTGTATCCATGGTAATACATTTCTGTTTCCAGCAGCCAAGGGGTTTGGGGGAAATTACGGGAAGAAAAATCTTTCACTGTTAAAGTTGTGGTAAAATGTCATCAGTTTGACGGAGTGATACGGCGCTTTCAGTATGAAGCCCCAAACAAATTGGAATTTGGTTTGTTTCTGGTTTCATTATAGACTTTGAAATATTGAACCTAGGTTCATCAAAACATTTTCTTGAGTTTGCTTTTACACAGACCTTAGGCCCAGTTTCAAAAGAATCCGGGCCCAGTTTTGAGCAGTTTATGGGCTGACTTTAACATAAACCAGATCACAGTTAGTGGACTTGGCTGAAATTCACTCTGAACTTTTAAGTGAGGTTGAACCTGAAAGTGAAATTTTGTGAGTGAGAACCCAAGCAAACTGGAACAAAAAAAAGGTTAGCAAAATACTGCGCATTGATCCTGCAGAACTTCAAACAACACGATTTGACATCCTAAGAAGAATTCAATAAAAACTTAAAAACCAGTTAAACTTTTTATTTCATTTGGGAATTTAACTTTTATTTTTAAATAAACAGAGTAACCACTACATCAAACAAATTATTGAATGCAACCTGAGATTCTAGTGATGTCTGGTATAATTTAGGTGGCAGGAGAATGTGGTATAAAACCTTTGGGAGAAGATTTTCAAAAGCTCTTAACATTGATTTAGCTTGTCTGTCTATAAAATTAATGGTAGTTGTATTATTGATGTCTCTAGAAAAAGTATCAGCCCAGTCCTGGAAATCTGTGGAAATCCCGTGACTAGTACACAAAGGTAGTAGGGTCCTAAATGAAGTAGTAGATAACTTCTGCCTGAAGCAGTGATGGTTGCTTTGTAGCTGAGGAGAGATCTTAGGTTTCTACCCTAAATATGACTGTGATATTAAGTGTTTTTTATTTACTTTCCAAAAGCCACCATTTCTCTTAAAACTGGAAATGCTACCTTCTGTTCTGAGGAAGACTTTTGTGAGAAGCTGGATAAAACTGGAGATATGTTTTTGAAAATAATGTTATCTATCCCTGAACTGCACTTTATTTCTACAGTATTAGCCAAAAGGTAAGCAAGATCATTAAATCTCAGACCCAGAATTCTTACATTAGACACTCTCATCAAAGTCCATATAAGCAGTCTTTCCTGTGTTATTTCTTTGATAAAAGTGGCCAGTGAGTGAATGTGTCATATTTTGCCTCTCTGTTCCTCTAGATGGGATTCTGTCAGGCCAACTTGGCAGTTATTATTATTATTTTTTTTAACTTCAGGACACCAAACTGTTTCTAATTGTTTTCTTTTCCTGCCACACTCTTTTCCTGTTATTGCTCATTTCTGATATTGATACCTTCCTTCCCTTCTTCTGTCTAATGATGTACATGTCAAAGCAGACCACCTTTCAAAGCTCCCTATGAATGAATGGGGGAGGGTGCAAGCCAGCAGCAGTCAATCTTTGAAACACTGAAATACAGAATTTCTGAGTATGAGCACAATGGCAATTGTCCAATTAAGACAGAAGCCAGCAGCAATTGGTATAAAGTAGGTTCTGTGTTTTCTGACAAAGGGAGCTGAAGCTTCACAATTTACCACTTTAATCACTTTTTTAAAAAGATTATTATGTTTTTTCATGTATTGCTTTTCAGTTTTGTAGTGTAACAGGCAAGTTTTTTGTGTCTTGTCTTCACGGTTGACTTAGTTTCCCTAAAAATATTTTTATTAGGCAATTTGTTAATAGGGTGGCCTTTTGGTTTAGGAACATCCAACTGTTGGAATGAGCACAAGGTCATATCCCATACCTTCCATGTTTAAATTAAAACATATGTAAGAGAGGGAACTTATGTTTAAAATTTAGTTTTAGCATCATGAAACAGAGGGCCCAGGGGCCCTATAAAACCTATATGCTGTTAACATACAAGATTACTAGCTTAATGTTTTCTTCAGAAACTAATAATTTTAGAGTATCGCACTGTTTGAATAATATTAATTTAGACAAACACACACAAACATGACTGTCTATATGTTACCTATTATTTTAATTAATCTAGATTGAGGACTCATTTTCCTAAGTAATGTAAAACACAGGGCCCACACCTGGAATGTTTACAGTCCTGCAATCTGATTCATATGGACAAAACAGGACTAGTGCAGAGCATCACTGAAGCCATTTGGGACTGCACCAGCAGAGATAGAGACCTAACCCGAGCCATCAGATAGGCAAAGAGAAGGAAGATGTGAAAGCTAATTATAACATGACCTGATCATTGGCTTCCGAAGTAGCTTTCTGCACAGCTTGGAGGCCCCAAATCCTTTGGAATTAGAATAAAAGAATAAATGAAACACAGAATTAAATCACTTGACTCTGGTAGCTAACTTTGAATACTTGTTTTCTTGGAAGTGGTTTTTACATGGAAGTGTAAACTTTCATAGTATTTGGAGGCTGCAGCAAAGATCTTTACAGGTAAGGTAAAGAGAGCATTTCTCACTACTAAGAAAGCAAGTTGGGGGAAAAAAAGGGAAAAATTAAAAAAATCACACAATCACAAAACAGTAGAAGTAGGAAGGGACCTCTAGAGGTCACCTGGTCCAACTCTGCTGCTCAAACCTACATCCAGTCACCTAAAGCCCATTGCCCAGGACCATGTCCAGACAGCTTTTGAATATCTCCAAGGATGGAGACTCCACAACCTCCCTGGACAACCTGTGCCAGTGCTCGGTCACCCTCACAGTGAAAAAGTGTTTTCTGATGTTCAGAAGGAACCTCCTCTGTTTCAGTGTGTGCCTATTGCCTCTTCTCCTGTCACTGGGCACCACTGAAAGAGCCTGGCTCTGTCCTCTTTGCACCCTCCCTTTAGGTATTTATTGATGAGATTTTCCCTGAGCCTTCTCTTCTCCAAGTTGAACAGTCCCAGCTCTCTCAGCCTTTCCTCAAAGTAAGGATGGTCCAATCCCATAATCATGTTCATGGCCCTTAGCTGGATGGGCCAGTATGTCCAGTATGTCCATGTCTCTCTTGTACTGGGGATCCCAGAATGGGACCCAGAACTCCAGGTGTGGCCTCACCAGGGCTGGATAGGAGGCTAGAGAGGGGAAGGATCACATCCTTCAGCCTTCTGGTAATGTTTTGTCTAATGCAGCCCAGGACACCATTCACCTTCTTTGTCACAAGGGCTCATTGCTGGCTCATGTTCAACTTGGTGTCCACCAAGACACCCAGGGCCTTTTTTTGCCAAGCTGTTTTCCATCTTAGTGGCCCCCAGTATATAGTGGTGTGTGGGGTTGTTCCTCCACAGGTGCAGGACTATGCACTTCCGTTTCTTTAACTTCACGAAGTTCTTGTCATCCCATTTATGCAGCCTGTTGAGGTCCCTCTGGATGACAGCATGACCCTCTGGCATATTGTGTTGATTTTGGTTGGGCTAGAGTTAATTTTCTTCATAGCAGCTGTATGGGGATATGTCTTGGATTTGTGCTGGAAACAGTGTTGGTAATGCAGAGATGTTTTCATTATTGCTGAGCAGTGCTTATACAGTCAAGGCCTTTTCTGCTTCTCACGCCACCCCACCAGCAAGTAGGCTGGGGGTGCATGAGAAGCTGGGATGGGACAGCCAGAACAGCTGACCCCCAACTGGCCAGAGAGATATTCCATACCATATGATGTCATGCTCAACAATATAAACCTGGGGGTAAGAAGAAGGCAGGGGCGATGTTCAGAGTGATGGCATTTGTCTTCCAGAGTAACCATTACGCATGATGGAGCTCTGCTTTCCTGGAGATGGCTGAACACCTGTCTGCCGATGGAAAGTGGTGAATGAATTCCTTATTTTACTTTGCTTCTGTGCATGGTTTTTGCTTCACCTCTTAAACAGTCTTTATCTCAACCCATGAGTTTTCTCACTTTCACTCTTCCAATTCTCTCCCCCATCCCACCAGGGGTAGGGAGCGAGTGACTGTGCGGAGCTTAGTTGATGGTTGGGGTTAATATCACAGTATTGTGTCATCAGCAAACTTGCCGAGGGTACACTCTACCCCATCATTTAGATCATGAATGAAGATGTTAAGCAGGATTGGACCCAATACTTATGCCAGTGTACACTGCTATTTACTGGCATCCAACTGGACCTTGTGCCACTGATCACTGTGCCTGGTTATGCAGCCAGTTTTCAATCCACCACACTGTTTGCTCATCCAGCCCCTACTTCATCAGCCTGTCTATGAGGATGTTAAGGGAGACAGTGTTGAAAGCCTTACTGAAGTGCAAGTAGACAATATCCACTGCTCTTCCCTCATCTACCAAGCCCGTCATCTCATCACAGAAGTTAATCAAGTTGTTTGGGCATGAAAAAGTCTGGCTTTACTGGCAAAGCAGAGGTGCTGGAGAGTAAAGTAGGTGATGTACACAAATATTAAAGCAAGAAAAAGGAAGAGAAGCACATGCTTATTCTCTGATAAAATGAAGGTACAACTCCCTCAGAGCCCTGTGAGAAAATCCATGCCCCTTCCAGCTCTGACTTTGTTTTAGCAATATTTGCTCCCCCAGTGTCCTGCTACTTCTGACCTGGTTTGTGTCTTGCTTACCTGCCTTTCTGGGACAGTGCTGTGCAAACTCTCCTGATAGGATTGTGAATGTGAAAGCTTTCTGAATCAGTCAGGGAGGTCTGGCTCTTGCTAGTGTGAAAGAAAAGCAAGTAAATGAAAAAATAAGAGTAGTACATGTCCCATCAGGAACCCAAGGATTGCTATCATGAGTTAAACTAGTGCTCCACCAAAACATATACTGGTTGGTATTTACTATTTTGAAAGAAAGTTATGAACTCTTATGACAGCATTTGTAAGATAAAGAACTTATAAAGTTCTTATTTGGGCAACATAACATATACTTACTCTTACTGTCTGGTCCAGAACAAAGGAATTGACTCACATTTAATTTTCTTCCAAAAGAGGTTTAATCATTGATATTTATCACTACATCATTGTGCAATAGGTTGTTTTGCAGTAACTTCTCTGAGGGAAATTAAAAAGAGAAAAAAATATTTATTACCATTATGATTCTAGTCTTCATTTTTTTGTCCCAACTGTCCTCTGTCGCCCTCTTTCCTGCTTTCTTTTTTTTGCAGACTTTTTTGTCCATTTTTTTTTCTTCAGGCAATCCCCAGGCCTCTACCTTACCAGTATTTTTGCTTTTTGCTTCTGTGTCCTTTGCTTCACTTTGAGCTCTTAGGTTTTTTTCATTTGTTGTTTTTTTTTTGTTTTTTTTTTTTTCATTTTATGTTTTTATTTACATCAGCTTTCCTGTCTTACCTTTATTTTTTTTTTCTAAATCATCCGTTTAATTCCTCTTTGGTCGTCTTCTTTTTTTTTCTCCCTTCTTTTGACCTCCTTTGTTTCAGGTATAATAAAGTGAGAAGCAGTTCCCAGTTAAAGTCAATACAAGTTGAGAAAGCAAAGCATTGCCCTTAGTTGCTTATATTCTTGCAGAAAATATGCTTTCTAAACCTTAGCAAGATGATGTATGAAATTAGCTTTTTGGACATTTGAAGGTTCTTCTGAAGCCAACAGAGGAATGAATATTTGGGAGTAGTTGGACAAAAAGTCTGAACCATATCAGAACATGTTTGCATTGGTATTTAACTCAAAAGAATGCAAAGACAACTTTTTTTCCCCATTATTTTAATAAATATGGATACTCCATTAAATTCTAATTTTACTGTTTTTTATGCAAAGATCTCCATGTGTTTTGGAAAAAAAATAATTAATTTACCCTCTCAGTCTTTTGGTAGGAGTATTATTATCATCTTTATTTCACTGATGTGTACATAGCTGGAGCCTGTGTTCTGTGTACTATGCTTATAAACCAAGGACATCTGCCTTCTTGCATATTGTTGAGGTGTTAATAGGTTGAGAGGCACAGATGGAGGTAGTCACCAGATGGAGGTATTATTGTTAGTTTAATTGAATACATAGGAAGATCATGGAAAAATATTTGTTATTACTTGTGGTGCTGATTTTTTTAATATATATAATAAGGAGATTAAAAATATGATACTCTCTGCCTGACTCCTCAGTTGTTGCCAACTTCAGTGATTTTATCAAAAGTCTCATGATACTGGTATCTGACTTAAAGTCCTTGGAAGCAATTATCATCTGATAATCTTAGATTTCATTTAAAAATAAAATTGAGTTTCTGGTCTTCATCAGTATAGAAGAAAACTTGAAAACATGGTTTGAGTGCACACAGAAGGCTCAGAGACAGTAAGTAAAATAATCCAAGCATATTTTTTTTAATTATGATTTTTAATTATGATTTAAAATAGCTGTATCATTTGAAGGAGGCTGACTTACAATTTTCTTTACCTTGTAGTACAGTACTGACTCTTAAGTTTAGAAAAGGTAGGTACCGATATAGGTAGCCAAAACCATTACATGACAATATAGAGAAAAAAAAGAGAGCTATGAAAGGAATCAAGATGGATAGTCTTGTGATGAAATAGATGTTCAAATCATCATCTTGTACATTGACTTTTAGCAGGATATTTTCTTATCTCAGGTAGGCTATGTGGAATATTCACATTATGATTACTTTGTTTAGGAAAAAATATCAGTACACTTAGGAAATTATAATATACTTTAACGGGAGCTACAGTGCAATTCTAAAGATCTTCCCCAAGTTGAATAAGATTAATAATAAGACTGAATTAAAAAGAGATTGAATGAGCCACAAGAAAAGGAGTAAAATGGTAGTCCTAAAATGTGTTCCCTGCCATTTTTCCTCTCCCAAATTCGCTCCCAAAAAACTCCAGTGTCCGTATCAGATTAAATTTCAGCAAACATTGCACCATCTTAAGTACATGATCTTTGTCTGACTTGTACTCCCATATTGTTTGTTTAAGCTATCTGGAGAAGCATCCATTGATTTACCTTCAAGCTTAAAGAGAACAAAAACCAGAGACTGGCATATGATTTCAAACTTCTCTTCGAGGAGTCAGTTTACCACCTCATTTCTCTCCTGGACCCCAAAATAACCCATAACTGGAAGTAAATTTGCATGATGCTCAGGTTTTGTAATAGATTTCTTACATGAAGCTTGTTAATCAGGGGAAGGGGAGGACAGGGTGAACCTTTTCATGCTGTTCTTCCCAAATCTTGTACAGAAAGTGTTCCATTTGAAATGAAAGCATTTCTATTGCTTTACAAGGTGTCATATAAAGAAGGTAAAATCTGTTTCCTCTGTTACCTCTTATCACAGTAGCATATCGAGGTAGATTTGGGATCTATGGACCTCCATGGCATGCTACTCCATCACAGATTCTAGAGCTGGCAATGCTGTAGCAAAACATTTAAATATAGAGAGTCTGCATGATCAAATCTTATCACTCTTTTGAAACCTGTCCGTGGGTAAGGCCATGAGGGAAACACCAGACCTTGTTAATTTATTTTTTCCTTGTGAACTTAATTTTAGTAATGAGGAAACTGAAGGTTGCCAGCACAGACTGATTGTATTCATGGTGGAAGAAATACTCAGCTATTCTCCTCAACATCCATTTTCAATAGAAAGGTTTAATATTCAGAATAATAAACCCAGAGCTTTTCTCTAGTTAACATAAGTCTCCATTTTAATTTTTTTCATTATAAAGACAAATATCAAAGGAAAACTGAAGCCAAAAGGCAGTACATGAAAACAGGGAGATTCCCAGTAAAATAAAGCCCTCTAAAATAGGTAGCAAACTATAACCATATACTTGTTAGGTTGTTCCCTATGGATTTTCTTTTCTGAATTCTTTGTTATTGCAAGTTAAAATCAACTACTTGAACATTTTATCTAAGAATTTAAAATACATATCTAGATATCTTTAAGTAGGTTACCTGTGAACTAAAATCAAAAAAATATATTATCTATAGAACCATGACTTTAAAAATATGGACTAGAGTTCAGATCTTGCAGGTCTGAGCTTCAGTCTTGTTATGAGTGTAGGGAAAAAAGGAACACGGATAAAAGAAATTGAGCAATGATTAAGAGAATGCATGGGTCCTGAGATCCTAGTATTTTGAAAAGTAAAAAAGGTACTCATTTGATCATAGAGGTTAGGCTAGGCAAATGAAACTATCTCAAAGATTACATTTTAACTTTAAAACTCTGTAACCTCTGGAAATAAGAAATAATGAGGCCTTGCTGTTCTGGTATCAAAAGTGAAATCTGCAAACATTTATTTAAGAAGAGAGAAAGTGAGGGGGATACTATTACATGACATGCAGACAGATTAAAATATTATACAATTTTGAAGCTGTGAAAATATATGTAAATATATAAGCTTACACTCTGAAAGAATATGTGTATGTAAGAGGGAGAGGGAGAAAATGTACTCATAACTTTTCAGTGTGATGTCTAAATGCAATTAAAATCTCCAGTTGTGATGCTGTAGCAGATCTTTGACAGTCAGCCATCCGAATACCATTTTGACAGCTCAGACACCTTTTTATGGTCACGCTGGAGGAAAGACCATTGAAGAACAATTATTTTGTACCCATGGCTGGGAAAAAAAAAATCAGAATCCCTTCCTCCTCCTGCTGATCTGAATGTTTTGTTTGTTATGCTATAATAATTTACCCCTTGGTGTGTATACTAAGGAACCCCTACAAAATTGCCTGCTAAATGTTACATTTTCCAGGATCAGCAGAAACAGCAAGGTGAGCTTAAAAAAAATATTTGAGATTGAGATGTCTAAACTGTTACTCATGCAAGCCAATTCAGAGTGGCTTGACAGAAAGACTGAAACTGGGTAGGAGATTTTGGACTGAGGTCCTGATCCTGGTTCCATTAAAATCAACAGTAATTTTTGCCACTGAAATCAGCAAAGCAGAAGAGCATGCTAAATGTTGCATTACTGCACATTTAGAGTGATTTGTGATGCTCTTTCCTGGCCTGATTACCTCTGATATTAGTTTCAACTACCCCATTGGCTGATATCAATGTCTGAAAATAATTGATCTTTTATTATATACTGGTGCAATACAAGCTCCAGCTCATCAGAGTTTTAACAGAACACATACACTATAAGTGGCAAAAAATGACTAGCAAATATTCCTTGGTTTTCACCTTTCCTAACTCTCAGCAATTTGCACTGATGCAGTGTCTTTAATGCAGAAACCATTAAAATACAAACATCCCAGAGGTTTGATTTCATCAGTTCATTCTTACTCTAAATACAGACTTCTTACATATGAAGGAAACTGTGCTGTAGCATCTAGGAAGGAAAAGAACATAAAATTAGAATTTAAAAATGATCAAGAGACTGGATTAAATTTCCTCTATTCCCTTTTCTTGCTGAAGCTTTTGTCACTGAAATACAAATGTCACGAATGTAAGAATAAAACATCTCAGGCATTAGGATTCTGTGATAGCTCATTCACATGACAATGACTGCACTGAGAACAGAACATTTCACAGAATGTAGCCATTCTTGTGGCAAAGATTATAATGACAGGGAGAAACGGTGCAAAATTAACCAATTCTTGCATCTTCCAACAGTAATCTAACAAGCCTCCTTGTGTTCTGTATAATGTGTTATATTAGACCCAAAGCGAGGGTGAGAGGGTGAGAGAGAGAGAAATGAAATACTGCACACCTTGGGTCATAATTAAACTTATCTGCTTAGTCCAACAGTAAGAAATCTGCTTTTGCCTGTGCTGTTGCCAGCAGGTGCCACTGTAACAAATAGGAAAGTAGGCTGCGGATTTTGGAAGAATTAGGATGTTGCTGGGGCCATAAAATAAGAAAGCTCAGCTGGTCCCAGGGAGCAGTAGTGTGAGCCCCAGAAATAGCCTGCTGAGCAGCCGTGGGGAGGTCACCTCGGCTCCCCGTGTCCCGTGTCCCAATGTGCAGGGTGTGGGGTGACAGCATGGGGCTGGCCTTTGCACAGCGCTCGCACATGCATTGTTGAGTGGCTCTCATGGATGATAAAATACTCCCCCAGATTATCCTGCGAGCTTTTGTAATTTATTCAGTATGAACTGAGGTATTCAACCCCATATTAGGTTCAGACCTTCAGTTAATTAGGTCACAACAGTGGTACCCTGGACTACCAGCTGTGGATTTCCTTTTAAAATACAGTCAGCTCTGTATATCTGACCAGAGAGTAACAGGGTCACAAAGTAAATATTGCTTCTCTTTTAACTCAGTTGCGTTCTAGCTGTTGGGAGCATGTTTAACCCTTGCTTTGCCAGCTTCTTTTCTGCAGTGGTATTGTAGATGTGGGTCAGTTCTGGAGTGTGCTTGCAGCTGGCTGTGCTATCCTGTCTCCACCATGGCTCTTTCAGAGGGCCCTGGGGATGGCTGTTTTTAGTGCATGTGTGTTTCTTTACAGGCATTTCCTGGTTTGGCGAAACATCAGTTGAGGCCTTTTCTGTACAGGAGTTTGGCTTCATTTAGGTATTTTTTGTGAACCATCGATATTAAATCCTGTCTCATGAGACTATTTCATCCTGGCTGTATCTGAAAATGATTCACCACAAAAATGTAAGGCTTTAGTAGTCTGACAGCCTCAAGCAGGTTTACTGGTATGACTGTACGCCCACCTCCGGTCTTGGGGCCCCTAGGTGCCATTTTTTATAGATTTCAAAAGGGAATCTGCCCTTCTGTAGTAGAGTTTGGGGAGAGGAAAGCTCTGTGTTTACATTCTCTTCTGCACTCCTGGAGCTATGGGAATAGCAGGGGAGTGAAGCCTTCACAGGTTTTGAGATAGTGCTGCAGCAGTTCATGCAAGAATTTATACAGTGATAGACTCTATGAGGAAAAAGGATCATTCCTGTGCTACATTCCTGTGAAAAAACTGAAATGCGACCAGTGACATTCATTTGTTTCTGACATTCATGTCACTTCTTCAAACAAAGACCCATCCATGTAACAACTGTGGACTAACTATACAGGCCACAGATCTTCTTGGTTTTCTGGCATCACAAGACTGATAAAGATTTATTCCTCTTTGCCTTCAGAACTTACTTTAAAAAGATGAGTTTCACTACACAGAAGTTGCTGTACAATTTCCAATTTCCTATCGCATTAACTTTTAATAGACTTATTGCTCCTTGTGAATAATATGAAAAAATATTCCCGATGCATAGCCTCTAACCTAAATCCTCCTCTGCAAGTGCTGATGAAGACTATCCTTCCCTGAGTCTTTATCTAAAATATTTCTTAATGTAAGCCTTATCAGAGATGTGGTATGCACAAACAATGTGCTTTTCCCTCTGATTTTCCTATACCTGCTTGGATATCTGAGTGGTTTGTGCTATTAATTACCATCTAGAAATACTCTGGTGGTAGAATTTCTATGTTGTGTTAGTTCCAGGTTTCTAACAGTGCTGTGTTAGTGCGCATCAATTCCTAACTTACAGGGATGCTTGCAAGTCAGATAGATAGGTGATATGTTTAGCTTAGCTGAAGCTTGTCCTAAGAATGTACAGGTTTTTCATTGTCCCTTGAAGTGCTGGGAAAGGTGACAAGATGACAGTTCCCCTTTGTTCCAGTCTAGAAGTCGGTCATTTCCATTAGGTCTTATTGTTCTTTTCTGAGGAACTGACTCATTTTTCACTCACAAAAAACTGTCAAAGAGTTTAGTCCCAAAAATGAATTAAAGTAAAAAGATCATATAGTTTGATGGGAATATCTGCTGTGTTGTTTAATCCTCTCTTAAATCTTCTCTTTCAGCTGCTGTGCCTACAAATCACAACTGCTTGGCAATGGTAGCCTTAGAAGAGAGTCAGCTTTTCTGCTCATCCCATTTTATTTCTCTTCTTTTCCCAGCCAACATCAACTTCATTGTCTGCCTTGTGCACCTGCAACATCCTATTTGACAGCTAGGCTGTGAATCCTCAGGAACAGGGAGATTTTGCTACTTGTCTGTGTTGTACCTATCACAAAACAGCACAATTCCTTGATTGCTACACCATAAATAACAATAACATTACAAAAGTAATGTGCAGAAAATGAACAAAACTGGAAAGTAATATTTTGGGAAGCACTACTTTTTTGGCTCTACTCTTCCAGAAACTGTAACAAGTTTCCCAAGAGAGCAATTGAAAGCCCACAGCTATCTATGGGCAGTGTTTTGTTTTCATTTCAATTTAGGCTTAATCTCTTCTGGTTCCTTAGCAGGGAACTATCAGAAAGTCACTGAGCTTAGAACATTTCTTTCAGAGTAGGTTCTGCAGTTACTGGAGGATCCATGAAAAAGTGAAAGTGGTCCCAGGCAATGTTCAGTTTTTCCAGAAATAATGCTAGCTATAGGCAGGATTTAAAATGAAACAAGACCAACCAACCAAACAACCCCAAAAAACCTTGGTGGATTTCTGACTCTATACCTTTGGCATTCTTCAATGGGAGGGAAGATTTTGAAACAAAGAAGTCCTTCCCCTCTCTTATGTATGCACTCAGAAGATAGAGGTTAATGTGTGGTTGGAAAAGGAAACAAGGCTGACACATGATACATATTCCTTAGTAAGAAGAAGAGGAAAAAATAATGTTACATAAGTAAAGAAATGATTGCTTGAAATACAATTTATTTATTGAGATAGAAGAGCTGGATATGAACAGTGGAAAATATACAGCTATGTTTTTCAGCTTTAATTCTTTTGCAACTTTACTCATTTATATGCTTCAGAGTTCCAGGAAATTGTATATGGAATGTCTTCAATTAGTTTTGGATCTGTCATTATAAAGTCATAGAAAACTGCGTATTTTGAGAGATTTCACTGTTCACTTTGACATTTTAGATTTTCTCAGTCTGAGGTTCTTAGCACCTTTGAATTTATTCATGTATCCTTCAGTCCAGATACATATATATGTATACATGTATGTGTGTATATATATGGATGTATGTGCATGTGTATACATTTATATGCATATATATTTTTATGTCTGATAGTTTTTTAATTTTTATTTGCTTTCTGTTGAGAATTAAATGACATTTATCCAAGAGCCTCAACTATCTATTTTTTTAGTTACTAATCCTCGGCCTTCCTCACTTGGGAAAGGCTATGCTCTATTTCTTAGTTCAGTTTAGCCCTTCATAGTTAAGCTTTTTGATTTGTGATAATTGTCATAATTAAAACTTGTAATTGCAACTCCTGCAATGAAGAGACAATGTTATTAATTTATACCAGTTTATTTTTAATTAAGCATTATTCAGCTTCATAAATATATGTGTAGAATTAGAGTAAGAATTAATTTCAGACCAGAATTTTGGATTTTCAGATCACTAGTGAGTGGACTGGTGCTCTCCATGTTCAGACAATGTCTATTATATTATGGGCACTTCAGGAAATAAGCAGTGAGAAAATACTACACCTGAATGGTTCTCCAGAAACTTAGAAATGGATTTGAGTGTGTCAAATGATACTTTAACTGTTTTTATGTTGCTTGTGAACTAATCAGTTGTTGCTGTTCCTTTCCTTCTCCAAATTCTTTCAATGAAAATATACTTCGACAAAGATCTTTCTGACATTACTTCAGACTGGTTTCATTCCATGTTTAATTTCAGCATTCATAAATCAGTTATGTCTTGCTGTGTTTTCAGGTACCTCAGGGGCTAGGCCCAATAACTGTTTAGATTTATATATTTGACCGAGTTTATATCACAGATTTAGAGATGGATTCCACTCTCCATTGCAAATGTGTATTTGAAGTAACCCTAGTGAGATTATCAGAGTTACAGTGATGTAAACGAGGGGAGTGGAGAATCAAGCCTGTGATCAGTCAAACCATATATATTTAGATGGCATGCAGACCTTTTTCTGCACTTAAAAAACTATTTTATGGAATCTTTCCAATGTGTCTGTTTGGCTGATTTACAGTATTGGAAAGCCAGGGAATTTCTAAAACTGTATCCATATAATACAAAATTCCTTTGATTGGACCTTATCCCCAGTCCGTCAACACTCTTCCATCACTTGCAAAGTTGACAGTTCTCAGATAGCATCGGTCCCAAGGGTGGAAACCTTGGGTATGTGTTTGTCTTGATTCTGTCTCTTCTGAACCATGTAAATATAAATATTAAAATGTCATGTTTAACTCAGAGATACACCAAACCATAAACCAGTATTAGTTGTTGAGGACAGTCAAATAGTGCAGACCTGAAAAGTGCAAGAGAAGATATTTGCACATGGATGTGTTTATATATGCCTGGACAACTAATAACTGCCTTCTAATAAGGTGAATTCTTCAGCAGCTTCAGAATATACTGAATTATGTCATGCATTTTCTCAACATAGCAAAACTTGATGTGTTCATTTCCCAGAACTCATATTATCTATCCATAAAATATCATATTGATTTTTAAATACCACTTGTAAACTTCATGCTGTCCACATCCTGAACTCGAGTGGCTTTGGGAACTACTGGTAGCTATTGTTCTGCTTTGCTTGTTTACATAGCAATAATAATCCTTTTTTCAACACTATTAGGATTAATTTTAGATCTCAGTGGATCTAGATTTCAGTGAATTTACTTCTGTATTCTGGTTTATTTTTCTGAAAATTCAAACAGTTGTGTTTTACCAACAAACATCTTAGTGGAAAATTGCTTCTGTGTCAAAAGAATGTTTTAATGGAAATAACATTTTAAGTTCCTATGGGGTTTCAGGTTAGCATTCTCCTTGAAGGATGAAACAATGATTTAGCTGATCAGTCACACCTAAGCAAGAAAAACAAATTTTAAATATTGTGAACAACCCATAGATTCTTAAGAAAGATATTTGTCCAGTACATTTGATAAATCCGTAAGTTCAAGGGAACTATGGTTGCCCCACTGATAGTCTGCAAACAGAAAAGATTAAATTTCATGTCTATTTTTATTCATGGGTTTTTCCATTCAGATCTAGTAGAGACTGTTTTTTATCTGACATGCATTCTTTTGAAAAGAATTTAATGGCATAGAGCTCTCTAAGCTCAAATGGATTGTTTGTTGAGAAAGAATTCAGTTCTTCAGTCTTAGTTCTCCCATTGGTGTTAATGGGTGTTTTACCCACTAAAGTCTTCACAATTTGGGCCTGATACAATTTAGGTCATCCATTTTCTGTTAAACTTTGGGAAACCATGATTCTTGGCATACTACCCTTCCACTGTCACTCCCTTACAGTAAATAAAAACACTAGAGAGGCTTAATGACAGCAGTACCAAGTTGAAAATGTAACCTCGGCATCACTTGAAATGAAAACAGATGCAGAAAGTAAATGTTCTGGCATTGAAACATTAAAATTAAATCCCACTTCAAATACAATTCTTTAATTGGGAAGCATCCCAAGCACAAAGACTTCACTTCCCAACAAACATAACTATTATGTTAATTGGTATGGCCCCCATACAAGCCTTGGGTGGATCTGAAGTTAGCTGTTGTTATTCTGGCCTGGCTTTCCAACCACATTCATTCTGCTAAATTGCATTTCTATGAGAGAGTTTGTTGATATGCTGCAAGTGTTACTAATTCTATTGAATCACTTTTTTCCTTTTAAACAGAAGATCAAAAACCCAAACCACTTTCTATTTTTAAATGTTGTATTTCCATAAACAAAAGTAGACATTTGTATAACCGCCTTATTAAGATTAGGTGTTCCTGAAAGGGAGCCCTGTTTCTCCAGGTTTATTACTGACCACAATACTAAATTATGCAAATCTTAAAAGTATGTTTGAACAAAAGACCTATATAATTTAGCTGGTTGAGATTTTTATTTCTAATCTGTGGGTGAGATTTTAGTGCTGACAGAAGTAAAGATTAAAAATCCATTAGAGATTCCACAGGGCGGTCAAAAGGGTTTGCAGAGGGGCCCAAAGCAGACTTGCCAGATCTGTTTGGATCCATTACCAGACTGAGCTGTGTTCCCTCCAGAATATACTGGAGCAGATTTAAAATCCCACAGGCAGGAAGGGGCTAATACTTCTCGAGCAGTACTTCTTGCTTTCACAGGGCTTCGCAAAACCATAACCCTGACAGTGCTGCTTGGAACTGTTTCAATGGGTCGTCTCTTTCTAGTGGGACTGGGGAATGCAGTATTATGTAGAAAGATGAATGCATGGAGCATGTGGCATCTTAGGTAAAAAAAGATAATGCTCCTTCTGTCATGCATAAATATCCAGTTCCCTCTTATGAAGACTTCAGAGAGACCAGAGCACACATTTAGCGAGACACTAGACAAACACTCAGCCCAGCTAGGTCCAAACTAGCCTTTTAAAGAACCAAGCTGAAAGGAAGTGAGAAAGCCTGTGGCCTCAACTTCTGTGTTTTGGAGAGAGAAGAAAGATGCTGCTGCTGTCACTAAGTATGCCGAATAAAATATTGTTCCTTGTTTTGATGCCCTAAACCCAAGTGATTTAACTGCTCTGCTATGTATCTTGATCACTGTTGCTCTAAATACAGAGTATATCATTCATACATTCCTGAATTCACACAGCTTTACCCTCTTTATGGAGAATAAATGATGAAACAAAACCTCACTAACATTTTCCTTACTTTCCTTGCATGTTTATTCACTTTCCATTTCCATATTGCAGCTTTCTATTTTTATTCCACTTTTTTTTTTTTTTTTGCCTTTTCCAATCTTTTTGTCTTTTTTGCTTTTCATCCGTTCCACATTAGATTCTGTTTTTACTTCTTTCTTGTTTTGGAAAGGCTTTTCAGATTAATTTTTACACTTTATCTTATCACATTTTTGCTTCTGTATCTGTATCACACCTTTTTTTTTGCTTTTACTTCCATTTCTCTCCATTTTCTCACTCCTTTCTTATTTCTGAATTTTCTTTCTATTCTTCAGTATTACACTACAACACTGTGTAAATAAATGTCTTTGTGGCGACTTCTATCTTTCTAAGTGTTTTATAGCCATGAGATGCTGCTCCCCAGCACCCTTGCAGAGATTTATATACAGGCTGTTTGCTTAGATCCCTAAATGCATGTTCAGCTGCTTACCATTTAATAGTTTGAACCTCATTCTTGAATTAAATGCAAGAAATGACCAAATACTCTCTTGTACTCAGCTCTGCAAACTTGTCATAGAGGAGAAAGTCGCTGGCAATGAACTTCCCTTAGGAAAACAGTTAGAGAGTGTTAGAGATCTCTTGCCTGTGCTGTAGGGATCAGGACCCCCACTGTTCTGAGTGTTTTCTACTTTATCTTGAATGCTAAGTCAGCCTGGAAATGGAGAAGGCACTCCTGCACAATTACACTCCATGCCCTGAAGCCACATAGAGCTCCGGTGAGCTGGCTTCAGTCTCCAGGAACTGCAGTCACCTGTGAGGTGGTGGGTGGTGGTTTTTTACCAGAATACAGCTAAACATAAAGAGATCATTTACTGAGCAGGGAGTCTGCAGTGTCTTTGTTCCTTTAACCTGACACCAGAAGAAGGATAATCCAGAAAAGTTAAAATGGTAGCTTTTTGACTTAGTGAGAGAACAAATCCCACTTCAAGATCTATTTCAGAAAGGCTCTCATCACACTAATGAGGTCTGTCCCAGGCAATCTCTTGCTTCAGAAAATAAATCCTATGTTGTAGTAAGGATTTTTCATCATAATCTGTCTGCATTTGGTATATTTCCTTTCAGGCACCTTTCTGTGGTACTACTTTTCTTATGGTATCCTCTGTGTCTCTTCCTTCATCGATAATCAAAATGAATGCTGCTGCTTCTTCTTTTTTTCTTCTTTTTAATTCTACTTCTCCAAGGACACTGCTTCTCACCAGTTCCATTATGGAGAAAAAAAAAAAACAACTTTCTGACAGCTGGAATGTGTGGTTTTCCTTCATTATCTTCAACCTATGGCTGCATCCAGAAAAAGAGAATTTCAGTACCTCCTAGAAAGCACAGATCTTTCACCAATTTAACACTAGTAAATGTCTTCATACGTTTCCTTAGTAAGTGGGAAATTTCATAAGAAGCTTTGCGGACAGGCAGTGGCTCCTTCATTTGTGGCTAAAACATTTGTTGCTTTTGCAATTTGCAGTGATTGCTTAAGAAAGGCATCATTTGTTTTTGGAAAGTTGCTTTGAGTTCAGTGGGTTCTGTGCATAGTTAACGACAATGCTTTAATTTTGTGGTGGGGGTGGTGATGCAGCTTGTGCTTCTTGGAGTCTTTGCTGCATTCTTACAAATTACATGTCGCAGGAAGCCTGGTTTTGGTTTACTTCAAATTTAAAGTAATCCCCTCCCCCTGCTTTTATTAGACCAGAGGTCAATTCCAGGAGCTCTGGTGGCAAAAAGCAGCTGAGCAACAAAGGCATCTGATCCCTGAAGATTATCTGATAAATCTCCAATGACTAAGGGCAGATGTTCTGGCTTGTATGCCATCTCCTTGCAGTGCCTGGGAACTGGGAGTGCAACCAGAATGTGACTGTGCTTAGAAGATTTACACTTACCAGAAAAATCACTTATTCTTACTCATCAGCGCTCGAGCTCTGCCTGGAGTAAAGTTTGCAGACTGGCAGGAGATGACAAGGTGGTTAAAAATCTTCTTTGTCCTCTGCTTCTCAGTCAAATGTGAAGAATAAGAAAGAATCTCATCCTCTCACTTTTTTTTTTTTTTTTTTTTTTTTGTTACACCAACCTTTGCTTAAAAAATCAGAAGAGTAATAAATGGAATAACAGACAAACAAGGTATTGCATGGGAGCAGAAAACTCTGAGATACAATGACAGGTTAAAAGTTAATCAGTGAAGTGCAGCTGACACAAACACACCACTTTTGAAGCCCATGCTGACTTTGTATAGCACTGCCTCCATCCAGAGTAGTGTTAACTCTAGGATGCCTGCACCAGGCACTGCTGTTGTTCTGGCTTGCCTAGAGCTCACACAACGCTACACATGGACATATAATGTAGGCTGAAGGCTTTGAATACACGCATGGCAAATGTGCTCCGTATGGTAGTATGTGTGTTTGTGAGAGAGAAAATAACAGTATCCATAGCCGTGTCCTAAATAAAAAACATTTAGCAATTCAAACTGAATGAGAGTTGCAGTTTATAATAATGTAGTGTCAAAAATTAACAGCTAAATTAGGGATTTATTTTGTTTGTCTGTGTAATCACTGAAAATACTTAGGAAAAACAAGGCTGCAATATGAAAATAAAATATCTAAACTGCTTAGATGATTAAAATACATAGCTTAAAAAACCAAAGTTTGTCATATAGGATGTTATAAGTCAGTAAAGCTGTACTGTACCATTATGGAAATGAAACTAATGCAAATGTATTTTTTTATTTTTTTATTTTTTTAATTTACAAGCTGTAGCTACATGCTTGTATATAAGATGGTGGAAAAAATGTTATAATATCCTTATATAGGCTACATTAAGTGTTCACATAATTACATACTCCAATGTAACTCAGATCACAGATGTCAGGTCAAAATTCTGTCCTCTAGATCAAGAGAAAAAATTTTAAAGAGAGGTAAGAAAAAGCTTCTGAATATTCTCCACTATCTTATAAAGTGATCCTCAAGTATTATGCTGAGTCTCCCAGAAACCAAGAGGTCTTTAAACATTATTTTTACATTCTTATGCTTCTTTGTACTTTGAAATAAATTGCTCTGAATGAAAAGCCTCCTCCCAGCTGTCCTTCCTTTCTTTCTCAGCAGGGGCAGTTGTGTGGAGTAGGACAGTTTCAGGGCCCATTACACAATGCAAGGATACATGGGGCTCAGCAAGCCCCTCCACATTGTTAGGTTCTCCCCAAACCCAAGGTATCACTTGACAACAGACAGTTTATCTGGTCTACAATAGAACCTTACAGCTGAAAAACCTCTTGGGAATCCATCCAATCTATTCCCCTACACACGACAGGATTATCTACAGCCATGTCATTTCTGACAGATGTTTTTATTCCAGCCTACTCTTAAAAGCCTTTAATGATGGAGACGTCACGCCCTGCCTTCTTTTCTGAGTAAAATAACTCTAACTTATGCATTACTTCCTTTTCCAGCATATTTCCTAGACTTAGGACCTTTCTTTCAGATTTATTCCAATCTTCTTAGCAATGCAGTGCCCCAAAATTGCCGGAGTATTCCAGATGATTCCATTCCAGAAGAGGCAAACGAGTGAGATTCAATGTCCTGTCAGAATCTGACTTTTTGTTGGAGCTTCTTAAAATTAGTTTCATTTCATGCAATCTATCTTGATGGTGTGTCTCAGAAAGAAACACCTTATCAGTGAAAACAACAAATTGTTTCTTCATTGAATATTAAGAGCAATCATGCAGTACCTGCTTTTGCTCACTCCCAACAGTTGGTAAGATCTGTTGGCCCTTTTACTGACACCTCAAGGTATCCAGTCTCTGCAAAGCTTATATTGCTCTACAATATTTAACACCATTAAAATCTTGGAAATGTTCAGTTTACTCAATGAGGAATAATGAGGCAATCATGGCGTTCTCTGTATTCAGCATACACGGCCATAACATGTGCACGATTTCAAACTCTATCTACTGGGCTATAAATAAAGATATAGCAATTATTAAGTATTGGATAACAGGTCATGGTGGCGAGGACCAATCTGAAAGCAAAGGCCAGAGCTACAGCTATGATAAGATCACATTTGTCAGAGGGTGGAGGTGTGTTTCCCTTTTCTGGAGCAAACACAAGCTAAAATGTCCACAGTGTAAAGTACTGTAATTATTTGAGAATATAACTATACCCACATAGGGGGCTGGAGCCCCTCCCTGGCCTTGCTGACAAGAGCCGTGGACACCTTTTCCTCCACCCCACTGAACAAAACAGGGTGGCCTCAGTGATCCTCCCATGCTTTTGCCCTGAATAACTTTTTCTAGGAAAGTACTAGGCAGCAGGGTCCAAAACCGTGCCAGGGGTGTTGTCAACACTGAAACAGCAGGGGAGACTGTAAAACAGTGACCAAAAGTTGTCCCTGCTCACTCTGGTAGGGGTGGACAGGGCAAGGTATCCCGAACAAGGCTTCTCCCACCTGCATGCTATCCTACTTTCTACCTCTTTCCAGGAGGAGGAACTGGTAGGTGTAAGGCTATCTGCATCCACTTTACTATGTCTTGGAGTTTCTTTTTCCTTTGGAAAATCTCAGCTGCAGGCTTAAGCAAGTTCTTTGCCCTTTCTACCACTGCAGGAGTAGAAAGGTAGTGCAGAGCCAAAGTTCTTTTCATATTTTTCAGCTTAACAAACGGTATAAAATTAAATTGTGGTCTTTTTAGGCCCGGTTTCTAGTAAAATAGTCTTTCTGAATTTCCTGGGGCAGACTTGGTTACATCATGACCAGTGACATGCTGTTGGCATATGGCAGTAGACTGTAAAATGGGGAGAAGTGAATCAAAGGCATGTTAATATTAATACATCTATGTTGCTTGCTGCTTGAGGAATGCAGTAGAAAGGGAGTCATATGTAGTTTATAGAAGAAATGAATACATTCCAGATGTTAACCATGCGACCAAGCCTTGTATATACAAAAAGGGTTTTCCCAGTGCCTATATTTAATCTCAACATAAAAAGACAGGTTTTCTAAAACCCTTCCCACTATATGTCAGCATAAATCAGAGACATTTTTCATCTTGAATCACAAATTTAGTAAATAATACCCCTCTACTTTAGTATTTGTTTATTCATAAACATTTAATTATTAATGAGAAACTAAGATGAAATGCTAATGGAAATATAATGCACGTGAAAATTTTGAACAGAAGTTCCTGCTCCACCCACAGCTTGTGCCACTATGGTCAGGTAATGCCAGCATAGCAGAATATCACAAGGTTTACCTGATGGTGTATCCTGACCCAACAGACATCACAATTTAGGGACTCTGCAAAATCTGATATTTGCATTGAAAAAAAGGGAAACACCAGCAACGTACTTAGGCAGTTGCTATTGTCTCATCAGTATTGGAAACTTGGAATATTTATATACTATTAACATTAATTTGAGTCAGAGGTAAGAAAATATATGACATTTATTCATCACTGAACAAATGTTGTTCTGGTGAAGCTGGTTTTAACTTTGGTGGTGTTTTACCTGCTCTTTATGAGGCTGAACTGGAGGCAGAGGAAACCAAATAAAATGTCATATTCTATCACCTTTGTAAGTTGACAGAAATTAATGCCTTTCAATATTAAATATTTATGTAGATCATGTGATCTCTGCATTCAATCTAAAATGTCTATGGCAGCTCAAAATTAACATTTTCTCTGTACTTGTAATAAACAGTTCACACACAATCTGTAGACTTGAGATTAAATCACTAAAATAACTGGTGGAATAACTCCGAATGATCAACAGATTCAAGAACATTGTTAGCTGCTTCCAGCCAAATTGTGAATGAGAGAAGAGATGAAATTCTTCAAGTTATTCACTGCAAATTATTTGCTAGGCTCTTATTTTTGTTGTGGTGTTAAAATACACAATATGCATAGCACCCAAAATGTAGTAGGCATCTTAAAAAAATGAAGGCACTGACTTGGAATACAATTAAATTAAAAAGCTGGAGTACTCCTGTTCTTTTCTGTTTGAAAGTCTGTGGGAAGGGTGACTGGAAAGTCAAAGGCAGAAGAAACTGCTGGTATTTTCCTTGCTGTGCCAAACTCTCTCTAGTGGTTTTGGGATGGATTGCTTGTGGGATAGCTCCCAGACCAGCCCCAAGACTTGTCTCTCCAATCCAGGAGAATGAGTCTGAAGCCAGGGCTCCATAACATGAGGCATATCATAGCCAGGGTGACTTAAGCAGTCCCCATCCTTTCTGCCTCAGCCTGGCCTTTCCAAGCACTGCTATGCAGTATGACATCTCTGTTCTGCTGATACAGAAGTTTGTGGCTTCTTGCTAATAACAAGCTCAGAGAAAAATAAAAAATAAAATCAAAGAGATAAAACCAAACAAAACTAATGTTCAGAATATATCTGAAAATCTATATGTTGGCACAGTTAAGGCTTGTATACATGATAGAAACAAGAGTGTAAGAACAGACTGCATATCAGCACTGAGGCCAAGTACCTTATTGTGCTGAATTACAGCTCAAATCCATGCATGTGGAGAATGCATGCTATCCCCCTCCTCTTAGCATCTAGGACAAGTGATTCCCAAACTGGCTGTGTTGTCAACATTTTAATTTTCGTGTAGAAATCACTTTGTGCTAAATTTCTTAGAGGGCATGATGTGTGTCCTGCATGATGGACGTATTCACATTAGCTTTACCTGCTCCTCTGGTGAGTGGTCAGGCTCTGAAGGAGTGAGCAAATGCTACATGCAGAACATGGCAGGCTTTGGCATTATTTCTATGACCACAAAGTCCATGTTCCTCTTTCTACCTGTGTGCTGCCTTTCTGAACTCAAAGCATTAAATCTGAATCTGCCCATAGGCAGGAGGTGCAGACAGTGATCTCAGATAGAACCACTTACCATATTCAGAACCTATATGGGAGTTCTCTGAAGTCAGTCCTTCAATGAAGTTCTGGTGGGAAACACTGGGGATGAGGAGGACCCCTGGGGAGAGATGCAAACTACTCCTACCCAGAGTGAGGTAAGGCAAAGAGGAGGGATGGGAGCAGTTTCAAGGAAACTTCTCAACTGCTTAAAAGCTGATCTTGGTCACATGAGGAAAAGATGATTTCTAGGAAATACTGACCTGGGACATTTGTTTGTGAAATGGCCACAAGAGATTAAGGAATTAACACCCCACAGATGTTTGGGTGTTTTTTTTTTTTTTTCCTATATGCTGCTCAGATATGGTAACTGGGCAGCAGAGGGCTGATACTTGGTTTGGTCCAAAACAAAACAGGACTGCTTAAAACCCTTTGGATATAGGCTCCATCTGTTATTTTAAAGTATTTCTCTGACTGTTGTGGACTGAGAAATAACAGCTTTTTAAATATGTCTCCCTTTTGACTAGTAGCATCACGTTCCTTCCTGATAACGATGCTCTCCAGACTGCCTAATGGGCTCCACTAGACAAGAGCTACTGCAGGATGCTTTCCAGAGTCCTGCCCAGCGCTCAGTGACAGCTTGGGCCCATCTCACTGCCCAGGAGGCTGGTGAGAGATGGCAGGGGCTGCCGGCTGATGTGGGACAGCTGCCCAGGGGGCCGGGCACATCACCAGGTCTCGGGGAGCCTTGGCATGTACTTGCTAGCTTGCCTGTTCATGTGGCTCTGACAAGTAGTCCAGAAGTAGCTGATTTGGGTTTAGCTGGGAATGACACGCATTATTCATCAGACTCTCTGACTGCTTAGCACCTCCAGACTCCTCCCGGCTGTTTATATTTAAAAATAAATCCTAACAATTGCTGTTCAAAGTAAGGACTGACAGCCTGCAGCATTTTTATTAAAGCACACTGAGCAGAAACTGAAAAGAACAGATAAGAGTTAACGGGTGTTTATAAAATAGGCAGGAAAATGCCTTCTGATTCATGAACCTTCACCAGCAACAACTTCCATGTTGGAGGACCAGATATGCTTTATATGTAGGATTTGACAGGAGACCAACAGGGTAGGACCTCAGGGAATGACTAAGCAAATACTTAGATGGGAGGTCTGTGAGGTAAGCAGGACTAAATTGGTGCATCGCTTTGAAGGTCAGCAATGTAATTTTATAGGTAATACTAAGATTTAATGGGCAGAGCCCAAAGTACAGGAGTGATGTGCTGAGAAATCTCAATACTAATACTCAGGCTGCAGCACCCTCTTGGAGGAGCTGAGGATCCCAGAGACTGTCCCAGAGGGGTGTCACCAAAACAGTGCTTCTGCGGGTCCATATGCTTTAGGTGAATGCAGAAACATCGCATGGCACCAGTCTTCAGTGCCCACTGTCATTTAAAACAAGAGGAATTTATCTCCTGCTTTATAATGTACTGAACACTGAATTCTTTTTAGCAGCATTTACCACAATGGGTATCTTTGTTCCCTCTGATTTTAATCCCTGAGCACAGAAGATGTGTTTATGTTTCCTTAGAGTATGCTGGGAGTTTGCAACTTGAAAACATTTGAACAACAGTAATAATTAAATTATTTCAGGAGATGTTACCTGGGATACTGAAAAGTTTTTAGAAACTGTTAATCTAGTTTTCGAAGGGTCCCCTCCACCACCAAGATTTTATGTAAAATAATGTTGAAGCTCATAGCAGCAAAACTCTCTTTTTGTCAAATCTGAATAACTGCACTAGTCATAACAAAATTAATATTTCTGCCTATATCCCAATGGGTTTCTCTCCTGTGTCAATTCTTTCTCTGATGAGATGATTTTTTGTCTATATATAAATAAATACATCTGCTCAAGGCCCTATCTTTCCTTTCACTGACATAACTGATAATATTGTATTTGTCCTTCAAAGTCATGCAAATGGAATCCTCAGGCTGTAGGTATTAAATGCTGGCTAACCTGATTATTTTCTTTAAAACATAAATGAAATTATTACTATGCCCCTCCATTTTCACACCCTTTATAAACTCCTGGCAGAAAAAGATAATAAGATACTCGAAACACTTTCTTACCCTGTAATTAGCACATGAAAAAAGAACTTATTGAAAACAATAATTCCTAAAGTCATTTGTCTTTATTTTAATTTTGCTTTGAAGCCAACATATTTTCTCTGAGATTTCATTAGCAGCCATTTTGTAAATGAGATTCTCACTAGTAAGAACCAAGTTTGAGTGCTCTATCGCATTAAAATTTAACATTTTTCTGTGGCTTAGTATAAATTCTTCTTAATGCAGAGACACTTTTCTGCGATGTTCCTAGTTTAAGGGGCTGGATCTAATTAAGAACATAAGTGCCTAAAAGTGCTTCAGTACCTAACTCTGAGGCATCTGGCCCCACGAATGCAGTCCAAAATCTTAAGTTACCAAGTACAGCAAGCATCTGTGCTTAAGGGAAGATTTAAGCATCTCACAAAAAGAACCAAAACAGCCAACAAGCTGAAAGAGGACAGTTTTAAAGCCTCCCACATGGGCTTCTTAGGCCAAAGGGAAGTACCTTAAATGAATTTTTAAATCTCTCCTGAAGATAGTTCAATTTCTTTAAAATAGTTGAATAGAGTGTTACTCTTTCCTCTTTAAAAAATCAGTCAATGGGAAAAAAAATATTTGAAACTGTCTTTGGAATAAAGACTGGAAATTAGGATGGTATTTCCCCTTTTGTTACTGCCAAGCAGAAACACCATGAGCTTTCTACATGTCTGGTGGTGACCCTAAGCTTTTCTGTCCATCTGTGAAACCATACTGGGAAGAATGGTATTTCCACCAGCTCGGGGGAAGTTAGGACAGTCCCCTGGAAGGTAAGTAAGAAACGTGTTTTAATTCACTAGGAAGTGGTTTAATGATTTAGCTCCTACAGAAAACATAGGCAGGACCTGACCTTGATATATTTGAAAGGGACAACTGTGACTTCTGCAGTTTGATATAAATTTACTTTGTTTGTGCTAGGAAAGTGAAGCTTTTTAGTTACAAAAGTTTTAGCTGACTACCTAAACTCCCTGATTTGCTTTAGATGTGAATTCTTATTCTTTACCTAAACCCTCCTTGTTGCATTCAGTTAAAACTAGGGGCCAAAATGCTCTCTGTGCTGTTCCACTTTCACACCACAGTCCCCCACAACAGAAGAGCCCCTGGGGATTTTTGCTGCTCTTGCGAAGTGAGGAAAGAAGTGTGTACGGGACCTGGAGTCATGATTCCTGAGCCTGGAACAAAGCAGTGACTGGCTGTTGCCCCAAGACATGCAAGGATACAGCTTCTTGTGAGTCTTGGAAAAAAAAGGTGTTCACACGGGGCTGTTTTAGCTAACAGGGACCATTCCTGACCAGGTGGCTCCAAGTGTCACCAAGGCTGTATTGTCCTCAGCTTTGCTTAGGCGGATTAGTGTTGCCTTCTTGCCCCATGACAGCCTACAAGATAAATAAATATGAATATTTAATTGCTTCAGAATCCTTCCCAAGAGAGCTCACAGGAGAGAAAAGCCTAACCAAAAACTCCTGTGGGGTAAACTTCTGGAGATTAAATCAGAGCAACAGTACTACCAAGGAAACTTAGTCTTGTCCTGACTCTTGTTATTTCTTTCTCGTTCTTCTCTTCCTTGTACTGTCGTATTGTATATTAGTAATACACAAAGGCATAAGCAGTGCATATCCATGTGCACTGTAAGGAGTACCATAGGATTCATGTCTTTCCAGGGTTGGACTCTGTCCATAAATTGTAACTACAAATATTTGTGCTTGTTGCTTTGCTAAATTTAAAAATGTAGGCACATGAGCAATAAACGTTCAAATCATATTGTTATGTGCTCATGGCTGATTAGCTGACTTGGGGTGTAAACGTGATCATCAATAAAAAGCATAATGAAAGCTTGTTATTTTTAAACATAATTAAGTCAAAAGAAAAACAGTTCAGCATGACTGTGGAAATAGTAATTGGTTCATTACCTGTAATCATGTTAGCCTGCTCACATTATCAGAGGCTAATTGGATAAAGGAGAGAGAAAGAGAATATATCTCTGCATACACAGGTGTGATCTGTATATCTACATCTGTTTTACTGTATTATATGTATTTCATTAATAACTTTTTAGATAAAACACTATAGGAGGAGTATGGCAATGCAGAAACAGAGGTACTGAGAAAATTTTAAAGGTACATTCGGTGGGCAAGAGAATGATTCATTCATCAGGTGAATTTAAACAGAAGTAATTTTATTGTTATCTGTAACACCACCTGTTTTAGTGGAAAGAAATCCTTGCACCATTTTTACTCTAGTACAAATTGTTTTTGAGAGAGGCAAGTCATGTTATCAGCACCTATCTTTTCCTTGCAAAGAAATGAAGCAGAGATATAATGGGAAGACCTTTACAGTATGTTGCCTGGTCTCATACTACATTTTTCAAAGTCTCATTCTTAAAGTTTCCATTCTATTTCTTTAGAGGACTGATGAAAGGGATTATTTGCCTGAAAATATCCTGTTGGTTTTGACAACAGATTTGGCCTCTGTTGAAGGTTACAAAATTTTTTATAAATGTTTCATAAACTGCTTCATGGGAGTATAACTCCTGTCATTTGTCCATTGTATTTACTATTTGTTTTTTGTTCATAGGAAAATATTGTGCTACAGTGCCTTTTAAACACCATTATCATATGAATTCAACAATCAAGTAATAGTATCAGGGCCAAAACTCTTTGGGTTATCAGGGATCACAGCCCTGTGCCTTCTTTCCTCTGACATGCTAACAGGTCACACAGAGGGTAACCTTGTGGACAGTGCGATGTCATAGATTTAGGTGTCACATTCTTTGTTCATTGCTATAAATGTACTGCTTCAGGGAAGACTGAGGTATTTGCATTCCTCTAGGAGGTATATGCCTCAGCATGGTGATGCCAGAGTTTGGAAAGGGCAGGAATATGAACTGATTTCTGCTTCTTGGTTTATTCTTTTACTTATTGTTTCTAATGCTATTGTTATGGGAACTAGTTGAGATAGTTTTATATAACAATGAGGAAGTAATGTGGCCAACAGGGAAGGAGCAGGGATGGTAAGAGTAGAGTCCTTAGTTATACTCTGCTTTTGTCTAGGATCTGGCAGTAAGTAACTGGTCAGGTTTCCTCCTTAGACAGTACTTCTTACGTATTTGTCAGGAGGACAGTATGGCCAAATGACCACCAGCTGATAAAAGACTGAGCCATGGAAGACAGTTAGGTTAGATGGACCCAGACTTTGGTCTGACCCGGTAGAGCATTTCTTATATTCTCTTCTTACAGAAAGGGAGGGATCCTAGCTAGGGTAAATTAGCAAGACAATGTCAGAGAGGGGAAGACCCACTAAAACTCTGTGTAGTTTGTCAAACCCCTCTCCCCTTTGTTTTCTGGGGTAAAACTGGAGGACCTGGAAACTCAGTGTGGTCCCTCCAAAGCTTATAGCTTGTGAGGTACATGGAAATTTTCATGACTATTAGTAGGCTGCAATATTTGAAAGGCCACAAAGACCAAATAATACTCGAATAAGGTGAGACTGTTTTGGACTTGGAGTATTCACGTTTATTTTCAATGGGTGTTTATAGGAATTATTGCTTCTGTGACCTGCTTGGGAGCTTAGATCAAAGGACCAAAGTCCCCTAGCTCTTAGGGAAAGAACAGAAGAAATAGGGCAGCTATAGAGTGATCCTTCTGATGGTATAATTTCCCAGCTCCCAGCAATCAACATTGTAGTGATTTTTTTTCTGAGCCAGAGGTTGCATCTGGGTTTCATGTTTAATGACCAATGATGTACATCTCCTGTATGAATTTGCCTAATGCTTTTTTTAAATCCAGATAAAGTTTGTTCCTCTGCCTGATCCTGTAGGCAGTAGATTTCACAATTTAATTATGTCTTATATAAAAAGTACTTCAATTTGTTTGTTTTAAACCTGCTTTATTTTTCAGTAGAGCAAATACTGACAGTAAAACCACTGTTTTGTTAGTGTAAGTGCATACATGCTAGGAGTTTCTGCTGTTGATTAAGGGTCACTTCTTGGCTGTGTCAAAAGCTATGCTGGCAAAAAAGGAAGATATGCCCTAACTTAGGAAGGCTTCCAGGAAGAATAAAGGGACAGGTTGCATTCTCCCCATAAAGTGAAGGATTTTGGCACCTGGTTTGCACTTGACTCGCATTCTAAGGTTGTTGAGAAAACTCTTTTCTTGTGGTGGAATTCAATTACTTGATCACTTTTGTTTCAAACCTATAAGTGGATCTTAGCCTTTTTCTGAGCCTCTTTCAGATGCTTAACTGCGTAAAAACATACAGCAGATGTTCAACTATTTGACCATTATATTGTACTATGGCTAAATGATTTTAACGGTGCGTCTTGTCTCCCCTTATACTGAAATGTGTTTTCTTTCTCTCTGGTGCCCTCCTCAGAAATCTTTTTCATAAATAAATTTCAGGTGATAGGCTGATCTTGGTTCACAAGCACCCAGAAAAAACAGCAATCATGAAATCATGTATTTGCTCCTTCACTTACAATACCTCTGTTTATACCAGAGTACAATATTGATCCATAGCTGAAAGTACAGAAACTTTCTGTATGGATGAAATTCTTATTGTTCTTTCTCATATCTGTGAAAATGGTCTCTTGAGAACTCTTTTCCTTCTTGTGGGCTTTGACATCCCACTTTTGTCTCTTACAGGAAACTCAGGTCCACCTAATCAACAGGCCAGTTGGTTTTCATCAGTTTTTCTGTTAAAATTTAGCTTGATTAGATGACCTTGTTGCTTTCTGTAGCTGTTTTTATCTTTCACTGCTTTACCTCCAAGCCACATTTTATTTCCTTACTCTGTGTGTAACCCTTTAAAGTTGCCTTGATTTAGCTCATTTTCATTAAGAAAAAATAAAGAATTTGCCTTTATGTACACCTGCACACAGAATGCTGTGTGTTTATGTGTGGTGATGGCCTGTTTCCTCTTGAGTGTTTTTTTCAGGTCTGGCTGCCCTATTTGAACAAAAAAAGAAATTTAAGCAGTCCAAAAACAAGTGGAAAGAATGATCAGAGTCTTGAAAAGATTTGAATGTGAAAGAATAAAATGATGAGTGCAGTTACATTTAGGAAGAGAAAAAAAATATGAGGCAATATGAGAGTTATCAAATAATGGATGGTGCATGGAAAAAAAATCAGACCCTCATATTTACTTTTCCAATTACAAAAAAAAAAGAAAAGCAACATGTTTAGTAAAAGTATTTACTTTAATCAGTTTTAAATTTATTACCTTTTAGAAGACCATGGAGTAATATGCACAGGTTATTATACAGGGTACTGTATGATATAGAGAATGCTTAAGTGTATTGCATGAGTAACAAGTAAGAAGGTAGATGAGACCACCCCACTGTCCAGTATTAAAGATGGTCCGGATTTAAACATTTGTGGCTCCCTCCCAGGTAAAATTGTGTGATTCCAAGAGGGAGAGTATCTCCCTGGTTCACCTCCAGGGCTTTAGAAAGAAGCTTTTTCCTTTGGGGAGGTTTGTTATTGCTTGCACTGGAGTTTGTTAGCATTTCTTTTGAATGGTAGAGGCATTGGGTAGCCTTGTCAATGAAAGGATGCTGAATAATGCTCTGCTGTGGTCTGATAATGTCTTGACTAAAAACGAAATATATGAAGGTTTCTAATCACTGTGCATGATAAGTAGTAAGTTAAGGAAACAGAAAACTTCTTGAATGATAATGTAGGTCTGTAGGACAGACTGTAGCATGTGCCTTAGCATGCCCTAGTGTTTATTTGTTATGCTATCAGCTAGAGAGCATGGGAGAGTTACTCTTCAGCAGAGCCACACTTGGTCAGCTTTCCAGAAATGAACCCGTGTGACTGTTACCAAAGCTAGTACTTTTTAGCTTGTCAGATCAACTTTGTGGGGCTCCTGAATGACTTTCCTGGAGATAGTAATGCTCTAACAACCAATACTCTTCTGATTTCTAGCAGGACTGCATCTGCAGGCAGAATTTACAGTGTTCCTCTATAGAAACAGAAAACTGGAGAGACTGCCAGCATTGCTCTGCACAGAGGCATTTTTAAACTTTTTTCTTTTCTTTTTTTTTTGAGATTGAAATTATTTGCACTGAGGTTCAACATGACAGTACCTGATATTGCAGTATTTCTGCCAGATAACTTGAGGTACAACTTAAATATTCTGAGGAAAAACAGGAAATAGAAGGATCTTCAGATGGGCTGAGCCCTCTGTACAGAGCTGCAGTATACTGTTCACCACTTACTCTTCACTGTGCTCTTGTTTTTTGTTGTTGTTGTTTGGGGTTTTTTTGTTTGTTTTGGTGGGGTTTTTTTGGTTTTGTTTTTTTTTGTTTTGTTTTGTTTTTTTTACTTTTTAGTTATAGAATAAACATCTTGGACCTTTATTTGTACTTTCAGACTGGTTGACACGGACACACTTCATAAGCATATTTAGAGGCCATAGTGTGACTTTGTCAGAGATCTTCTGCGCTTAAGGTCTGAGAACAAGATGTTAAAAAAGGCGTGAATCTTGCATGAAATGTCTGTCATTAGCAAAGCTGTCTGCTTCCATTACTTGCATTTGTGTCATTCTTTGAAGTCTTTCCTGAAGAAACACAGCTGACAAAAACACTGCTGAAACTTACCACAATATTGAATATTTGTACTTTCCCCTTCTTTTGCTCAGCAAACTTGTGTTTTGAAAGGTGAGAAAAAATAAGTGTATAGTGGAGAAGCAGAAATATGTTAAGTTGACATTAATTTTGAAAGGAAAGGGAAATATTATAAACCAATCTTTAGAGTAGGGTTGTTCTTTCAGTATTCACAGGAAAACTTGTCTATTAGTTCCGAGGAAAAACAAAGTATAACTATTCAAAGAAAAATTAATTCACCCTGTAGACATGTAACTAAGGAGGTCCAAGGACTCATTGGAGTTTAAATTAGTGTAAACTTTAAATTACTAAACACCCCTTCTTTCTCCCACTGTGCTGAATGACTGCTTCTGAAGAATACTTTCAGCTGTGTAAGTGGTCAGATCCCATTCTGGCTGACTTGACCATCATGAACAACTGAAATGGAAGATTGCATTTTGTAGTGAGTCTCTCAAGGCTTCATCATGGGCTTAAAGTGGTTTTAACTGTGGATACTCCAGATGCCATGATCTGCACTTGATGGTCACCATCAAGTAATCCATGTGATTAAGATAATGGGCAAAGCAGCACTTTTTTATTTATAATATAGAGGTATTATTAATGTCTGCTTCTAAGGAACCACATGCGAGGCCCCGTGATGTGATTAATCAGACATTCCAGCTGCTTTTGAGTGATCCCAGCACTGACGACTGAAAGCAGGAGGAATTCTTCTCTGTATAGCTCAGTTTATGACATCCTGTTACGCAGTCTGAAATGAGCTCTGATGTTCCAGTGAAAGAAGGCTAAACACTTTGTGAGGGAACATACATAATCACTAAGAATTTGGCAAGGACAAAAGCCAAATCCAGGGCCATTGATTTGACAGTCTCATGTCTCATCCAATGTCTGCTGTTCTGGTGTTGCTTCTTTCTTAAATTATGAATATGTTCTTGGCCTGGTAGAAGGTACACAGTACAGCTCTTCTGAAGCACGGCTGAATTTGGGGAAAAGCAGAACTGTGCTGCAGTTTCTGATTTTATGCATCAAACCTATACTTTCTTCTCTGCCTACACAGCAGTTTAGATAATTGGCTTCTTTTTAAAGATTTTTTATTAAAAAAAGAGCACTTCAGGTGAATGCATTCCCAGAGCAAAAACTACAGAAAAGTTCATGACATAATCCAAGACTTTCACCTAAAATTATATTCAAACAAGCTTGCTTACAAGGGAAGACATAGATAACACAGATTACATCTTAAGCAGGACACAACAGAAGAAATACACATGACTGGCATTGTGTTTTCCAGGCTTATGTGTACATTTGTGCTACATTGATTTATGGTATATATGCACATGTAGTTGTAAAGCTGGCTAAAGCATTTATTGCAAATAAATGTGGCATTTGAGAATTGACCTCAAATCCACTTTTTCATTATTTGACCAAAAGAAATTGATGATTGAGTGACATACAATAAACATTGCATTTATAAGACTGTAAGACTGAAATAAGCTGTTGAGCCAGTGATTCTGCTCTTCTGCTACCTCAAGCAAAAGGGTCATGTTGTATTACTTAGTGGAAGTTGAAGCTATTCATGATGAACTGTCAATGTTATTGGATCACCTTTCCCTATGTTCAGTTTTTTAGGTCTGAAATGCTACAGGGTAATTTTTCTGCAGGCAAATTAGGTTAATGTTAATGGCAGTCCTGTTCCTGCCATTCCAAAATCAAACTGAACAGTTGTCCTTAGTCCAACACATCTTCAGATCGTTCAACCTTTCTTTGAAATGAGGCGGTGCCAATTTGTGCTCTCTAACAATCCAGTTTTACACCCGGGCTGACTAAATAAACATAACAGTTTCTGTAGGTGGTTGCATTCAAGAAAGCACATTAAAGCTGTAAGATGCAGGAGATAACATGAAAGTGAGAATGCCTGTCTCCTAGAGTAAAGATGTGAAATCTTATTCAACAGCAAGCTACCTTGTAACAGTATTACTGCCAAAAGATGAAATGAGATCACAAATTCTTTTGTGCCTAGCACATATCTTCTTGGTAGTTATGAGAGTTATAAAACAAGTGGGAGAGCTCTCACCATACCAACTAATAAAGAAAGGTATTCAGAAAGTATATTGTGATGCCAATCAGCATATTTGATATTGTTAACAACAGCACATTTCACCTGATGGCTACCACTTTGCATGCTTTTGTTACAAAAGTGGCTGAACAAGGAACAAACTCCATTTTTTAATTGGAACCACTTCGTTGTTAATGAAAGTTGTGTTGGTTTTGGTGACATACAATTCTTAAAGGGAAACATCCACTTTTCAACATTCTTCTGTCAGATGCCGCATGAAGATGCATTCATTTAATTATTCACAGTATTATTTTATTTATTCAGTGTGCAGAATTTCATTAATTTTTCTCTCATTTTCATTGCACACAAAATATATATAGCATATGTGTCTACATTTTACAGGATAAGTAACTGCAGACATTTTGAGTGTGCAGGACAAGTAGGTAGTAGAAGGAAATGGAGGGAAGGAGTCAGCTAATAACAAAACTACTGGAAGTCTTTTGCATGTTTTGGTCCACAGCATGGTCATCTGCAATGCAGCCAGAATTGCAAAGCAGAGAGCCCTGATGCTTGCCCTTTAAAAACCCCCCAAACACTGGTTTCACATATCATGTTATTTATGTACTTATTTTTGAAAAAAAAGAGCAGTTTGTCAAACATTTAAGGTTGACAGACAAGTCATGTTGTTGCAATGCAGGTAAACACTGTCATGAGTGACACTGGCTGTGTCACTATGTGCAGCATTAGCCAAGGAATTTGAGAAGACAGGCTCATGAAAAAAAAATGAATGTTGTCAGACAACCCTGCATTTTTTATTATTAAAATCTTGAGTGAATTTAGTGCTCATGAAAGTGAGGGACTAAGCTTCTCCACACATCCCTTTCAATAAATCTCAGTTCTGACCTGCAGCACCCTTGCTATTCTAGTTATGGGCCTTGAGCAGAGACTGCTCACCATGTCAGATTGTGGTAGTTTTGTGAAATGGATAGCTGAAGACTTAGATGAGGCCATTGAACATGTTCTTGTTTGTGACCCAACCACGACTTAAGCCAAGGCCATCAAAGATGAGGAGTACTCACAAATTAAGTATATATCCCACTATATCCGTTTGTAGTTAAAACAAGAATTGCTCACTTGTGTGTTGAAGGTGCTTTACTTCTACTCATGGAAATTGATAATTCCCATTCTGTAGGAGATTACTTCTGTGAGTTGATATTTCGGGGATTTATTCATTGGAACAATTTTCCTGAAAGAGCATTCCAGAAAGTCACGTCTCTGTGTGCTATGAAAATATCTTTTTGCAAAATGTCATATTCAAAACATGAGTTCTAAGAACACTTTATTATCCAAGTGGACTCAGTTTCTGCTACTAGGTGAGCAAGTGTTATTCAAGAGGAATGAGGAGCAAGAGGGGCTGGCGGCTGCATAACGTGGGTGTGGGAGGCTTCAGTCCCTGCAGACACTCCTGGGAAATGGTCATAGGTGCCCCCAGCAAGTCTCGGTTTTGTGAGTTCAATCTGTGGTGTAACTGTGAGGAAAATGGACTGCAGTTAAGCAAGGATTAGCAGCATTGCCTCTGTTATTCAAGCAAACATCAAATCCAGGCCCTTTATGAGGGAAAGCGTTGAGCAGATGTGTGGGTGGTATTGCAGGGAGCAGCCGTGTGATTGTCTGTGAAGAAGTCATGGCTGGGGGATCGCTGCTGTTGCTTTCACCCTGGAAGAGCAAGCTCTAAGACCCTGCGATGCAGAGGCCCTGGCTCGTACGTTATGTGTCTCAATGCAGAGCCTAATCCACTTAGGCAGGCACGGAGTGAAAATATCATTGACTTTACAGTGAGAGCCGAAGGCTACAACAAATCTAAACGCCATAGCTCCATCAAAATAAACACTCCAAGCCATCTTGACATCGAGGGTATGGAGTTGAGAATGACATTGAGAATGAGATTTTAGGAAGAATTTATCTCACTCCATGCAGATATAACTGCACTTTAAAAGGATTCTAGTGCCTTTATAATATTTTTGTAATCTTCAGAAGGTTGAGAAACTTTTCTTCTCTGCCCCCTGTTTTCTGAGAAGTTGTGAATTCTTAGAACATGATTACTTTTTCTGCAGTGGCAAGCACAGCCTAATTACAATGTCCACCAAATTGGCAAGAGAGAAAGTAATCTACCTGGAATACCTCCAATAACCTGCCTGTTAAGGAAGTAGATACATGTTCATCTGCATTACTCAGGGAAGTATCTGCAGGAAGATACTTCAGTGTCCTCTTTAGTAATGTCAATAATACGAGCAAAAGCATAGAAGGACTAAATGAATGGTAGGACATTTTGCGTAGTGTATACATGTGCAAATTATTTCACTGTAATCCTGCCCTGTACTGCAACTAAAGCTACAGCACTTATTTCAAATTACATTTCTCTCCTGGTTTTTAATACACTTATGATTTCAAATGTGCCCAAATTAAAATCCTGCCATAAACTGTAAAAGGATGTTATAACCTGTTAATTTTTGAGCACTTTGAGAAGACACTGTTAAGTTTTTAAATGAAAGAAACCAATTGTCCTCGTAAGTCTTCCATTGTTTGGCTGGAGTCTGCTACTTGCAGGAGGTGGTGCTCTTAGCACCTGATTTATTATTAGTTTCAGTGAAGTTACACTGTTTTGCAATTCTGATAGCTCCATTAGAAAATTGTGATGTGGCATTAAAATTTTAATGGGCGATGCTCTGTTTGCATTTTGTCCCACTTAGCATCAGATTGCCAGAGATGAGTAAGGAAAGAATATATTAAGCATTCATAAAACACTTTCACAAAAGCTAAAATTCCAAGGACTAAAGAACAGGCAAGAAGAATCATAAAAAAGATTAAATTGTTAAAAAAATCAAACCCTGTTCATCTTTTATATTTATTATTATTTATATTATACTGAAATATTCAACATTTACCAAATTAAAGCTGCATGTTTCTGCTCTGTGGTTGTTAAGTCTGACCTCTGTCAGCACAGAACACTAAAACTGTCCTAGATCTGGTGAGATTTTGTGAGTGTAAATATAATCAAATTCTCAGAAACAATAAATTTTGTTTATACATTGCTATTGAACATTCTTGTACCTTCACTACATTGTTTTCCAGTCTATCAAAATGTCTGGGGACAGTTTGTTTTCTTTATTTGATTATTTTGACTTTCAGATCACTTTTTATTTTACGTAGCATAACAATATTACTTTTTTTTATTACTGGTTCTAGGTGGGTGTATTTAATACCTGCATAATTTTTAAAATGCTTCCTTACAAAGTGACCATAAATGGATCTTTTACTCTGCAGAATGCCTGATAAAAACATCTCTCACTACCACCAATAGCTATAGAGGGGGTGGAGTAGGTAGACTTTGAAATTTGTTTTTACAAGTGCAAATCCTCAGGCAAAATAAACAATATTATTTCAGATTAAAAAAAATACACACAGAGATGATAAGAAAAAATCTAATGTCTGTAGAAAGCTGTGCTTCAGCAAACTAGGTGTATTTTGGTATGTTTGCTTATTTTTCAGGTTTTCCAGTACCAAAATGCATGTTTAAATGATTGCATTTGACAAAGGGAAGACAAGGAAAAATGGTGCAGCATCTTTAATTTATCAGTTTACATGAGATGCAGGCAATAGCCTGTGGGTACCAGATTGTGATTTTTCTACTCAAGTACATTCTCATGTTTTACTGATGAGCTATATGCCAGACCCTTGTGTTCTGTATAGTAAGAGTTTCATGGAACATCTGCTTCAATTGCTCTATCTCTTGTTTTGTTTTGTCACTAAACTCACTTATGCTACAGAAGCACTGACTATAAAAGAAACTACTTTAATTCAATAGCATATCAAGAAGGTAGATTCTCTAATGCTTGTAATACAGCTATTTATGCCTAATGTTTTCCATTGCACCAAAAGTCACATGACAATTGACACAATATTCTGTCATACTTCGTAGGATACATAGTTTTCTGACCTACTGATATGTTTTTTAACTAGAAAAGCTGCATGTGCATAGGTGTATGTGTAGCTGTAGACAGAATGCCATATAAGGAGGTGTATCTGTATACCTGTATCTGTAACTGTATGTACAAGACACTGATGAAAATACACATCTAAATTACCAGAAAAGTAACATTTTCCCCATTCCCAAACTCATGTATCACAAAAGAAGCCAACAGAGAAAGTAAGTCAATAAGGTGGAAATAGCTTTGACTTGTTAATAACTGTGTGCTTTAGCATTTACATAGTAAATGGCACTGGATGTCTTGTGTGTATTTAAACTGGAAGGATAATATGGTTTACAAGGACAGAGAACATTATATGCGAAGTTAAAACAACATACATCACCCTTTTTCAGCTTACTAAATATTTTTTTTGTCCCATTTGATAGTCTTGGCTATTCAGTGTCTGTGAAAGGAGTATCAGGATTTAAAGGTTGCAATTTCACTTTAAATTGCTGTATAGTGGTCAAACTTAGCTGAAAAAAATGTGGATTAACTGCATGAAAATGCAATGATAAATAGTTTTTTAAACCTGAAACTGTGTCTACAGGACATGACCTTTGCAATATTCTCTAATAGTTTCACAGAATAAATGCAGGAAGGACCTTTATAAAAAAGGACAAATAGGGTAAAAATCCTTCCCACAACCCTTTCTTACATACTTTCTCATATTTTTGGTCTGAACAAATGCTGATGGTTATGGTGCTGTGACTGATCCTTTTTAAGGCTTTAATGTGTTTGGGGTTTTTTTCTTCTTAATTTTAATCTCACCTCTGCTGGCATCCACCCTGAAAAATGATGTTGAGAACAAAGAAACTATGAGCAGAGGTGGAAACCATCTTTAGTTTCAGTGTCATTATTACTGAACGATTGTGTGGCTTAATTTTACATATTTTTTTTTTTTTTTAGAAATATGGTTTATCATTGTATGTGAATTGTCATTGACAAGACTGGTAATTAGCCTCATATTATTTTCAGCATAGTTCACATCCACACATCACAGGACAGAAAATGGGAGCCTTAGACAAACAGAATACTTGTAGAAGATCATTAGGAATCCCACTGTGACATGCCACGTGCAACCTCGTTGATTCAAATTAGTCATCTGCATTGTTCTATATTTTAGACTGCAGGAGGTTTCAACTTATTTTACAAAACCACAATTGTTATACATTTATGGTCAGAGTAACAAGTAATGTTCTGCACTCTCAGAAGACACCAAACACATTTTAATATGTACTCATTATACAGCTCTGCCTGCAATGCTATTTAGAGTTTCATCAGTGTCTAGGTAACAAAGCTCTATTTTCTCAGCTTTTTACAACTGAGCTGTAAACATGAACTCTCAGTTAAACACGACACTGTATAGAAAGTATTATCTAGGACTCAGGGTTTGATTTTCTTTTTTTTTTTTTTTTTTAATAAAAAGAAATCTTTGATGATACACACCTTTGAAATGAATGTATGCTGTTTCTGATTTTTGTGTGTGTAGATGTAATACAGGCTCAAACACTGCTAAACCCAGTGTGGTTTAGCTGATAAATTATAAGAGCAAAAATGCTGTTTGTCACAGTCCCAATTTACTGTGAGGTCAAATATGTACCTTTAAAATAGAGTTTACAGCAGAGTTATAAAATGGTCCTTTATGATGGCTATTTGATCCCATTTATGTCTTTATGCAAAATCTTTACTGATATTGCTGATGGCAATATGTATATTTTTAACAAATATACCTCCCCTGACTAATATGTCTCAACAATTTATATTCTTTATTCCTTGCTGATATTTACTGGTGCAAATCCATCTATTTCAGTAGACGGTTTACTCCAACAGTGTATTTAGTCCCACTCAGTATCCTGTCATGAAACTCAGTAACCTTGCAAATACTTGGATCTGAACTATGTATGCTGCAAATGCAAATAATCCAATCCTAAAGTTCTCTTTCATAGGGTCAGGGGCCTTCCAAAAGATCCTAGCCTGAGAAGGGTATATTTGATTTTTATTCTCCAGGAAGTTGTCAGGATTTTAATGTTCTTAAAATAGATGGACTATATGTTATATGTTTTTGGAAACAAATCCACATACGCTGAAGAATTATTCATATGAATTCTCATTCTTTTGTGCACAGAATGAGGAATCTGATATATTACCTCAAAAGTACATAACACAGCATCAGAGAAAGAATTCAAGGGTAGTGAACAGCTCAGGGGACCAGTAATAGAATATGAAGCCTAAGTTGTTAGTTCAAATCTAATCCAGGTTGGAAGTAACAGCAATTATTGCCACCTAATGTCTTTTCAGTGATCTGTATGAAATGAGTTTGTGGTCTCAGTGTATTTTCTAACAGACAGGTGTCTAGATCACAGCTGACACCACTGCTGGCAGACTCAAAGTAGGGACCAAAGTCCGAACAGGTCTGTAGATTGAACTGCTCTTTGGTGTCAGGGCAAAACTCAAATATTTCAGCAGGAGAATGTGTCAGCCACTGAGTTTTTAGAACCTGTTCTATTGAAGAAAAGTATTTCAGTCTTCAGGCTCTTCCCCAGGAATCCTCTCAAGATCCAACAACTTTTTTCAGTTAAACAATAAAGATGAAATCACTCTCAGAACACCCATATTAAAAATTAGCACCCAGAAGCACAAGAAGACAGACATGAAAGGAGCAGTCACAATAGTTTCAATTCACTTGCTGAAACTCATGTGCTTAAATTTATTCAAACGCTCCTTTAATGTCTTGCAAATCTCTCCTGAACACTACGCCATGACATGCAAATACAACATGGCGTGTTTCGCAAATCACTGATGATAGTAACATTGTGAATATCATTTGTTCCCTTCTACTTGCAAGAGCACTAGGAGAAATCTTTACCGGCTAGGGATCCCGCTCAGATGACCCCCTTGATGTGATCGCTCATGCCACTTGTATTACAAAACCCTCTCCTCTCTCATCCTGTTTGGGTATGTTAGATCAGAATATATGTACAGAAAAACTCAGTGGTGACTGCTAGACATGGCTTTGCTGGTGTTAGGTATTCCAAAGGATCTGCAGAATCCCCCATACAACTCTTGCTACTACAGTGAGCTGATAAATAACGTGTAGGTTGCAGAGCTGCACCCTGGGTCAAATCTCCAATTTAAATTCACATGCAAAATCCTATGGATAAATGTTATGGTCTAAGCAGAAAAAATGCCACAAAAACATGTAGAAAACATCCATTTTTATGTATCAACCAGTTAGAAAAATGAGTGTTCTGAAAAATCATGTTATTCATAGGCCTTCCAAGGGTAACCATGTTATAAAGGGACTAGGACTTTTGCATAATAAACATGAATCAGTGTGCTTAAGGCAACTAACTGGTGATTATGTACAGTTTTGATTATGGGAATTTACATTTCCACAAAGGAATATAATTACAAGGAAAATAATTTAAAAAAAAAAAAATTGCTAGTCTTGTTCTTTTTGACCTGTGTTTCAATTTAGCAGAGATCCAGGAAATTTTGATCAACATAGATACATCTATAAATTTTTGTATAGTAAGTACCTGACAGGCAACCACACTTCTACTGAGGATTATCTGGATCTGGATTTCACATTATACTAATTACTAAGTAATAAAGCCAGCAGAGAAGAAAGAAGTCCAAAGATAAAAGCTACCATATTTTTCCTACTACAGGTGATAGATATTATTTGCCCTATTATTATTTTATATTATTTATGGATCACTCTAAGAGTGACATGTGTGAGTTTAATATATTCATGTAAGATATTATATACATGGAGAGAAAGACAGAAACATTTTGGTCTAATTCTTACATATTTTTATCATGAAAATTGAATCTCAAGAGGCTTGAAAAGTAAAAGAAAAATAAAGGAAAGAAGAAAAGGAAAGAACCCAAAAGCAATAATAGAAAAGAGAAAGAGTGATATTGTTAATAAATGAAGGATTAGGAGACTCAAACAAAAGGAGACTTTAATATATGATAGAGAAGAAAGAAATGGAAGGACTTTTAAATTTAATAGGCAGTTCATAAATTAGAAAATCTGTCATATAGTATTAAAAATCACACTTAGCATTTCACTGAGTAATATATTATTAATTTATGTTATGATATATGATTCACTGTAGTGCTAATAATTTATATTTTGTGTAGAATTCTAAGTCTAGATTTCCAGCTTTAGTAAGCCTCAGAGTTTTGTCTGGCTTTCCTGCCTCTAGGTTCACGTAGTGATCAGACATTTCTAAAAGAAGCATGAACCTTGTGTGAGAGAATTATAGCAAATGGGCAGGTGATTTCCTTATTTAACACAGCATATGAGGTCACAACTATATTGCTGGGTTCACTAAATTATTACCAAGAAGTTATTTGTAGGGATAGAGGAGCTCTGTAAGTTCTTGGTGCTTCACACTATGAAGCATTTTACCTTTAAATTTCTAAGGCTCTGAGAAGGGTTTTAGCCACAAGACTGTGGCTGACATAGTAAGTCTCTTAGCTAAATTCCCATACAACATTTTTAAAAGGTAGAGACTAAGGTGTGGGTTTTTTTTTTGTTTTGTTTAAAAAAACCCAGAGCCTGAACGTGTCCTGTGTTTCAAGGTCAGCTTAATCTTTTTCATGTCCTAAGTCACTCTCCTTGTTTCTCCTGAGGTCTTCACCAAAAACCTGTCTTTGACTTTTCTTTCAAACTCCTCTTTCCATTTCTGCCTTACTTGCTCCCCTCAACACCTGTCTGCATTTCGGGCACATTTGTCACAGAGATTGGGCTGGGCATGAGAAGCTAGCCCTGAATAAGGACTCCCTCCTTCAACCTGAAGTGCTGTAGCACCATATACTGTTCCTCTTTTCCTGTCTACTAGTGCCAGCAGTTGCAATCTGCTCTTATTCCACATCCTCTCCTGTAGGTCAGTGGTATCCAATAACCCAGGGATCAGTAACCATTACCTTTAACATAAAACTCGGCCCAGCTCCCAACTCCTGCCTGGTTATTCAGTTGTAATGGCCGTCTGTGTCAGAGAGCACAGCTCTTTAGTTTGGTATAGTATACTCTTGTGTTTCTAAAGAGAAATTGCATTTACAGCTAGAAACTAGCAAAAAACCCCACACACTGAAATAGTCCATTCTTGTAATTAGAAGAAACATAGTGAATAAGAGAGCAGTGTGTTTGAAAGGCAGAGAATAGACCATTCTAGAAAAATGGGCTTTGAAATGGTTTTTTTGACTTACTGTAGTGTGATTGAGGAGAGAGACTGATTTGAGGTACACAGTGAGGAATCCCATAATCGCAGCAGCATGAGGGAACCCTGTTATCCCCACCACAGCCCAACCTCAGGATAGCAATACAGTTCCACAGCTGCTAGGGAGGAACCCAGCCAAGAGAGAAACCCTTGAGCTGTCAATAAATCCAGACGTTGCTGCTGCTGCTATTGGAAAGAGATACACCAGAGGTTGTCATCTGGGTACTGCAACTGCCAAACTTGACTGCCTTTGGCCACAGCTGTTGACTTTGTTGCTGCAAGACTATTGAGTAGGAAGAAGAGTAAAGACAGTGCCAGCACAGTGGGGAGGCAGCTACCAAGTTAATGCTCAAGTGGTATCCTGGCAGTTCGTAGTTTGCTTTGTAATTGTTTTGCTCGGTGGGAAAATAGTTGCACCAATAAAAACTTAATTTATAACTGTAACTTTAAGTGTGTGCATGCAGTATGGTAGTTGTGCATTTGTAGATTTATGATGAGTGACAACTGGATGTCTGTGTTACAGAGTACTCAACACATGGAAAAGCAAATATTATCCCAATAAATTTCTTTTGTCTGTTTTAAGTGGTTAATCAAACTCCATAACCACAGCTCATGATTTTGCTGGATATCATTAAGAGGAGAAATAAGAGAATGACAAACAAAAGGAATGACATCTTGGCTGGGAAAAGTGCTAGCAACTGTCTGGTTTATGCCTTTTTTTTTTTTTTTTTTTTAATATTTACCAGGCTAAGGCATTATTTGAAAGCCCAAATGAGAGTGTTTTGAAATGTTGCCACATCTTTTTGGTGTGACATAAAACACAAGATTTAAGGTTGCAAGGTTCCCCATTGCTCAGTGAGACCAGTGTTTTGTTATACTAGCCATTTTGATGGTTTACTTTCATTTGGAGGCAATTTTATATGCATATCTTCTAACACCAACAGTTTCCTTAGTTTCCTTTGTCTTAAATAGTTTATTTCACTCCTTGACATTTATCCCCGTGGTCTGTTTATAGAAGGCACTAATACCCCTTCCCTCTTGTCCCTTGTAGCTGTTTCCTATTTCTTCCTTCCACTAGAAGGTTTCATTCTAGTTCATTCTAATAAGCCACATTCCTCAAAGCCCAGTCTGCTGTACAGAAATTTTGCCAGTGTAGACATTTCTCTTAATACTGTGGAAAAAACCTTGTACACCTAAACGAACATAGTTTATAAAATAGAATCCCTATTCCCCTAATCAGTCCAGCTCCTGCTATGTGTAGCTGTTACAATTTAAATTAGTCTTTTCTTAATGTGAGTTATTAGAATCATGCACGATATTCCACATGAGGAGACACAATTGCTTAAACAATAGTAAGAATGTTTCCTTGTTTTAATTAGAAATAAATCCTAGCATCTTAAGCGTCAACTTCTTCTCACTTTCACAGACAGAATCTTGTCTTTACATGGCTTTTCCTGAATTTCTATGTGTTTTTCTTCATGGCTGTATCACTCCATGGCTTATGGAGTGATGAACCGTCTGATAAAGTAATATTGTAAGACTTAGTCTAGACAGGGCGCAATGGTGCAAATCTCAAGAAAAAGGCTAGAAGAAAAATACCTTTATAAGACCTATGAATCTCTTTTCTATCCTGAATTCCACTGCTGGGGCATAGCAGAATCTTCTTCCAAAGCCTTTTCTTAAAAGGCAGGTACCTGAGGTACTGTCAGCAAGAAATTTGTTGTTTATATGCCACACTTTCTGGCCAACCTACCAGTATCAGTTTGTTGGTTGGGGTTATCTCATGGACAGCTATTTTTGACTTTTAACCTTTAAATATCTCCCAGATGTCCTCAGAAGGTACAAAGCTGCTCAGTAAGCAGAATACTGACCTTCAATAATAGAGGTAGTATTGCTAAAGTATTGTCCAGAATTGGTTTTTATTTTTTTCAATACCAGGTATGGAACAATTACTGTAGTGTTCACTTTCCAAGTAGTGAAAAATAAATAATAATGAAAAATCACTATAAAGCATGATCACAGTGGTTTTGCAAACTGTGCTTCATTTCTACATTCAGTAGAGCATTTATGATTTGAGTTGCAGAATGACATCAAAAAGAACAATAACAACAGCTTAAATAACAGAATGATCAGATCTGTTCTAGGTCACCATGAGTAGTCAATTTAATTTTTATGTGGATGTAGAGTTTGTATTTTTATGCAGATGTAGTGTTCTCTCTATATATAGATACAGAGCTCTTTTATGCAGATATAAAGATCTTTTACATATCCTAAGTGAAAATTACTGTGAGGAAAACTTTTCAGTGGAAATAAACTATAACTTCAGGAAGCATACCAGTTTGAAAGCTCCTGGTGAAAGAGAAGGTTGTTGGAAGTTGAAGACTATTAGCAGAAGAGGCAAGGCAGAATGAGGGAAAAGAATTCTAAGGGACTGTAAGAAAATTTGAAATGTGTGTTTTTCTGTGGTATTCCCTTGATGCTGAAATTACTTGACTCAGGCTAGATGTCATCTTTCATTTTTGGGATATAAACATCTTGATCTTCAAGGTCTTTTCCAACCTAGATGATTCTGTGATTCTGTGATCTCTCCTGAGGGGCCAGCTGATGGACCAACTTCTCCTCCTCTGCTTATTAGGCAAATGTAAGGAAGGGGGATAGAACATATATAACAATAAATTAATAGGTCTGTGGTGAGAAATCTGGAACAGATGTGAGAGAAACGATCTTTAAGATCCTGAAGCTAAAGGTGTCTAGGTGTGACAGGAGACAATATGATGAACCATCTGAGCACAAGTTTTGATTTTTTGGGCTCAGATAAAAGTCTAGAATCTGCAGGAGAAAAGCAAGAATGGACATGGTCAAAGCACCTGCACCTATTAAAGTTATATGAGGAGAAAAGTAATGCCAAAACAGACAAAGAGGCTTTGATGAAAACTAAAGAGATTAAATTTGTCCATCCTTTACTTTAATGGTTATTTTAACTTGTGACTCAGGAAAAGGAAGAAAAGGAGAAAACCAAAGGAACAACTTATTTGAGATAATATACTGTTAGGGTTTGTATTGAAATATAATGCAAACATATCTAAATGTGTGCTTTAAAACAGGTGTTCTGGGCTCTAGTAAAATGGTATAATATACAGTCATGCAGAAAATTAAATTAAAATTTATCTTTATATAAATAGTCTGAGGGTCTTTTAAAAATTGTTTTAAAGTGCCAGTTCATACCTACAATATAAAAGGAAGTGTGCATAATACCTACAGACCAATTTTTAAATTCTACAGAATTTTTCCCTTTTACTTTGAATGGGAAAGAGGAAAGATATGTGACTGAGATTTCTTACGTTCAGAAATCATGATGACTACATGTTGAAATTTTGAGTATCCTCAGTGCTGTTTCAGTTGTGAGCTTGAATGCTTTGAAATATTAGAGTGTATCTTTTTGTGCTTACGTTAGAAATCTGAAACCCTCATTATTTCTGCATTTGTTAAAATACAACTCTCTGTTCAACATACAGACAAAGCAAAAGGCTTTGATAAAACCTGATCTACATTCAGGGATCTGCTATGATCTCAGCTTTTCTAAAGTGGCACATTGCAAAAGGCACAGTACTAGTAGAAAGTACTAAAAGAGGCTACTTTTAACAGCTTCTCTTTACTTTTTCTTGCCAGCAGTGTTTTCATTTACATACCTGAATCATGTCATTATTGTTGCCTTTGCTCTGTCTCTTTCTGGCACTTCAGTGTCTTATCACCTTTTCTTTTTTTTTTTTTTAATAAACAGTGTGCTCTGTACATCTCTTGTGTTGATTTCCTGAATTAATATTCATGATTCTTCTTTTCAAGCCACAAGATCCTCTGTTGATGTTTGCTTTACAATACTCCTATCAAACATACTTTTACAAAATAAAAGGTCCTTTTCCTTTCAGAGACTTAGGTTGGAAAGTAGACAGTTATCTTCCACATGGCATGTAATATGATCCTGGTTTTATTATCTAGATAGATACGGTTTTCTTGGTCTCCTAAGTTTTGTTATCTATATTTTTAAAGAAACACTGCATCATCACTATATAAAGTGATCCACAAAGCAAGCTCACTGGTCAAAACCACACATATGTGATTTTTTAAAATGTTTTTCTGCATTGCAATTTATTGTTTTGCTGATTTTTTCTCTTTAGAATGAGAAATGCCACAAATGGAGTGCTAAATTTTAAGTACAGTGAGCAGTGGACATTTCTTTTTTTTAAAGGGTTCTCATCTAAACATTTCTAATAGAAATAAAACACATGAGAAAAGGTTCTTTTAAAGATATAACCAGAAGAGATGATTATTTCCTTCTTCTCCATCCCTGTCTCAAAAAAAGTACAGTATATATTTTCATTCTCAGAATGCTCCATTTCACCTCTGTTTTTCCATATTATGGCTCTCCTTGTTTTGTATTACTTCCTACACAGGACTTTGTTGCCCTTCTCTAAAATGGTAATAGCAATAATTTAACAACAATCACTGTACATCTGCATCTCACAAATACTCTTCCACCTTAATCACAAGAATCTTTTGACTCACTGATAATTAGCCACTGCATCCATCACAGTTCCTTTTTTCTTTCTTTTCTGTCTTTCAGTCAGCTGGTCCATCTGTCAACGAGAGCACTAATATGACTGTTTACAGCAGCAGCCATCTTCCCTTTTTATGCATAAGACTACCACCTTCAGATCCTTCGCAAAGCTTCTACTTGTTTCAAGTTGAGTTGAGCATAAAACTCAATTTCTACCTATGGTTACTGAATGTATATTAAAAAAAAATAATAAAAAAACCATTTTTTTTTTTTCATTTCCCTTAGTCTGCATTTACTTGCCTACTTACATATAGACTGTGAACTTTTGGTGCCTTGAGTTTTCCCTCGACTGTATGAATGAGGTGAACAGCAACACTTACAGAGAAGATGGAGCTTCCTGCTGTATGAATGTGAAAGAAAGGAGGCCTTTATGCACTGTTTATGTTACAGAGATAAAAACAAAACGGGTTTCTGCTTTATATATTCCCTGCCCTGATCCCTGGCTCCATCACCTCCCCTACATATACCTCCCCATGCCATTAGGCCCTGTTTCCTAGCAACATATGGCCCCTTACCAGAGCTTTATCTGACTGCTGCCTGTATGCAATCAGGCTGTCAGTCATTTAAGAGAGAAAGTGATTGAGCTCTATCCTGGATGCATATATTTGCAGCATTTAGACTCTCTGCATAGGTATGATGAGAGGATATGTAGCAATGTGGGTTTGCAATATACTCAGAGTAAAACCTCACTAAATGAACGCTATTCTAAGTAAAACAGAAGATGTGCTTTTGAATTTGTGTCCATTGGGAATCATCCTTTCTACCTCTTCTTTATCTGTGGTACTGACTTTACAACTATCTTTCTTACAAAAAGGGTAAATTCTATTTTCCTTTTAAAACTAAAGTTTCCTGTGAAACTCCTTAAGCTGGGTCGTTGGTTGTTTCCCTGGCATGCTAGCATCCCCATACACAGTGAATCCGATCAGGAGGGCATGCTGATAAAATTCGCATCTCACCTTCATTATTTATAGTGGCAAAGCACAAACATGCACCCTACACTGAAGTAAGCCTTGTTGGATACTTTCATTTACACTACAAGGCAACCATTGGCACAAGCAAGAACAACGTGACTTTGACTCGTAGGCCACAATTTCCAAATGGCCAGTGACTGACAGTGTTTCTGGACTGATGCAGTTGATGAAAAGTACTTGGTAGGGTATATTTCTAACACTGATGTTAGATATCTGTGTTGTTCATACTTTAGCTGCCCCTTACAGTCGATGGAGAGGGGTAGGATTTAAGACCTAGAAGCCTTCTGCAGTGATTATATAGGCAACATAGACTCCTACATATATTGAGGTATGTAACAGTAAGTGATTTTTCAGTCTCATGTTGTGTTTCCTTTCCTGGGAGACGAACAGTTTCAATACAGCAGCTATCTTATGGCACACTGCAAAGATAAATCTTAATGCTGAGATCCTGGTGTGAGCCCCGTCCAATTAATACACCTTAAAGTAGGTGAGGGACAGGTGTGTAATCCAAACAGGCAAAAGGATGAAGGACAAAAAAAGCCACTGTGGGAAGTCCTAGCTTTGGGCTCCCTACATCTGATCTGGTTCTGCCTGAAGATCTTCAGTGAAAGGGTTGCTACTTGAAATGCTGGCCACAACCCGTCCTTGGTTCTCTCAGCCCTGGGCCTTCATCAGGATTCCTTCAGTTACCTCCAAGGGAGATTTAGGCATATCTTTAAGAGTGCAATGAGAATTTCAGACTGTATAATCTATACCTCAGATAACCTGCACCTGTTTAAAATTGCTTGAAATTAAAACCTTAGATAACCTGAACCTTTCTGGAACCTGTACAAAATGAGGGGCAGCGGCAGCAGGGAAACAGAGATTTTGCGATAAACTTTTCCTTATGTTATCCACACTTGTGCGTTAACCTGCACTGATGCTTAATCACAGGATTATTTTTTTAGTAGATTGTTCATAGATTAACACATATGAAAAAGTGTTGCCTATCAGGCCCCTGGATGTAGATCTGACTCTATCCATTGATTCTGCAGAGATAGTTGGGCAGCGCTGGATAATGAGCACTTGGAATTACTTATCCCTTTGGTGTTGTAATACAGCAATTAGTGCCTAAACCAGTGCCTATTGAACTCAACGGAAAGACTCTTACTGACTTCAGTGGGTACTGGATCAGGCCATTTATGGAATAATTCCATTTTGATATTCAGCCAAGTGGATAAAGCCACTCATTCTTTCTGTTAATACAGTGTTAGTAATCTGGGCACAGTGATTCAAAAAAATACAGTTCTCCAGAGACTGTACTTCTGGAAATTATACATTTATATGTAGTTCCAAGCAATTAAGTGAATACATCGACATCGGGCATCTGAATTTGCCAGTCAGCCAAGATTCTTGACTTTTCTTCCATGTCTAAAACTGAAATCTCTAGTTGTTTGTGGGAATACTAAAGTTAGCTAATAAACTAACTGAACACATTTAACTTACCAAGTGAAACAACGATTTCTGATCCACTGCATTCCAGTGTTTGGTTCCTCAGTCATTTCATACAGACTTCTGGCAACAATTAATACTACCATAAAAAGAAAATAACAGGGAGAAACATGCACACAAATTGAAAGCAGATATCTGAATGTTGTTGTCCCACAAATTTAGATCAACCGCATGTCTGCCTGGAAACTTGTAACTAGCATTCATGAGTGATGTTATAATATAAAGTGTGGTAGAGAAATGACAGTGGAGCCTGTTTGTACTTTCTGGAATTAATATATATGTGCAGATAATTAAAAGAACAATAAAAATACACAAGATGAACATACACAAGGGGAAGGTTTAAACACCATCCAAACATGTCATACGGTATGGGCCTTAGGGAAATAAAAGCTTACAGGATGCTGGCAGACAGTCCTGCTGCTGGTACCAGAATTTAGCAGTTTCACTGCTTGAAAATAAATCCTTTTAGTTAATCCGGCTCTGTGGGTGGAATTACACACACCACTCCCATTATTGTTAGACAGGAGTGCAGGCTGAATTCCCATGAACTTTGCTGAAAATGTAACTAGCAGTCTTCCCTACACAAAGCTTTATTTATTAAAAATGCTTTTTAACATGTCATGGTGAAATCTTATCATGGTAAGATCAGATGTGGTTTATATTAGGGGGTGCACATTTCACCCTTGATGTGTACCTGCAACTCTTATTAGCATGACAGGGCATTTACTATGCATATCAAGAGGGGAATATGTGAGACTGTGAATTCTTTCACCCAGTGTGCTCCAGAGAGTAAAATTTTAGTGGCCAAATGTTGACACCTGGCACAGAGAAGAGTTTGCCGCAGACAGCCAAGGTTATTGAATGGGAATGTGGCTGCACTGTAAGCATTCCCTTCACCATCTGGTTCATTCTGGAATACGGAATATATATCACAATTACATGAATAAATGAAAAGATATGCAAGTTAACTGAAATGTATGAGTTTCTCTGCTTTTCTGCACAATGAAACAGCCATCTGGGAATCAGTATGTCTCACATTTCAAGCACAAATCAAAGCAAGCAGCAATTCACTCCGTGACGTGTGCTTCATAGAAAACTGGACTTCATTATCACAGAGTTAATCACTTTGGAGTCCTTTTTTTCAGGGCTTTTTTCCCCCTCTCTTCTCTATGGATACAAAACAAACCTATTTGGAAATATACAGAGAGAGCCCTTATTAAAATTGTATTTGGAACACAATGTGGTTAAAAAATAAGAAATAAAGAAAATGGAAGCACATTTGTTTGCACTCTCATCTCTCAGAGGTGGGTCTGTAGAGAGGGGAGAAAGAATTGCAAGATGGATATATTTTTTTCCCTTCCCTTCTTCACCCGTTTTTTTTATATGCATATTTTCCTTTTCCACATGTAAGCAGCACCATTGACTAATGGAATGGGTGACATGGATCCAAAGCACATGCTGTTGCTCAGCAAAACTTAGTGGAAAGTGGATGGAGTGGGGGGCATGCCGAAAGCCAGAGTGTCTGCCAAGAAAGCAGCCTCCAACCTTCCACCATCTTGTGGCATATGTGACATTTGAAGGCAGAACCTCCTCCCACAGGTTTTACTTTTTCTTCTGTAGAATGTGAGTTCAAATCCTTGCAGTAGAAGGCAGTGGGGATTTGCTGTGGGAAAACTCTTCTAGGGCTAATCTGGAAGGAAGGGATGCTAGGACTCACTAGAATTAGAAGGCATGGTTTCTGCAGCTACACTGGATGTGAATCTCGGTATGTATGTTAGCTGCCATTGCATCCAAAGGCAAAGAATGTGTCTGATAGAAAAGTCGTGATACTGCTTTGGGAACAGCAGCTTTAAAACAATGGGTTACTGTAGTTTCATTTATGTATGTCATTTTGTATCCTTTCTGGAAAGAAAAGCTGTCTCTGTTAAACAAAAACCAAAAAATATAAATGCTGGAAGATATTCAGTCACATTTACCCCTTGTCCAAACTTCATTAATCTCCTTGAACACAAGAGTTGACTAATTCTATGGGCTTTTAGCCAAGCTTTTAAAAAATAGAAGTTAAGAGTAAATATTGATGATTATTGCAAGAGTCCTTCCTATGCTTGTTCCCCTAATAATACTGTTTAAAAAAATAATAAATTAATGTGATGTGATCTTAAAGAATGCACCTTTTCTTATGCCTGACCATAGTGACTGTATAGGTAAATTCCTTCTTTACACAGAAAGGACCGATTTTGTAGTGGCTGCATATTGGAAAGTGCTTGTGTGCATTTGCAGCATAATGTGGGAATGAAGGACCAAGCTTCTTTCTAGAAAAAAACAAACCTGCAAATCTGTATGTGCTACATTGCTTAATCTGCAAATGGTCCTGCAGAGTCATAGCAGGTTGCCATCGATCTGGGACCTAAAAAAGCTTCAGCTTTCAGTCCTCCAATTTTTGATGTGTTGATCACCCTCATGACCCACAGAAAACAATGACAATGTGGCTTGTGATAGTGTGGGATCAGACCCTTGAGGGGAGCTGAGAATCATCAACCCCTTATGATTCTAAACTCTTAGCAAGCAGTGAAGATGGAAAAATAGCTAAAACCAGAACTCACCTGAGCCCCTGTTGTCTCTTTGTGAATATTGGAAGAGAATCTGCTTTGAATATGTTCTCCCTACTTCAGTTGTCTAAAAAAGAGTCAGGGTCAAAGAAAGGGCACAATAAATTCTGAATATCTGAAGATGTGGAGCTGATGTATATCCACTAAATGTTAACATAATTAAGACATGACATCATCCTTCAAGCATTATGGGTGCTGTATCTTGTATTGTAAATCCTTATCTAGCTTATAATGGTCTGCTGAGGGCTTAGTTATTTTTTCTCTCTGCATCTCAGATATGTGTATTAAAAATTACAAAAGTCAAATTGACTTCATAATTGATTTTTTATGGACGTTATTTGTTTTGCCATGAATATTTCATAAATGATTTTTCCTAAAGTATAACATTATAAGACATGCAACTGAGAGAGACAGATAACAGTGGGTGCATGTGAGTCTATAGGAAGTCTGTGTTATCCTTAAATTTAGATTCTTTGTTAATACATTGCATTTTTCCATTAAATGGTTTACCTTTCTTGTTTTAAAATCAAATGGGAGTTTGTCATTGTCTTCAGTTAGAACAGAAACAGATATATTATCCCCTTAGCATTTTTCTGTTATAGAACATCTTTTTGATTCATTTAAAAAGTGTCAATGAAAGAAATGGTCCAGAATCTATAACACTTTCTCCCATGTAAAAACCTTTATTCTCATGAATCGTTCCACTGGGGTCATTGCATAAGAGGAGTTTCAAGACAGAACCTGCTTTTCTCAGCTATGTGAAATTCTGGCTTTATCAAGCTCACATGTGGTGCAGCCAAAGCAATGAAAAAGTGGCTGAGAAGATAAGGAGGGTGGAGACCTTTCGGTTTCCCACAGCACAGGATTTCTAGGGAGAGACAGGAGAGAAAATGAGTATGAAAAGCCAAACATTACTCCACACAGGGCTCTCCTCAGGGCCTGATTTCTCTGAGCCTAGTGGCAAGGCCCTCCCGACTGCAAGCACAGGGCATCAGAAACTCCTTTTGAAGATGTTGCGAGGAGATCCTGTGCAATGGGACACTTGCCCACTTCTGAGGTCTCTGCTTTGAAACAAAGCTTGGGTCTCTTTGCACTTCTCTGGAGGAGACAGGAAGCATCAGCTTATAGGCTGGGGCTCCCCATTCAACAGCTTTTGCCATCTTACTTTGGCCATCTAGAAGCTTAAGCTTTTGTTCTCAGTTAGCTGTTTGGCCCCCTTATATAACCAATAAAGCACTTCCAGGGGGAGTTCATTGCATCATATAGTAAGCAGAGTTTGGAAAGACCTCTGTCTTCATTGACAGCAGGGTCTAGACAGCTGGTTTAGGACCAACACTTTCGAGACTGAATTTAAGTGAGGTGAGTGGCACCCAGAGCCAAATCCCCAGCATTAGCATTACCATTAACTAAACATAATCTGTGAGCAACTTGTAACACCACAGACTCCCTTCAGTGAGACTTTTCTACTGACTAGTGTCCTGAGTTATGCCATCACATGCTCAGATAAAGCAGGGCAAGCCCACTGGGTGAAAATGGCATTACCACTTGAGGATTAGCTGTGTAACAGCAGACAGCAGAGAGCTGTTAACCTTTTGCTTTGGTAGGTATTAAGAAAGAGGGTAACAAGAATATTCCATCACTAAGGACGTATCAGGCAGCATTAGCAATGGATAATTTGAGGGGTTAAGAAGTCTGCCCTGTGGGAATTTCTTAAAAAAGTTAATCTTTTATATAGATTGAAAGTTTCACAGGCACAAAGTTTGCCTCAGAGAGATTTAGTTCTTTTAGCCTATGATCTTGATACTTGCCAAAGGACAAACTAAATGTGAATTTGCATCATGCCTCCACATGTGTTTCACATATTTTACATGTGGCGTCTAAATGGGTCCTGTGACCTTAGTGTGCAGATCACACGTTTTTCACATATGCTTTGTGTGGTTCACATCTGTTTGAAACATTGTTTCTGACAGTAGAAATCATTATTGTTTTACAGCAGGCTCTAATAATTTAATTCAAGCAGCAGAACTTGAGAAGACACAGAGTGTTTTCAGTTTTGGTTTAGATTTTGTGTTGAGTGCTACCCATTATAATTGCATACCAGAGGAGAGATTCACAGCCCAGGCCAGAGTTTCCAATTAGGGTGATCAAGATTTTTTTGTCAACGTACTTTTTTTTTTTTCCAGTGAATACGCTGACTTGTCAAAGTTGTTGCTTTTGCAAAAAGGTGCCTGTTCCAACTATTGTTGTGTTCTGAAGGGTTTTCTGGTCTCTGGTTGAATTCCTGCTCAAAGCTAGAGTCAGTGGTCCACAGGTGGGTATTCACACAGGTTTTGGGGAATCTGGGCTTAATTTTTTATCCTGTAAGATTTAGAGCACAGCTTGAACACGGCTCTTCCATTAACCCCTGTGAGTGCCCTGATGTCTTGGGCTGTGCAGCTAGTTATTCTCTGCCTCAGTAAATTATTCCTACAAACTGGTAAATGTCCTGCAAAAGGAACTTGAAAATGGTAGAGGCTCTGACCGAGTCTGTAGTTTGATTGTTAGGACAAAGATGTAGGAGACTCTTGCCAATGTGCTTGTTGCAACGTATGCTTAATTATTAGCACAAGCAGAATTTCTCCGGTGGAAAAGATTGAAAGCAATCCATTCTGCTACTGGATAGACGAGGCTCTTACTAGACCTATGAGATATGTGTGTACAAGTGCTTAATCTAAATGAGACTGAACAAAAAATTGTAACTTGGTTTCTCATGCACCACTTCTGAATAGCTGAGAAGTGAACAGATATGTCCTGTAGTGGCAATCCAAAAGTTGTCTGCAAAATGGGACCCACCTTTCTAGATGACTACTGCAAGGCTTCTATCATTAGAGGCATGGCCAGAGTGCAAACTCAGAGCACAAACTACCTGTTCACCTGACAAGTTAATGCACTGCTCAGCTTGCTTGCACCAGCTAGTTACAGGCAATATGTCAGGCAGCCACATTTGGGCTAGCTCATGGTCATTTCTTTCATAACTGCTGCACATATCACCAGTCTCTCAGTTTTACCAAAACTGGTCCATGGTGAAAACTACAATGAGAACAGAAACCATTTCTAAGATGTAAAATACATGTGGGATGGAAAACATTTTTTTTTTTTTTCCCAGTCAAGAAATCTGACCTGAAGCATTCATAAATCCAACCTTCCTCCATTTCATTGCTAGAGCTTCCAGGTACCCAGGGGATAAAACTATACTAGAAGTGTGTATGTTGAGGGCACCTAGACACTGTGGAGTTGCTTGAATTTATCTATGATTCTGTTCTCCACCAACTGAGCAATGCCTGTCAGCTACTGAATTTATTCCCCCTGCTCGGTCCCATTTATTTCTACATGAGGTTCCTCAAAAAGTTCAATTAAACACTTGTCTCCTTGCTCATTATAAGTAGCTTACTTTACATTGCAAGATATTTTCAACCTTGTGTAACTCTCATTATGGTTGATTTTTTTTTTATTTAATGTTTAATTGGTAAAAGATAACCTTTGTACTATAAGTTCACCGGAAAAAGTGCACTCCAGCCTATATTTCCATGCTGCAGTTACAGACCTACAGGTGTTTGCACCTACCATTCACCTACCATGTTTGCAAAGACATAGGAGCAGTTGAGATTATTGCACTTAGAAAAAGAGGTCTTGATATCGATACAAAAGTGGCCATACTGCACTTGCATGGTGCATGAAAGAATACGTGTTTTGAGTCTGAGCAGGGTCTGAATGACCCTTTGGACAGAGAACTAGTCATTATTTAGAAGTCAGAAGTTGAGCTTTCTATTTATTAGCGTTTCCAGTGCTCTGACTTCCTCTGCTAATGATACTGAAAAACATTTTTATTGTGTATTTCAGTGCAGAAAAAAAGAACACATAAAGGTAAAATGGTGTGGTCAAGATGGCAGAGGTGAGTTTATCCTTGGCAGGACATAATTCAGTATGTGGTCTCTATTTCTAACTGTGTGTTCTTTGCAAGTCATGTTATGAAAAAAATTTCAGCTACTTTAGATATTGAGCCCTGGTGTTTTATATTTTCACCTAACTCTTTATTAGCTAGCCTTCTGAGTGAATCTCTCTTATGCATTGGTTTTTGCTTTTTCCTTCCAAAACAATCATACCCTTCCCCATGAGGGCAGAGGGTCCTAAATACAATGGTTCAGCTAGTTGGGGAGGGAGGAGTCATGTAAAGAAAAGGTCATGAATGGGGATCTCTGCTGCTCAGTCACCCTATGTGATGTCATATGTCTTTACAGCAGATTTATAGGTGTTGCAAGAAAGGGCTATTTGACAAAGGGACAAGGTCAAGGAAAAAAATAGACACCCCCTCCCCACGATGGAACTGCTGCTACATCACAGAAGCCTCAGTGACACATTTGAGTTGGCAGGGGCAGGGGGAATGTTTTCCATCTCTCAGTCCATCACACATCCTGTGCATATGGCCTGTTTACTCAAGCTTTTCACAAGCATGCAGGATTTGGCTCAAAAAGAATGAACTTAAGCCAGAGAGAGGACCCCTGAAAATATAATATTAAGCATAAGAAGCTATGATTCTCCTTTCTTCTCCTTGATGTATACATGCAAAACTCATTAATGCTAATGATAGTCTAGGAACAAATGAGCCATGTTGTAGTGCGGCTACTTTATCCCATAGGCAGAGCAGGAATGTGGCACCACTCACCCAACAAGTTACCTAACACAGAGTTGGCCTCATGTTGAAAGAGATTTGAAGCTGTAGGCAGTTAAATACATAGCCTGCCCCTTAGGACTGCCACCGTAAATAAGCATTTTAAAAGAATCTCAGCCTTTAATGAAGAACAGAGGGAATTTTCAATCAGTAATCAGAAACAGCTCTCAAAATCAGGGATGGTGGAGTGGTATGCATATTTTTATTTGGTGCACAGAAAATGCATTGTTTCTGAGCTATTCCTATAAGTAGACTCACTGTACTGTTAAAACCTTAGTGGATCCTGCAGTGTTTGTGATTCTCTGACTATTAAAGGAATTAGAGAAAGCCTTCTAAAGTAGTTAGAGGCACCACAGTGAGAAATGATTACCCACTTTAAAACCAGCCATGTACAATTAAAAAAAAAACAAAACAAAACAAAACCTTAAATGAAAGGGAGAATAAATGCACATAAAAAAGTCTGAGTCCAAAGAAAGGAAAAATGATTTAAAATATCTATCTGCTGTAATCATTCCAGGCACACTGTGAGACTACATGTGCTGTAAAGGAAGATGGAGAAGTAAAAAGACACTTATCTAATCGTCTGCAAATTATAGTAAGAACTACGTTAATGAGACCTAAGGATATATCCCTGTTAATGAGTCATCAGGATTCTCAGGAGTAAATGAAATTCCATGCTTGTGTAGTAAAAGGTACTTAGGTCAAACAGGAAAGACATTATTAGTCAGGGAAGATATAAATAAATAAAAAAAATGCTAACAGTCAAAACTATGATCAGTGAGGCTTGTGTTGAAATGCTAAAAAAATGTAAAAATTTTAACTAAAATATCTATGGTCCTACACAATATGATATAGATACAAATATGTATAAAACAAAAGAAACTGAGGCCCAAAGGTACGAAAGTGAAGAAGTGAGCAATGTTTTTTGTATTTAAAGAAATAGATATGAGGTAACATAGAGAACTGTGACACAAATTCATGTGATTTGAGATCATATATAATCAGCTTTCTGAGTGTCTCCTCATCTTTTACAATTCTGCTGCTTACCCTTCAGTCCTATATAGTTGTTATTTCTTATTCTGTGGACTCAAGGTTTTGGGGAATTCAGTTACTACTGTCACAATGCTCAACCTGTTGCAAAGAAATCTGTAATGGGGGTATTGCCTCTGTCTTGTCACCATTTCATAACTTTGGTGAAACTTTTGGTAAGGCTTGAGATTTTGATTTAGTGACCAGACTGGAATGAGAAAATCTGAAATACTATTTCCTAACAGATACATAAAACCAGAAATGAACTACCTATTTCTGGGCACTATTAAAAAAGAACAAGGAAGCAAATGGCTGAAACCACAGAAGTATTGCCCAATATTCTTGCCCAAGATGTGTAAAACTTAAATTTAAGTTCTAGCTGTGGATGTGAACACCTTTCCTGGCTTACATACATTTACTGAAGGGATCAGTCACTACTGAGGGAGACCATTCGAGGTCGACTAGTATCAAATAATATAGAGAATAACCTTACTTAAAAACACATATGCCCTTTTGGAGAATGCTTCACTGTGAGAAAACAGCAGATATTGTATCTTCAGATCCCCAGAGACAGATGGGACATTTGAATCGGGTTATGGTTTAGGTCACTAGAGTACTGGAGTCATAAAAGAAGAGGAAACAAAGCAGAGAAGAGAATCAATGACTGCAAAGCCAAACTTTTCCTTTAGTCATTAAACCTGTTCAGAAATTAAGTGTCTCAGAAAATTCATAGCATTTGATTCTGAACATGTTGTAAACAACTGTTTCAACATTTCTGAAATATTTTGTCAGTGTTGCCTCATCTAAAACTAGTCCTTCAATCTAGGTAGAACTGGCTGTTCTGAAGATGAAATTTTAAGCAAATGAATAATTTGCCAAAAAATATCTCTCACCCCCCAATTTTAGTTCAAGTATCCTAAGCAACACTAATATCATAGGGTACGGTTTGACACACATGGCAACCTGTGGGGTCTTTCATTAGATTTTTTGTTAGTTATACTAAAGAATTTTCCATCAGTCTTTAATTTCTTTCATGAAATCTGGCAAAATTGAAGACATGGAAGGCAATGGAAATCTGCCTGCTCCTAAGAAATCTTAACGTGGTTAGGAACGTGCCAGATGAACTGTCTTAGAACTCTTCAGTTTCTTCAGCCAAGGGTAATCTCACTAAAGATTACACATACATGAAAAGAAAAAGATGTAATCAAATCACTTCCTTACAATGATCAACCGCGTTGTGAAGTGGGGCCTGTTCCAAAGCATCCACATATCTTTCTTCGCTCCAGGTCAAATGACTTTCTTCTCACTAGCCTCCTTAGACTGTATCTTATTTCCAATTGTTTCTGTAGCAGTTTGTTCTGTTTCCCATCATCTCATATATTCATCAGTGTCCTTTGGCCCTGATCCCAAAGCCAAGCCTTTTAACCTTCTTCAACTTTTTCAGAACAATTAATTTTAAGTCAAAGGAAATCAGGGCATAACTGTTGCAAAATACATTTAAAAACCTGAGAAAATGGGTCAGTTTATATACCAAATGTTCTTTGGGCATATTGCTAATTTGAGTTACTTTTAGAAGGGTCTCTTGACAGCATAAATCCCATGTGATATGGCAGCTGTTATGTTAACTAGTATGTTTCCATAAAAGCATACAATGTGGTTGTGTAACCCCAAATGTAAATTCATTTGTTCAAGTTAAGTCTGCCAAGACACCTAATTTTTCAACTTTTTAATTGCTCAATAAGTCTGTGCTTTTTGTGCTTGAAAGCATAACACAGCTTTTTTTCCTAATCCATTGATTTTGTCCTCATGTTGAAGTAGATACCTACCAACTATGGCTGCACTCTGGTGTACTTCATGTGGAATATTGCAGAAGCCAAGGTATACACCTGAAATCTGCCTTTACTAGACTTTCATGTCTCAAATTATTTGATTTGGGCATTATTATTAGTTCCGTCTGGTGCCTAACCAACAAACAACGTAAACAAAAGGCAATGAGCAGTAAATGAGTAAACTAACCACCAATTTTTTCGAATTATTGCTTAATGAAAATAAAGATTAAAAGACTCAATAGGTTTGTGCTTTTTAATATTTTTCTCCTAACAATACTAATAATATTTTCAATGCCATGAATAATGTTAAATTTTTTGGCTGATTGTTTGTTACCTCCAGACTTCCCTTGACATGAAAGCAGTAAGCCCTTTTAGAAGTGGAGTGTACTGAATAGTTACTCAGTTTTAGAGATGTAACTGAAGGGGCTGTGTCGGCATTTGTGTTATCTGCTAAAGAGTATGCAAGGAAATTCATTCTGTGAAAAGTTTGAATGGCAAACGTTTGATAAGGGAGTTATTTTCCTGGGTTTTATTTGCCTATATACAAAAATTATTATGAGATTTAAAAAAAACCACCTAAAAAGTTGTTATGGAAATTTCTGCGCTTTGTAGATTTAAAAAAAAATTAAAATAGAACAAGTAGGTCACAAAGTTTATGAGATCATGAATCTGTAGGTCATAAGACCCAGTCCTGTCTTCTGTGACTAGAGAAGTCAGTACCATACTGCTTAGAGAAAGTATCACTCCATGTGAATCTTTCACCTCTGCTAGACCATCAAAGATATCTGATCTGGTTTCTGTCTCCAACCTAGAAGAATTAGCCTAAGAAACTGTTACACAGGCTACAGATGTTCTAGACTTTGTTTGGTCACAAACATTTTTATACTGATATCCTTCAACAGCTTGGACAAATGAAGTTTTTCACCAACCTCTCTTTCCACTTGACCTCTTAGAATGAATGATGGAAATTTGTGCTTTTAGAGTGAGAATTGTAAAGTTTTCCTTGTCAGTGAGCAAAAGCAGGATGTGTGATGTTGTTCCATAAAACAAAACATATATGTAAGAGTGATTCATATTCAGCATTTAAGAGCAGTAATGGAATAAAATCTTTTTGTATGTTCAGTATCCTTTCAATATCCCTGGCTGTCCCATTTTTCTTGTGCTATGAGACAGAGACAATAAAAATACTCAGTATATCCTCTGTATCATTCATTTACTACTTTATAGACCTTTGTTTTGTTCGTTCCCATTTGTTTTCTTGCTGAAGTTCCGGTCTTTTCAATTTTTCTTCAGATCAGAGTTTTCAAGAAACATCAAAATTTGAAAATGAAAATGGAAAGAGGAAATTAGTGTAGAAAATAAAAACAGAATACCTTCTTTTTGTATGACACCTATTTGATTAGGAAACAAGTGAATTAAAATAAATGCCTTACATATTATTTACAATTCAGTGATTGAAAATGTGCTCATTTTTTAAAAAGAAAAAAGCTTTCAAATGGTTCGATGAGTAGTAAATGCCAAGTACAGAGCTGTATTTCACAAAGCTCTATAATTGATTTCGTTTCTTCCTAATTGCTTCATATTTGTGTGACTATAGATAGTAGATGGTTTTGCAGTGAATAGAGAGCTTTAACAGCTGATGAGTTTTACAGATGTCATAAGAAAGTAGAACACATTTTTCCTTCATTGAATTACTCTTATCCCCATCATTTTAGTTGATGTTAATAAAGAGCATAAATAATACTAAAAGGAAAGTATTTGTGATTTCTTATTTTAACTCTTATCTGTTTTAGCTGTTCTAGGAAAACAGAATTTTATGTTCACCGTTGTCAATGTAATTTTATCACAAGGAAATTTCATACCTTAGCCAGCCTCGATGTGAATTACATTCACTGACGTCAATGAAAGGGAAATTCTGGTTTATTCTCTATGGCCCTCTACAGAGAAATAAACCACCATTTATGTATTATAAACAGCTTAACAACATCTTTCATTTAATCTAAAACTTTTCAGTCACAATGCCAGCTTTTAGCTTTGATTTGAATTTTCTGCAGTACCCAATGGTACAATGGGCAAAATGCCAGGAAAACAAAGACTAGGATTAAATTCCTTTGAGAAAACTTTCAAAACATTTCAATCAGAACACCATGGGCAAGTAGTTGTGATACAGCTATTCCATTTCACTTGGTTCACGTTGCTGATAGATGTTGATACACTGTGAAAGGATAGGAAATATGAACAAACCATTCAATATATCATTTGCCACTGGTTAACAGAGATGTTAGACACTGAGATGCCCCAGATAAAAAGACTTTTAAAACACCTGTCACATTTCTGTAGTGGGTGATTTCAATAGATTTTCGTGAAAAGACAGCTAAAATTTACCAAAATAATTCACATACATAAATACTGCCTATCATTTGCATCTGAGCAGATGGGAATGCTTGAGATGTTCTCCAGCTTATTGTTTTGACTCCATATAACTGCCAAACGCAGGACAGAGTACCTCTGGACAACATATTGGGTTTGTACTCTTTTCTGTAGAATGTCCCTGTGTGGAAGTAAATATGGGCAACATGGGAGATATAACAGTTTGGTATTTTATGTGAGAGCTTTGTTAATTTTCTGGCTTATGAGAGAGTTGGGCAGCACATGGCCAAACTGGAAATCACTTATCAGGTGGTTAGTGGGACTGAGAATGTGGGGCTTTTCAAAATCAGCAGTCATTACATCTGCGTACATAGTGTCATCACCAGCTAAACTCTGGATAATAGCCACACACTCTATGTAAAATCAAGAGTTGACCTATGACATATTTACAAATATATTCTGTAATGATTAAGGCTCTACAATAAGATGCATGCATTTAAGAATAAAATCTATAAACTAGGTAACCAAAACCCACTGCACTACTGGCCACCTCGGCTTGTTGAAAGTGGACAGAGATAAAAGTTGCACCATAAGGCAAGAAGGAAGAAGGCAAGCAAAGAAGTATGCAGCTACTATAAGCACTGTTAGTCCTGTGACAGACTCACCTACAACATAATTTGTGAAAAAGGGGGAGAAAAATACAGGCTGTATTAGGCAAATGGGTAGAAATCATACTCAATACTGACATTCATTTATTCATTATGTAGCCCATGTGAGTCAGATCACTGATTAATGCTAGTCTAGATATTTCTTGATTTTTACAGTAACTGCTTACAAACAATTAATAATGTGTAACTTAATCTGTCTCGATTTTTAAAAGGCCACTATTGTCAATACATTAATGTTTTATTCTTGAAAAAAGGAACATAAGGCAAAACTTTAAAAAATCACACTGAACTGGAGAACTCTGCATAAGTAACACTGGATAGATATTACAAAAAAAAAAAAGCATAGATTTTTCTTTTTAATTAAACAAAAAAAAAGTCCTTACCTTTATTCAAGGGACACTCATGTAAGAGGAAGGCTTTTAGCAGCAGTAATCATAGCATAGGCATTCACATAGCTATTTGGAAAAAAAACGCAGCTACAAGAAACCTTTACTCCAGATTTATTTCTCACATTTTATCAATGCAGGTCAGAAGAAAACTTTTGCGGCCCACACAAAAAGTGGCTAAGTGTTAGACACAATTACATGTATGTATACACAGTTACATTAATATAAACATTTATTGCATGATATTCTTTCCATCTCCATGAATTCTCATTTGCACTGAGTACGCTCTGCAATTTAGTGGTGTGAATTGGCCACTGACCAAAAGTCTTTATTGTCCATCCATTTTCTTGTTTGTGGATTTGTTTTTCTCTTATTTGACTGCAAGAGACAATAGTTTAACCTTAATGTATTTATTGTTATTTATTTATATTTAGTGTTCTCTTTGTCCGCCATGTAACCTGGGGTGGGTCCATTTACATATGCTCATCTGGAAATCATCTGCACCAGACCTATAGCTGAGAAAGGATTTAGGGAAATTATGTTAGGTGTTGTTCTTGCTGTCTTGCCGACATTTGATTATTCCAAGATGATCTTTAGGAATGTTGCCACTATAACTACCAACATCATTGTGAGGTTGTCTGGGAAACCTTTTCTGTCTGGAGAACTGTTGATTAAAGGATTTCTGCATTATTTTTGCTGTTGATTCATAGAGTGGATAATTGGGTTTTGGTTTCTTTAGTGGAAGCTTTTTGCAGTTGTTATTGGACAGTACAACGCTAAGGGCCTTGTGTTAAAGACACCTCTCCAAATGAGAAACATGTAGTGAGGAAAAAACACACTTGAAAATCGGAAGTTGAAAATCTTATATTCACTAGTTTTTGTTTTTAAGTCAGGAAAATAATAAAAGGAGAAAAAAAAGAATCTGATTCTCTTAGCATTTTATTAGAGAATTAGGAAGTCAAAGATGACCAGCAAAACCTACTATTCTAGATTATGTTCCAACTGGCATGGAAGGTAGTGGTGGTTGTTACCTGAGGGTTCTGTGCATCTTGGTGCAAAGGAGTAGCTTGAAGTGATGAGCTAAAGTATAATCATGCAGAATAAGCTGATCACTTTCTACAACAAAATAACACCTTTTGTCGACATGGCGAGAGCAGTGGAGGCCTTTTACCTGGACTTCAGCAAAGTGTTCGACACTGTTTCCTATAATGTTGTCCTGGACAAGATACAGACTGGATGGGCGGTCTGCAAGATGGGTAGAAAATTAGCTAACAGAAAACACTCAGAGGGTGGTAATCAATGGATTTCACTCAGTCTGGCATCCTGTCACAAGTGGGGTGCCCCAGGGATTGAACTGGGCCCCAAACTGTTCAGCATCTTCATAAATGACCTGAACTGTGGAATTGAAAGCACCCTCACCAAGTTTTCTGGTGACACAACAGAAGGGAGAGCCATCTTACAGAGACACCTGGACAGGCTGGAAGAGTGGGTAAGCAAGAACAGTATGAAGTTTAAGAAAGACAAGTGCTAAGTCTTGCACCTGGGATGAAATAACCAAAACCCCAGTACAGGCTAGGGGTCTGTGTGACTGGGGAACAGCCTTGCTGAAAGGGACCTGGCGGGGCTGGTGGACAACTGCAAGCTGACTATGAGCAGTGCACCACTGCAGCAACAAAGGCAAATTGGATCCTGGGCTGCATCCACAGGGTCATTACTAAGAGAGATAGACATATGATCATCCCACTCTACTCACTGCTTATCAGGCCACACCTGGAGTACTGTCCAGTTCTGGTGCCCAGAATTCAAGAAAGATGCGGATAAGGAAAGGATCCAAAGGAGGGTCACAAAGATGGTCAAAGGACTGGAAAATGTGTCCTGTGAAGAAAGACTGAAGGGGTTAGGTCTTTGCACCATGGAGGAGAGAAGGCTCAGGGGGGACCTCATCACAGTATTCCAGTACTTAAAGGGCAGCTACAAAGAGAATGGAGGCTCTCTCTTCACAAGTAGCCACATGGAGAAGACAAAGGTCAAGGGGTACAAATTGCACTGGGAGATGTTTTATCTCAACATAAGAAAGAAATTTTTCACAGTGAGAAAAAGAATTCATTGGAATAACCTCCCCAGGGACTTGGTAGAGTCCCCATCACTGGAGGTTTTCAAGACATGACTGGGTGGAGGGCTAGATAATCTCATCTAGGATTCCCTCCCCAGGAAATCTTGGACCAGATGATCTTTCAAGGTCCCTTCCAACCTGGGCTGGTCTATGATTCCATGGTTCTATGAGTCACCTCTCCTGCTCCAGTAATGTAAACTCAGGGGGAACCTCACTGCTGGGAGGAAGGAATTGCCTGTTTGTCTGTGGTTCAAGCTCTGAACAACACTGTCATTAAAGAGTTTTCTGGAGAGCTTGTCCATATGTAGGATGTGACTTTGGATGCTGCTCTTTCACTATTCATACTGCAGAGGTCAGTTTGTGGTACTGACCAGCAGTTTGTTTGACTGAGACAGATCAATGTGCCTGATTTCTACAAAGCACCAAGCTTATTCAACCAGCTGTGCTGTCTGTCTGGTGAAGAAAGAAGTGGTAACAGAAGGCAGCGTCTGTTTTTATTTAGAATGAATGCCATGATAATGGATTTATGTCTTCTATTCTGAATAACTGCACCTCTCTATTCCTGATAACACTCATTACAGAAAAAAATGACACTGTTGAAGGATGCTGGCCTTCTACAGTCCATCTTCCCATGTCACTAACCTTGATAAAGCTTGATAAAGGCATGTGATGACACAACATTATGTAATCAGATTTCACTGAAGTTTAGGCGAGAAAAATTAACCAAGCTGACCAAATAATTTTGTGCCTCAATAGTACGAAAACTGACACAAACCACATGGAAAGAAAGCATAACTGCTTTTCTTGTCTTGAATTACAGGATTGTTGTAAGACTCATCAGTCAAAGAGTATTCAGCCTCCAGGAATTTTGTATTTTTCCAGCAGGAATGAATTGCCCAGCTGGTGTCTTTGTTAATTTTTTAAGAAAAAAATATATGCTATAAATTTCTTGCCCCATGGCCCAGTAAAAGCTATATTACCTTTGCCAGTAATGGGCCACAGACCTTGTGCTATCTCTACTTCGTACTAACTATGGAAGACCCCATTCCTTGCCTGTTAGGCTTGTTATCAACTTGTTATGAGAACAGACCATGTGAATTGAAGCTTGGCACCAGGTGTCTCCTGGTGTTACAAGTGTAGGATAACAGCAAAGGCCTTGAAAATACAGGTGCAGGTTGAACACAGAGGCCCACAGCTATAAACACCTCAATGGTCATCCATTGGCCATTGGAGAAACACAGCCTTGAGACCTGGGAAAAGACTGCTTTGAGCATGGCAGAGAAGAAAGTAGCACCCTCCATTGTGGCACAGTTCAGGGTTGCTATGGACAGCCTGCAAATTCTAATGTCAAAGAGCAAGATCTCAGATCTGGGAGGGATCATCGTGATGGGGATTGCTGGTCACTGAGCAGTTGTGGGGTGGGTGGATCTTCAAGCACAACCTGCTTCCCCTGCGTGCCACAGGGACACCAGTCCCTGTTCCCCACCTTGTTGAGCTCTTCCTTGCGCTTCCAAGAGCCTGCTGGCTCCCTCCCAGCCAACTCCCCTCCTCCCTGTTTGCCTCTTCCTCAGCCCCAGCTCTTGGAGGATGACTCCTGCTGACGACTCCCCTACTTCTATGGGAAGTATGACTAGATGGTGTGTGTACGTTTGTGTGCATGACCATGTGCTTTTTCCTCTCCAGGTTCTGCAGTTTTCTTCTCTTCAATGCCCTAACTCTGCAGTGAAGACCTCTTGTACATAAACTCAATTTGGATAGTTATTATATTTACCAAAAATATATGAGAAGAAAATAAAAATGAGGTGGCTTATTTGTAGTTCTCATAGTGGGAAATTCTTTGCTGAAACTTTAGGAACTGGTCTTGTCAGCTATTTCTCATTTTCTGAGATTCCTCTCACCTGTATTATAAGCACTATATGCACTATATGAATCAGACCCTTTTGTTATCAAGGAGTCATATGGAATAGAAATGATCAGATTCAAAACTTCCCTTAGCAGATGCTGAGGAGATCATTAACAGAGGAAAAGGGAGATCTTGGTCAGCTAAAACCCAAATCCTTGCTTTCCATGAAGAGTGGATGTGGTTTGGGACACACATTATTGAGGCTTCAGGCACCACATCCAGACCCAGGTTTTCCTCTCTTCAGCAGATTACTTCTGAAGCAATTAATGTAATGCTGGAGTTTCATTTGCTTATAACGCAAGGATAATTTGCAAGAGCCCTGCTGATGGGTAGGCAGTGTAGAAAAAACACCTTGGTTTATAGAGAAACTTGTAACAGCCTTGATAAAAATTGCAATCTTTTTTATGGTCATCATCACAGACGACTAACTTAGAACAAAGAAATGCAGACCTCCAGTTTTACTCATAACTATTCCACTTTAGAACATTAGCTTATAAAGATTTTATTTCAGCTGTGCTCTGAATAGTATCATAGTCACTGATATAATATAGTCTCTACTATAATTAATGTATACTCACAGTGTAGAATTGTCAATAAAATATCCTGTAATTGCTCAAATATCTGTCAGTGATTGTCCATCATGCCTGTATGATAATGTGCAGTGATAATATCAAAACACTGGAATATATTGTCAGATCTAGAGTCAGTCTTATAAACAACCATTACAGTCACGTCAATTACATCAGATAAGATACAGATATTAAGGCGAATATTTGGGGGGGGTTGAAAATGAAATTATTCCACCTAATGTCATCTGTGAAAAGACAGCAATATCTCTCATAACAGCTGAAGAATCAGAAGTCCCTGATTGCTAGATGCTGAAATATTCCCCAGTGACAATTCTTTTTGGAATAATAAGAGACAGAAGTGCCACTTCCAATTCTGTGCTGTCAGCCTGTAAGGCCGAAAATCCTGTGGGTACCATAACACTTCCATTTTGCTGAGAATTTCCCTAACTTGTGAGATAAGGCACCCTTCACAAGGTGATGGGATTTTGTCTTTGGCTCCAGAGGGACTGGGATTTCATCTTTGGTGTACTGCTTTTCAGATCTGCATTTTAAGGAGAAAATTAAAACAAACAAAGAAATATTAAACTACAAAGTTACTATCATGTCATATTTGAGATTTCAGTTCTTTTTGTGTTCTGCAGTATGGAAAGACAATGTGATCATCTCAGATGACACAATACACTTTTAAACTGTGATGTATTGCAGAAGATAATGTAATACAAATGTTTTATAAACAAAGCATACATAGAGACACACAAAATATTTGATTTACATGCTGTAACACATATACATAGACATATATATCTGAAAATAATATACCATGCTGCCTCTATATTGTTAGAAATTAGAGAATTAATTTGATTCCAATTTCTTCCCTCCTGTCACTCAGATGCCTCTAATTCCATGGAATGTTTTCTCTCAGAGACACCTTGTGGGAGGTTGCTTTCCCAGTGATCCCAGCAAATAGGTAACTACACTGTACGGAAAATGTATCTCAGCATTTTTGTGGAAACTGTATAAGTGAATTGATTTAAATAAAAATATACCTGTAAATTGATAAAGGAATCCAGGAAACTAGAAAAACCCCAAAGCTTTCAAAAGCTTTTTTGACACTGCATTTCTACATGACCAAATATAAAGTGATAACATTTTTGCACCAATTTCTCCAAAGCCAAACCAAAAAAAGGGCTCTATTTATTAAAGACCTCATAAAAATGATACTGAATTATAAAATGCCTAATAATAAAGAATTTATAGTGATAGTGTGACTTACATTTGCAATAAAACATGGAATCCATCTTCAAAGGACTGAATGTTTCATTTTACTATAAGAAATTATACAAGTGATAAAAAAAATCATTGTTGAGGGATTTGTTAAAACCGGATCATGGGTCTCAGCTCTAAGTGAATTTATTTTGAACCCTCTGAAACAGACATTGCAAATTTTTACATTCTAATGAGTGAACTAAAAACATATATTTCAAAGAAAACAGCACTCATAAATTACATTTATGACACATGAGGTTGCTGACTGCTGTGCAGGGAGCACAGAGTAATGGTGCTAATATGCACTCTAGCTTGATTTTCTCAGTTCCCAACATGCTCTAATTCTACACTACAAATCTTTAAATGGCAGTTATATTTTAATTAATATGATTATGTGCTGCCATTAGCAAACCCTCCCCCAGCACATTTCTCCTGCCAAAGCCATGAATGCCAGTAAACCATTAACATAAAAGGGCTGTTTGCTTATTAAATTCATCTACACAAATAGGCAAGGGTTGCAATTGTTGATTTGCCATTGAAAGAACAGAACATGAGCGAGTTGCACAGTAGCTGGCAGTTGCAATTATCTAGTGTAATTAAGTCTAATTTATAAGCCCCCCTCAAATGAGAAAGTAACAATTTTTGTTAATTAACAAGAGCATTTGTAAAGCTCGTTAACTCCATCATTCACCATCTGCCTGGATAGAAGGGAGCATGCAGTTATTATTGTGGGACGTGTTGCATATGTGTATTTGTGTAGTAATCTGTTTGGAAAGTCTAATGATTGAAATGAGAGATAGGAATGGATGTTATATTACAGTGAAAAGAAGATCTACTGTTTTCATTTATCTTTACAGCAATGCAAGTGCTTTGTCATTATCTTGTGCATATGGTTTCATTATTCTGATACAGCACTGTTACATTGCCTCATACCATCATCCCTACAAGCCTGCAGGGTACAAGAGCACTTATCTTTCCTGATGACTGTTGAATCATTTAAAACAAGTTATTAGTGAAACAATTAAAATGATATTGGTTCACAATTGTATTGATAGCTGCCAGGCATAATGAAACATTCTGAATAGCAGTTGGGGGTTCTCAGAATGGATAGAAAATGCTGTTAATCAGAGACAAGAGAAACCTCTAAAGAAAAACTAAATTGCAAGAACACATTAATTGTATTGGAGCATTTCATTTAATTGAGAACAAAGGGAAGGTAAAAATCATATTATCAATGTTTTATGAACATGAAGGAGTAAGAAGATTACTATGTCATTTGTCACATATCTTCTGTCAGAAATGAAAATTGAAAAGGCGGTATTTAACTTCAACGGGAGCAGGCCAAATACATCATGTTGCTACACATTTTGTTTTTCACCGGGATTGCAAAAACTGAAAGGAATAAGGATTTTTTCCCCACTAGAAAGTGACTGTGAGTGAGTAAGCAATAAGCAAGTTACAGTCTGCTAGTCAGCCGTGTAAGGGAACAGGATATCTGTGCTGTCGTGCCCATTCATGGAAGTCTTGAGAAATTGCCACTATAAAATCAGATATGAACAATGTGCAAATGACACAGCACATGCACTTCTTTTTCTTTTTTGTATTTTCTTACGAAAAAGATCATGATTCATGTTGTGGAATTGTAATGCTCATAAGAAGAGGATGTTTAATACTTCTGGTTAATAATAGGCATATTTGCCTGATCCAGTGCTCCATTGTAGCTACTGGAGAGGCTCAGATCAGATGATTCTCATACAAAAGACCTTAATATGGTTGCAAATGTATGTAATTTTAAAGCCTCTTACCCTGCACAGTGTTATAAAGGGTCTCTGAGTAAATGAGAATTGGGCCCACTGAATTGATTGAACACTGGATAAATTTATCTTAACCCTGCTCTTCATCACCACTGACCTCCTAATACTGGGAAACATGGAGAAAGGTTTGCCATTTATACCAGGTTGCTGGGTGGCTCTGTGGTTTTTCCCTAGGGTGACAAGAGGGATGAACAAATAGTATAGAAGTTGGACATCATTCTTATTTTGAAACAGTAATTGGTATGAAATCATATGAAAATCATTGACAATGAAGAAAAGTCTTCTAACGTAAGTATCATTAAGTTAAAGCTTTATTCTTTCCTTTTTTTTTTCCTTCTGAAGATTCCTGGTATGGTGTGGACAGAAGGGAAAACTGCAGCTTCCAGACTGAACTCAGAAAGACAGTAGAGTAACCCAATTCTGTGTATGGCATTTTTCTTACTTGAGCTTGAAAGGTTTTAAATTAGACATAGTTGAAACATGGATCAAACTATTTTAAAGCAGAGCTGGCATTTCCTTCAGTTCACAAATTATTGCATTATATGCATCTTTTTTTTACTTATTATTGTTGAAGGGATAGTGTACAAATGTATTTGAGCCGGGAACATTTCATGAACTACTTAGCTCAGAAAATCTTTAGAAATTTGTTGCACAACTTTTTCCTCTTTCTTTCTTTCTTTCTTTCTTTCTTTCTTTCTTTCTTTCTTTCTTTCTTTCTTTCTTTCTTTCTTTCTTTCTTTCTTTCTTTCTTTCTTTCTTTCTTTCTTTCTTTCTTTCTTTCTTTCTTTCTTTCTTTCTTTCTTTCTTTCTTTCTTTCTTTCTTTCTTTCTTTCTTTCTTTCTTTCTTTCTTTCTTTCTTTCTTTCTTTCTTTCTTTCTTTCTTTCTTTCTTTCTTTCTTTCTTTCTTTCTTTCTTTCTTTCTTTCTTTCTTTCTTTCTTTCTTTCTTTCTTTCTTTCTTTCTTTCTTTCTTTCTTTCTTTCTTTCTTTCTTTCTTTCTTTCTTTCTTTCTTTCTTTCTTTCTTTCTTCTTGCATAGTACATTTCTTGTTTTCTCAGTGGATTGACTAACCTTAACAAGTGAATATCTTGCCTCATCTTGGAACTTACTGCATCAGTTCCATAACTCCCTGGCTTCCAATCTGTGTGGTATCCCTCCTTTCCTCTGCTAGTTTCAAGCTGCTATGCAAGACACTGAAACAATCAGAAATATTGTTGGAAATGGAGGAGTAAGTTTAAGTGTTGCATGCAGTCATCTATTTTTAAATTCTTATCTAGTCTTCAGCTACTGACCAGGTTCAAAGATGGTACACTGGACCAGTTAACACTGTAAACTGTTTGCATGGCTATTCATACATTTTTATACCCAAAGGAATGGAAAATACTACATATATTATACTGAGTTATAATTTAAATTTATGTGCGTGGAAATAATGCACATTACTATAAATTAACAAAAGCAGGAGCTTATTAAAAACTGTTTCTATCAAGGAAAGCTTTAAAGTCAATTTTTTACCTTAATGATGAGAATCAAATTAGACCTCCATAATGATTATTACTTAAAAGAGGTGATAAATGTAAAATTAATCACAAACAGTTATTTTGACAATATTTATGAAAATGAAATGTTTGTTGTCTCAGTCTCTCAAAAGGAGATAGAAGAAAGACAGACTCAGTGTTGGGAGAGACTTAAGGCCAAACCCTGGCTAATTGAACAGGAGAAGTAGCATTTATAGAGTGCATTGGTACGGTGAAAATGACAGTTAGGTGAGGTTAACTTTGTGGATGCTAGGAGAAAGGCATGCAAATTTTTGTTAGCAATTCTTCAAAAGATCAGCCTGTAGAGTGCTGATCTCCTGCAGTTTTTAATAGCTTCAACTGGAGTTTTGAGTATTGAGCCCTTGCAGAATTCATTCCTGTAGTAGAGAGAGGGGGAAAAAAAAAGAATCTCACTGTGTATGTGGTCTCTTGATGTTTTATTTTAAAGAAATAAAGTAAGCTGGAGTTTTGCCTGTCAGAAAGAAAAGAAGCATATAGGCCAGGTTTATTGGCTGCCTAGCAGATTTTACATTCAATTTTATTTTTACATTCAATTTTCTGCCATATGCATATATAGATCAACTGGGCAAGCACTTTCAGTGTAAAAAACCCCATGTTTGTGTATTAATATGTTGATTCACATGCAAATAGGCTCATTCATACATGAATACGCATGTTTGCCTGGATAAAATATTCCAGCCATTCATGACGAAGAAGGAAAAAGCCCTGATGATCACAGCAAAGTGAAGAAGAAAACCTAATCAAAATCCTGTCATGGACTGAGCAAAAGTATTCATAAAAATATGGTTCCATTAAATTTCTAACGTCTGCTTTTGCTTATTTACTTGTTATGCAAGGAAGGTTGCTCTCATAAAAACAGATTTTAAATATGAAAATTGCATACTTGTGTGACAAAGAGGTTGTGCAGATGGAGTAATCTTCCTAAGTGAGCTGTAGTGATGAAGAGCTACGCTTTAACTAATTTTGAACTGAATATATATAAAAATGTTTATAGAAAAAAGGGTACACATTCCAGCAAAAGTCAATCCCTGCTTTGCAGCCAACAGTTTATCCATTTTAGGATGATAACTAGGCTTTCCATCCAGCCCATGGTCTTATGGTAAAGAAGGTTTCTATGGCACTGGTTCATCACTTAGTGCTACAGAACTGGTTCGGAGACCAAGGGAAAAAGAAACCACATTAATTTTGCATCTATTTTTAGCTCAGAAGGCTATCTCAGCTTTTGCTAACCATATTTTTTACTCTAGAACGTAAGTCCTTTTATCATTTCTGATCTTTGGAGATACCAATAAAAATTCTGTATTGATACTCTCTCACATAGTTACTTGTACGTTTCTCATTTAGGATGACACAGCATTAGTCCTCCATCAGCAGAGAGACTTTCTGAATCAGAATATAACTGCCATTGTTGGAACTTTTCCCCATGTAAAATCAGTGTGGTCTTTTAGCTTAAAGAGCTCTTCCCTTTCTGTGGTAGTTATTCCTGTTACTGGATCAAGTTTATAACTTCCTGGGTTTCTTGCTCTTAGATTAGACAACTGCTCACTGTGAGGATTTCTCCTCTCTCCTGGCCATTCAGTTAGTTCTTGCTATGTTCACCCCATCCTCTGTAAAAGATTCTTGATGATGGGTAACCAACAGGTACAAGTTATTCCCAGTGAGGTCTCATTAGTATTCAGGGGTACAAGGGCATCCTTGCCTTTAGATCCCTGGATAGCATTTCCTTTTTTCATTTTGTCACACTGGCAGCTTGACTAGTGGTTAGCTGCAACTGTGTGAGCAGGTGAGCATGCATTGTTTCCCATGCTCCCATGTCACTTCAGCTGATTTGTCTTTGTTCCCTCATTAGTTCCCCAGTATTACTAAATATTTTCCCATTTGCAGCATTGTAGCTTTCAAAGACAAATGGGTATTTTGCTATCATATGCCAATTCTTCTTCATTCTTGATATTTCCCAATACTATGATCAGCAGATATCATTAGCACACTGCTGGGTTTTTTTGCGAAAAAACTGTTAAGGAAGATATCATGCAGTGTGGATCCTAAGACTGATCCTTGAGGAGCTCCAAATAAATTTCCCTTCAACACTGTCAACACCCCTTCTTTTTAACTAACCTCAGTCAATTTCTCAGACAATTTCTCTCCCTTCTTACTTTGAATATAATTCTGGAGGAAATGAGTATTATATTTGCCTCACTTCCCTTGTCTAGTTATTGGTTATGTATACATCTATGGTGCATTGATCTACCTTTTACTAAACTCAGAAAAAATATTCAGTAATCCATTTATCTCAATTTTAAATATTTTAAAATTTAAATTTTAAATATAAATTTTTAAAAATATATCTTTTTTTTTTCCCCCTCTTAAGTCCTGAATAGAGTCATAGGCTGTCAAAATAAAGAGTTAGTGGCTGTCTGGATTCCCTTCCCTTCCCTTCCCTTCCCTTCCCTTCCCTTCCCTTCCCTTCCCTTCCCTTCCCTTCCCTTCCCTTCCCTTCCCTTCCCTTCCCTTCCCTTCCCTTCCCTTCCCTTCCCTTCCCTTCCCTTCCCTTCCCTTCCCTTCCCTTCCCTTCCCTTCCCTTCCCTTCCCTTCCCTTCCCTTCCCTTCCCTTCCCTTCCCTTCCCTTCCCTTCCCTTCCCTTCCCTTCCCTTCCCTTCCCTTCCCTTCCCTTCCCTTCCCTTCCCTTTTTTTTTTTTTTTCCCCTAATAATCCTCAGTTTGCTAAATGACTGAGATTTTCCTAGAGCAGAAACTTTAGAATTCCATATTTGGGATTATTTCTTTCCATAATTTGTGTGTATTTCATCCTTCAGTTTTACTTCTGCCTTAATTACAGTGAAATTTATTTCTTTGTCTTTTGCATTGTCCATATGTCTTTTGCACTTATGTCAACATTAACTCATTACTGAAAAATGAGATGAAGTATTTATTTTTTCCCTTTGATTTTACTGTGGACTTTTGGAAATACTTTGTCTTTCATGTACCTCATAGATATCACACTTTTTTTTTTTCTTCTTCAAATTCATAGTAGGGAGGAACAATCTGTTCTTTGTTTTAATATTTTTTATCTTCATGAGTTTAGCTTGGATCTTAGCAAGTTTTTCATGTCTTTAGATAAAAACATAAAGACTTTTTACTGTTCCCTGTAGGCTTTCTGTTTTCCTGTATATTTTTTTTCCTGTTGTGGTTATTCCTTCAAATGTGTTAGGAACTTCTTCCTAGAAGTGTTTTTCCCTTGCTTTGGATACAGAGTCTGATATCTTAGATCTGAAGACTTTCCAGACTTCCTAAATATTTATGTCTCACTGCTCCTAGGTGTAGATGATCTCTCTAACTACTTCCTTTAATTTATTAAAGCCTGCCCTGTGGAATCAAGAGTCTTAGCAGCCTAATATTTTTTTTCTTTCTTCTCCTAGTTATTCTACAGAAATGAAACCAGTTCTGTCCTTGAGCACTCACCATTGTGACAAAATTGTGAACCAGCTATCTCACCACCTGACAATGCAGTTTTCACTCTGCATCTTTCTCTGCAGCAAAACTGAACATTACCTGGCAGCAATTTCCAGTCCCACTGATTTATACAATAAACAATTCAGATTTGCTCCTGAGTCGTCTTCTTTTAAAAGCTGGAGGTCAAGTCATCAGGTCAGGCAAACCTTGGGTACAAATGTTTGTGCTGGGATAGAGTTAACTTTTTTCATAGCAGCCTGCATGGTGGTGTGTTTTGGAATTGTGACCATGTTGATAACACACCAACATTTTGGCTGTCGCTGACCAGTGCTAGCACAGAATCAAGGCCTTCTCTGTTTCTCACTCTGTACCCCAGCGAGTAGGCTGGTGATGGGCAAGAGGTTGAGAGCGGACACAGCCGAGACAGCTGAGCCAAGCTGGCTAAAGGGATAACCCATACCATGTACTGTCATGCTCAGCAATATAGACTGGGAATTTGGTCTTTGCTCAGAGACTGACTGAGCATTGGTCTGCTTGGAAAGGTGTTGAGTGATTGATTTTACATCACTTGCAGTGTGTCTTTTTTTTTTTTTTTTTTTTTTTCCTTCTCCCTTTTTCTTTCACTTACTAAACTGTTTTTATCTCAACCCACAAGTTTTCTCACTTTTGCTCTTTGCTCTTCCTGTTCTTTCCCCCATCCCACTGGGGGTGCTGAGTGAGCGGCTGTGTGGATGCTTAGCTGCTGGCCAGGGTCAACCCACTACAGCTGTTTACTTAGGAGAGGTGAAAGCTTAACATTTACAAGAAACTTTCTATGTCTCGTGAGTTCAAAAATATGTCAGTACTGTGAACAGACTGCTGCAATAAGTTTCAAGAGTTTTATTTTAAACAGATATAATAAAAACACCACTGATGGGATTATACTGTGATTGTCCTTTACCACAGTATTCTATTACCATAGCACCTACTTGGAATATTTCTGGGACAGATATATAAAAAGAAACTGCCTCTATATCCTTACATTGTAACAGAATATCTTGAGATGTTTTTAAACATATCGGATGTTGAAGTTTGACTGGGGGGAAGAAGCCTCCTGTGTTCCAAAACCTCTGTGGATGTCTTATATTACCCTGTGTTACAACAGTGTACCACAATAATTCAGTGCAACTGGAAAGAAATCTTGAATTCAACCACTTCTTGGCAGTGTCAAGAAGGTGCAGCCAAGCTGAATTAACTCCCAGGCCCAAGCAGCACAAGGTGCTCCCTAAAACACCCCTGGGCTAATCTAACATTTCTACTGAAGTGGCTAGGTTGATGGGAACCTGAATCCCAGCTTGCTGTAGCTGGACTTTGTGCAGCTGGAGAAAGCTAGAATGTAACAACTGCTGGGAACAGCTTTTGCTTACATGGGCCGTACTCCCAGCCACTGCTTTAACTCCAGTGACCTATTCTCCCACGCTCAAAACTAGCAAAGAACTTGGCAAGTCAGGAAAAAAAAACAGGTTTCTGAATTTTGGTTGGCAAGCGTGGGAGCTCAGTAGCTACTGAGAGTATAAGAACCTCAGGGCAGGAGACCAGTTGTGACTGCTGAAGCATATCGTGCTTTACTGCAAATACCATACTGTCTATGACAAATGTTCTCTGCAGAGAAATTTGTCCTGATGATACCTACATCTGCTCACAAACACTTCCTTTTGTTTCTCTGTCTGACATAGGACCGCCAGGCGATGAGTATTTAGTGGTGCTTGTGCTTCAATTAGAAGTGCTGGTCTCAGAACTTAACAAAGCCGTTTCTAACATCCTTGCTGAATCAAACCTTTTCTCTTGCAACTCCCATCCACTGTCAGGTAAGTTCAGCAGATGAGAAAAGTGTGCCTGTTTTCAGAAGAGAGAGCATTTCTTCAAAGCACTTCTTTCTGCATGTTGATCTATTACATGTATGCCCAGCTAACCCTGTTTTAAAAGAACATTCTTAACCTTTGACTGGGATTTTGAGGACAACAGCAGCCTCTGCTGTTTTGACAGACTGTCTTTGTTCAAGTGGCTTTTTGGAACTTGCGTTTGGTATATTAACCATAGACGTGCTCACTCTCATTTGTTTAATTCATACTGTGCTTAAGTCAGCCTGGCTAGCACATTATGCATCCCTTTGTACACTACAGGGCATTGTATTAGCATGATGGTTAGTAGCTCAGCCAAGATCTATCAAAAAATAATTTGAAGTTGCAACATCTGGGTTTGGGAGCAACGAGCTCTCTACCCAGCTACTGATGTAACTCACACATATCAGAAATGAAGCAGAAGAATAACATATTTTTATTCTCTGGGACTGTTGAACTGCTGTAGGTTTCCCCCCTTCCAGCCACTATTAACCATATGAGGCTTTCATACACAACCACTCTCTTTATGTTATAATTTCTACTCACATCGGGCAGAAATAGGATTCCCAAAACACAATATAACAATAAACACTGGTTAAAAAATGTAGAAAATGACTGACCAGGCATGCAATATGCTTCTTGCCTCTCTATAAATCCTATGTGGATGTGGATGATTTGATTTACTTTCCATATCAAAAGCAATATCTTTCCTAAGGCAATATTAGAATAGTTTTTAATGATAACAGACTGTGTAGTGATGACTTTTTTATATAAATTTAATGATTTTTACCGTAGGCCCTCCTGTTTGAAAACCTATATGAAATCAAATGGATGCTAGCTAAATAGCACCCTCCCTATCTCAGCTATAGGTGAGTGTGATTTTGAAAAGATACTGTCTTAATTAGACTGATTGCATCTGCTGAATGTAGTGGTGACAAGTTTAAGAAAGAATAACATTTAAGGATTATTGCCTTAAATTAACAATCTACAACTTTGTAGGCTCAATTACAGTTTATCTTGTTAAAGATAGTCAAAGTTAGTATTCAGATATCCTTCTTACATTTTCCAGGGTCTCTTGGCCTTATTAATTCAAATCTTACTTTCAATGTATGCATGTAGCCAAGATAATTATTAGAAGGAGAGATCAAAGCAAGCATATTATAGTCCTATTCCATTTTCTGCTGATGTGAGTGATCTGCCTCTTCTTTGATGTTGTATGCTTCTACAGTGAAAGTACAGAGGATAAAAATACTACACCATGTAATCTGGCATTTATCCCATGAGAGCAGAATTCCAAATTGTGACACATGTCAAGAAGTTAGAAAAAAAAACTTAAAAGAGCCCTATGCTTTATACAGTGACATACTCTGCATTTAAACACCATCAAACATCATTTTCCATTACAAATTTAGTCCCCTATATAAAATTCAAAGAATTTCTGTAACTTTAGTCAAAGAAAATGACAGCAATACTTATAAAATAGCTACTATATTTACTAGTAGTTACACTAAGACTGTAACTTAGCTTTATTCAAACCAAATTTTTTTTTTTTTTTTTTTTTTTCTTAGAAAGGTAAAGGGAAGACAGAATTAACATCTTTGTGCAAGCACAGATGCATCTTCTTTACAATTTGGCTTCATCTCCAGTGGTCTGTTTATTCAAACCGGATTTTGTCAAGTTTTGGAAAAAGGCTGATTCCAGGTGCTGAATCCAGCACTGACACAGGCTCATAGGATTCTTCCTCCAAGTGAGGAAGCAGGATTTGTGCTTTATTATTGTATATTTAAGAGGTAATTGCCCCACATTTCTTGTCAGAATTCTGTCATATTGACACATATATTGGAAGCTGAACTCATCATATTTCTGCCTTTGTAGCATAACACTTGATTATTTCAGGTTGTAAAGAGCAGAAAGAATGTCAGTTACAACAGTATAACATTTGGCCTTCTTGGATTTACTGGAAAATGTCAGAAGTCTTTGGACAGTTTGAGAATTTTTCCTTCACTATTGAAATCAGTGAGAATTTTGTTATTACCTCCAGTGACTATATAGGCTTAAGACAGTAATGCCTATTTCGTTATGTCTAAAGGTTGAAGCAGGACAAATCAGAGTTTCCCATCTTCGCTTTTCTTCATGCTCAACATTGTAATTAATTCCAAACAGATTCTTTATGAAGTTTGAAGAATGTCCTGAATTTTCTTTTCACTATACACCCATATTTTCTCACGTCTAAATTCTACAGGGAGCAGAAACAGAACTGTCAAAACACAGGAAAAAAGAAAAAACTGTTCACAAAAGACAACTGGAATTAGGAAGATCTGAAGTACCACCAAATTCCCTAATTTCTATTTAACCTTTGCAATTATGAGATGTTTGTGTACTTTAGATAAACTAGAGAAGCTAGTATATGGAAATTCAACCCCGGATTAGTCCTCTTGCAGTTGTTTCTAAGAGTGTCCTAATCCCTTCATTTTATCATTCAGGAAAGGTCTGTTTCATTTCTGTTGCTTTCTAGCAACACTTCTGGGTTTTGGTGGACTTTTTCGCGTAGAAAATGAGGAAATAGTCTTGCATGTTACTTTTTGCAATGTAGAGCTTTTGCTATAGACTGAGGGCCAAAATCCCAGTCCTATAAAGCTGACCTATATTGGCAGTTGACGATTTCCCTAAACAAGACATTCAAAGGCAAATATTACTAGATTTATGGTCTGGGATGCTCTTAAACTCGAAATCATACCTAGCTAGACATGAGTGCAAGAAACATTCCCTTTCACCTATGTCTGCCTTGAAGATTACCCCAGATTCTATCAGACTGTCATCCGGCACAGGGATACATGTTCCTGCCACATCCAGGCTTGACTACTGCAAATCATAGGATTTAGGAATGAAGCCTGCTGAAGAGAAAGAAAGCTCAAGTCAGTTTAGAGTGCATCTGCTTGTCTGTCCAGCAATATGGGTTATATTGTTCTCTTTGCACGGTGCTCCCACTGAATTCAGAATCCAGATTTGGTTCTGAAGAGTTTGTTGTGATTTGTGTTAGAATGATCATCGGGTGGAAAGCAGGTTTTCTCCAAAATCCAAACTCTCCCTGCAATGACTTCGGTTCTCCAGCCAATTTCAGTTTTCTCTCAGAAATTAATTTCCACATCCTGTGTTAGTAAGGTGTCAGTCTTGTTACTCCAACTGTGGCTCATAAGTTCTGTGTTCCTTAAAAGTCTGATGCATAGAAAGCTGATGAGACATAGGTCATTGTTCCATGCAGTACTCAGTAATTTGCATAGAGGGAACATGACAGAGGGACAGAGTACTCTAGACATCACAAGAGTATTCAGAAATATTTAGAAATAATTTTGAAAAGCTAGCAGTAAAAACTTGGAAATACATTCCAGAATTTTCCCTCTTACAGAAGTTTAAAAACCTTGTTATAATCCGATTAATAAATTTTAATTCTTTTTTCCCCTGAAAATTTAGAGGTTCCCATGCAACATGTATTCTAATTTCTTACTGGATCTGTCTATGATTTTGCAAACTTCTTGTAGATTCAGATGTGACTGTCCCAGGAATTTGCAGAGCGAAGGTTCCCAGGTCACACAGTAAGGAGCGCAGGCAGCTCTTGTGTTTAGCTGCTGTGAAAGGCTCAGCAGGGCTCTTTGCTCCCTCACTGTCTTGAGTGTGGAGAAACCAGCCAAGCAAAAGTCAGAAGTTCTTGGCTGTAATTCCCAGACTATTTTCAAAAGGGTGATGTTATACTGTATTTTTCCTTTCATCTACAAAGAATGTCTTGCATTCATGCGTGCGGCTGTTCCAGCAATCCACCTTGTACAAAATCTTACACTGCTGCATGAGGAGAGGTCTTCTCTAAAGAGTGAACAGAGTCAAAGAGAAGTAGTCACGAAAATGCTTTTATTTGTCCCTCTTCAAATTTCCGCTTGGACAGAGAGGTGAATTTGTGTTGTCAATGTGGTAAGAGGCAGCTTTTTCTTTTTATTGAAGTACTGACTTTACACTCAGAGCCAAAGCACAACAGTGCTCTCACAATGTGGCATTCCACCGACAAGTGAAAGGTACTTGTAAATGTTGGAGACCTACATGTGAGTAGCTTGCTTTCCTATGAGAACTGGATTAATGAGAAATGAGCATGTTAAAGTTGATAGATAGTTATCTGGGAAACACTCTGTCTCAAGAAACCTGAGAGTAAGGAAATATAAAGAAAGTAATGGACTGAGTGGCATTTAAACAATTAGTTGCCTAGTTAAGTTGTTCGGTTAGGGAAAAACACTTCCAAAATCCCCATTTTACTGGGGAGTATCTGTACAGATTATAACCTCACCTCGAGAGACCCCTGCCATCCAGCAAGCACCCAAATTCTGCTGTCCTGACAAGGCACATAGATAATGATGAGTCGGTGGTGTTATATATCTGTCTCTGAATGGCCAAAATGAGGCCACATTACTCATGTGCAGGGTGTTGTACTTCCAGGATATAAGTGGATAACCACTACTAATTATTACATCTAAAATTCTGAACTGCCCAGATATTTAGAGGACCCTTGATGTTCTTCCCATTTCTGTTACTGAGAGCTATGGTCAGGTGGCAGGAGGTGAGGTGTGCACAGGAATAAACTTTGCTATAAAAATATGTATTCCTTACTTTTTTTGAGTAAATGCCACAGATACTTACATAAATGGTGCATAAAGCTTTCATGAATCAGGCCTGAGGCTAGACATTTAACTGGTCCCTACTGTATTCACATACAAACAGTTGAACAGTATATTAAGAATTGCAATAATGGAAAAATAGCTATAAAATATTAGCATGATTTTACCTTTATTTTTATAGCTCCTTGTCTTGCTTGACTTATTTTTTTTTTTTTTTTTAAATAACAAAAAAGTCAGTAAAATATTACAAACATGTATAGACTGGAGGGGTATTGGGCCAAAATTGTGAGACATTTTAGACTTTCCATATTCATTGATTATACTGGAAGAAAGCTTAACAGAGAAAATGTCTGGGTCTGGGTTATATAGAATACATTTCACATACAGTCCTCCCAGTTATCAATTAATTCAACTTACTTCCTCATCAATTTTTTTCCCCCTTAGTCCTGATGGTTTTATGACCTAGACCCAGGCGATACCCTTAGGCAGTCCATCTGATAATTGACACATTTTCTAACACAGCATAGTGATGCCCAAGTCAGTGCTTTCAGGCCGTGACTTCAGCTTATTGGAGACTGCAGCAGGGACTCCTTTTATCCCTCATACATCAGAATACACTGACAGCTCTCCCAAGCAGGGACGAGGCAGATCTCTCCCTCAGGAAAATGTATGCAAACACCTCCGGAACATTGTACTGGTTGCTAGGCATCACACTGGTGACATCTTTATGATAAACACGGTATGCAGAAGAAGGCCTAATAAAAGAATAACAAATTATTACATCCAGAGGGCAATTTTACAAGATTAACTGGTGTAATAAATTACTGCTGTAGTCCGAATACTGTGTTACCTTTTAAGGTATTTCACAGCAGAGTCTAAACGAACCAGTCTAGAAACAGAGAATATCTCATAGAAAATAATAAACCCATTCTCATATTTTTTTAATACTCATCACGATACCTATGTGTGGTATTTGGCTTGTTGAATGGTAGCTTCGTCAAGTGCTTGCTGTAAAATAAGGCTATACATGTAATTCATACCAAGATGTCTCTGTTCATCATTATTTTTTCCCTGCTGCTGGACGTTCAGTACCACTGCAATCTACATAATATCAATTTGAACAAAAGCCTGTAGCATTTTATTTAGAAAACTATTTTCATACATAAAACATTACAGAGAAAATGCCAGTAGCCAAATACCTTTTATACTAATTATCAAATATTTTGATTTTTTTTCTTTCTGCATGCTTTTTTAATACAAAAAAATCACCTCTCACCTTCTCGCTCTCTCTCTCACTTTTTCTCTCCCATTCTGACTTGTTTTCTCTCTTTTCTTCTTTAATTGCCTGAATAATTAAAATTTATCTGTTACTAATTTTGTCTTTTTAATTTTAAGGTTTCATATTTTACATTTAGAATATTGACAGAAGACCCTGTGTGTTGTCATGTACTTTTATACAGAAGTGAATCTGCATTTGCATTTCATTTGTAAATGAATGAGGCATGTTTTCCTGTGGTTATTTCAGTCAAAATCCCAAGATTTCCCACAACCCATAAGAGGCAGAGCCTACATCTGGAGTTCAAAAGCCAGGGATGTACTACAATTTATCATAAACTCTCCTATGTTACTCTAACATAATATATTAGTAGGATAACACAGCTTCATATTTGTAAACTGCAGCCCATTTGCAGCTGGTTATGAGGTCATATTCTTGCAGCTCCACCAATTTGATATAAAATGCTTTTAAAAAGCCACCAATCTCTTAACTTGCAAAAAGACATACTCTATATGGGGTATTTGCCCTGTTTTTAGTCAGAGGTGCCTCCTGAGTGTTGGTCTGCTCTACTCCTCTTCCAGATTTGGATGTGTGCACTGCCCTTCCCTCTCCTGTGCTAAGGGTATGGCATATGGGATTGCAGTCTGACATAAACCAGCACCTCCAAAAAGCCTTTTGCACAACTGGTAAAAATTACTTTTTCACTCCCTGTAGGGAAGGAAAGTTTCCAACAGGAACTCAGTGCCATGAGCTTCCTTGGTAGCTTAATCTGAAAGGTGGCTTAACATGTATACAGAGTAGCATTTTACTGGGACTGTCAAAAAGGTTACAGCATTGAAAATGGCAAACGCAGAAGAAGATGCAGAAATATTTGTGAAAGTGCCAGAAGGGTAGATCTATTCAGGCAGTTAAGTGGATCTGTATGTGAATTAACAAACTCAAGATTCCCTCTTATCCATTTGTGTAAGTGAAACAGAAATATATGTATTTTTATTGGTGGGTTACCTGAGTTCACACAAAGAAATAATCTGTGGCAGTCTTGCATGCAGAACACAGATCTCCTGAATCTCCAGCAAAAAATGTGAAGAAATGTCACAGTGGAGGGAATAATGGGTGGTGCTAGATAAAAAAAAAAAACAAAACCAAACAACAGAGGGAGGGGTTGAGCATGGTACACAGCTTTCAAGGCACTATTAAGAAGTGACACTCAGACATCATCATTGACGGGGACTGAGTAGAAGGTTCAAAGCAAACTCTTTTCCTTCAGCAAACTAAACAATCCTCCTGATGGGTGGAGGCCATGGAGGAAGGCCAGGAGACAGTGTGCTGGAGACAACGAGATGACACATAAGGGCTGGAATGAGAGACTGATCTGTGGGAAGAGACCAGTCAGAGCAGTGCTGGGGGAGGGAGGGAGGGAGGGAGGGAGAGAGGAGCTTGAGGGGCAGAAGACAGGTGATCCAGAAAAGACCTTGAAGTGTAGGGATTAATTTGAACCCATGAACTTCATCAGACAATATTCTTCAGTTTACAGATGGCTGAATGTATATATGCATTCAATCTGGTCAGAAGGTTACCAGTTGAATATGTGGTATTTGTAGAAAAATGTTGAGAAAATGCAGATAACTGGTAGGTAAATGTTAGACTCAACACAGCTTAAAAGGCAGAAAATAAAAAGTATTTCTGAATGGTAGCAGCTTCAGCTTTAACAAAACATAAGCAATGATGTGGTCTTCCTGCATCCAAAAAAAAATTCATTAAAATAATTAAATATAATTAAAATGCAAATTAATTATACAAATCCAAATAGAATTTTTTTTTTTTTTTTTCAGAATTATCTAAAGCTATTGCACTGCTTCCTACTTCTTTGCAGATTTATAGTATTCAAGATTTTGATTTCATGTTTCAGTTCAGGACCAGGCAATTTTTGAAAACTAAAGAGCTCTTGAAAGATGAGAAGGATCATCAGTACTTTTTTTTTTTTTTTTTATTAATTGAGTGCAAGACTCAATGCCTTTCTGTATTAAAAATAAGTGGTACTTACAGCACACACTTTCACAAGATGTTTTCACAGAGTGTTCTAATAAGACATGGGTGTCACAAAATTTTACTCCCACTCAGTTAGATGTAATAACAACTTATATACCTAGAGAAGTGTTCAGTGTCCAAATGCAGAAATACTTGCACTCAGAATTCAATACTGCTAAGCTCATCTGTTAAAATAGCCAAATAAGTAAAACTCTGACAAATTTTTCTATAAGAAACATTAAATAATTTATCATTCTTTAAACATTACCCTCACTCTCCAAATCCAAACTATAATTTAAGAAGTAATAGTTCTTTGACTACAGTTATTCCAGGTTATTCAGCATGAATACCAAATACTTAATTGAGCAACAAAACAGTGCTAGATGTTTTTTCATAGGTTTTATTGGATTTACTTACTTAAAAAGGGAGCACTGAATAAACCACTGTCACAAAGAGAAAAGCAGCTGGATGGAGCATCAAAATGTGTTGTGCATGGGGATGTGGTAAATGCAACTTTTTGCTAAATACACAGTACTTGGAACCTAGTTTTAAAGACTTATTTGCACAAGACATTTATCTGAATGATATGAGGGGGAGCATATTCTTCATAATCAACAACCATTCAAGGGAAAATTGCACTTGGGAAGAAAAGGTAGCTCATCAGCACCTTGCTTATCTCCGGAGGCAAATCCATGCATGCAGAAGCTTCTGTATCAATGAACCCAGACAAGATGTTTGGGAAGAAGCCAGTCCCTAACCCAGAGTAGATGCCTGTAGCAGTAAAACATAACTTATTCAGTCAAATGTACTCTACAATTAAACACGAATAAGAAAGATGGTCAAAAACAACTTCTGATGAGGTAAGTGAAAGCATTGGATCAACACTGTGTCAGGGTTTTCATTTTCTGTTGTTTATACATTTATTATTGTATTTTTAAGAAAAAAAATAACCAGTAACTTCTGAATGCAATGTTCAATTGGAATGAAATCATATCTGCTATTTAGAATTTTCCTGCTGGACATTATAAAAAGGAGAGGATCCACCCAAGAGTCACTACAGCAAAAACCTCAAAGTAAAGCAATAATTATTTGTGGCCAATGGTATCAAAATATGCACACAGGTCATATAGATATGTTACACATTGATGAAGCTAAACTGTCATAATGGCTCCCAGTGTCCTTTATATAACTTTCAGATATCTTACCTTGATTTTGTGTTTGGAGAAGTCATCTGAATGTTAGTAGTAATTGTACGTTATCAGGTCCATATCTATAACAGAAAACAGAGGAGTAAATAAAAGTTCTCAAACCATGAATAGATAACATCAAAATCTTCATACCATATGTAACCATGGAGCAGCTGGAGTTATATATAATCAATTATTAATACAAGATACTGGCTTTCTGAAAACACATTTAATCACAAATTGCTTCTGCTTTCCTGAGGGGGGGGGGAGTTAACACTCCTAAATGCTGTACAAATAGATCCTTTTTGTAGATGCTATGTCATAGTATCTGAAGTTCACAAAAATTTATACAGAAACTGGTTAAAAAAAAGAATATGTAAATCTGCCACATGGAAAATCTTCCTACTCCCATTAAGCCTACTCACATCTGATCACTCTCACCTGAGATACAAGTCAGTGTTTTGAAATGAAAAATTTTATGACTCCATAGATAGTTTGATAAAATCCAAGTTAATGGGATTATTTGTAACTTTTGTCTACAGCTAAAATGCTGAAATCAGAAAGAATTTTCTGCTACCTACACTGCAGCTTTCTTATCTATCACTTAATTTCTTCCATAATTTTATATATCTACTGTGGGAGGAAAGGTGCCTGAGCACAGATGTCATTTTGTCAGTATCAGAAAAAAAAATCCAGTTATAATGTCCTCTTGGAGCACTGTTGGGAAAAATAATTGCTGTCCCTCTTCTCCAGGGTAGTCTAGAACCTCATTACTTGTATTCAGCCCTTCAGGGAAAACCAAAATCACTTTCCCACAGTAAGGAAAGTCAGTTTGTTGAGCATGAATAAAGAATATCTGAACAGTAGTTATTTCTTGCCTGAAACACGAAAGTGTTTGTTTGTTCTTTTTCCAGAAGTGAATCAGAAATCAGATTGGTGTGCCTGGACTGGGAAGTTTGTACAAGACTAATGCCAGTCTAGAACAAATTTAAGCAATCAGGACAACCTTTCCAAGATTACCTAGTTTTATCTGAAAACAACTGTTACAACCCCCTCCCACAGGTGCAAGCAAACTGCTCACTTTGCCTCCAGAAGGCAGGTTTGTCCTGGCCAACAGAAGTAATGAGGAGACATTTTGTCCTCAGGAGATGCTGTGGTACCAGACTGTCCATGGACCTTAGTGGAGATGCGTCCTGTTACTTTGTGTCTCTTCCGGTCACCCTCACGTCACCTTTAGGGAATCCAGGTTTCTAGTTTTTTAAGGTTGCAGATTTTGCAGGAGGACTGGTTAGAAATGAAAGGAAAAAAATCTTAGCATATCTAACACTTAAGTTAACTCTGTTCAGTGGACATGCAGGCAGATGCTTCAAAACAAGGTCTTGCTATTAACACACCCTGTTTTTACAGACGCCGTTCCATGAGGAACGTGTGAACCCAGGGGATCACTACAAATCTATCTTTGAAGGTCATTCAGATTCAAACATTCACCCTCAGTTAATATTCGTGAAGAAACGTGAAGAAAAAACAGTGTTTCCCACTTAGCTGTTATTTGATACTTACCACTTTGGAAACGATAGTGTACACTGGAAACCTCCTGAAAATTTATCATATGCACATGGAGATATTTGTGGCCAGAGTCAGACTTAAACTATAGAAAACTAAATGTGGTGTCTACCTGTGAGTTATGCATCTGAGTTCCCCCCAGAAGCAATGGAGATCTAGTCAATACAGTTAAAGAAATCTGGAGAGTCATTCACATGTGTAATTGCAAATGCTTATTTTATTTATGAATAGTTCTTCAAATTCTACTGGTTAGTGAGACCTCTTCCGACTTTCATGAGAGATTATAAATCTAGGTCATATATAGGTAACAACCTTCAGGCACTTGTGAGTTCAATTCCTTCACTTAAGTCTGGGCATACAGTGTTATCCCCGCTATGTCAGGACATCGTAGGTGGCTTCTACGTGCTGTGCCAGAATGGCACAATCCTTCTGTACAAGATCTAAAAGTGGGATTCACCATCTGATTGTAGATATCTTAATTTATGGTCTCCAGCTACTCGCCTAAACAAAGGTCTCTGGTACCATCTAATATATTCAGGAGTATTTGAGATATTTGCATGAGACTTATACAGCACTATGTTGGATATTCAAATTTCCATTTTTGGCCAACTCCTTAAAATAAGCTACTCTTCTTTTGTGGGCCACAACACTTGTTCCCACTCAGAATCCAGAGACACACATGTTCTCTAACACATATTTCATGCACACAGCTTAATGATAACGTTTTACACAATAACATAACTGGGATTAATGAGTGTCTGTTAGAACTCGCTTTCAGCTGTGACGGGTTATGACTGTAACCAGTCACTCTGTTTCAGGGCTCTGGAGACAACCAACAGCCCTGCCTGTCCCTGCTCATTCACCCTGAGGCTTTCCCCATCCCTGTCCATGGCCCAGGACCCCATTTCAGCCCAGCCTAAGGCCCTCAGTCCTGTTCCCAGGTCATCCTGAACACCTTCCTGGACTTCTCTGATTGACCCTGGACCTGGCTCGTGCCTCTGGTCAGCTGGTCAGTGGCCCCACGATGTTCTGCACTCATGATGAATTCGAACAGACTGATTTTGCCACCCAGCTCTGCCATTTGAGACACAGTGAGACAGTCACTTCCCAGCTGTCTCATACAAATGAGAACCCACTTTGAAACTGAGATCAGCATCAGACCAGCTGAATCATTCAACCTGGTGTAAGGGACAAGTAAGGGATGGGATGTTCAGTTTGATGAGGACTATGCTTTACTAGCTCTTTAAGACCAAAAAGTAAGTAATTTAAGTGTCTAATAAGTATCGAAGACCTCCTCCATTGTAACCCTTGTTTTCAAAATTACTATTTTGTCTCTTTCTTTTATTCTGTTTCAACAATCAAGGATGAGAAGACCCATACAAAATATACAGATAATTCTGTGGTGTTATTTCCTATTTTTTATCATTCTCGCATGCACTTTTGTCCTGGATGTTTTATATCTTTATCATAATAGGGCTTCGCACACCATTAATGTGCAGTGTTATCTGTATGTTACTGCTGTATTTTGGGAGACATCTGATCATGGCATTTTACCTGGCAGTTGTGTGAGATAGCTGAGGCAAAAGATTTCTAGGGTTTGGTTTTTTTCCTTTTGGGTTAGACATTTGCAAACAATTTTTCAAAGTCTGATTAAAACATTCAATTTTCCAATTGGCCTGAGGGTAATACATGGATGAGTGTGGCTATGCTTAATGCTTCTTCCTCTAGAAATTCTGCAGATTCCCACAGATGTGAAATGAAATCTATCATCAGAGTCTAGTTTTCAGATTTCCATTGTGAGTAAAAATTTTTAACAGGAACTAGATTACAGTTGTGGAAGCAACACAACAAATAAAGTTTGCTTAAGTTACTGTGAGAATGTAAGGGAGCCATTTTGAAGGGGTCAAGGATGTCTGTAGTCATCTGTTAGGAAAGAAGGATCAGACAGCAGAATTTAATGCAGATAAATTACACAATTACACACAGTTATACATATTTTGAGAAATGGCTAGAAAGTACTGCAGAATTTTATAGACTTCTCAGTTTGTGGCTATGTTATAGTGGTGTCAGAACTCAAAACCTTGTGTGATTTTGACAGTATCACAATCAATTTGTTCAGGTTCATCAAAATAGGTAAAATGGGTTGGAGAGGATTCAGAAGAATATTCTTCCTTTACGGATTCACTTAAAACATTCTGCCAGAAGTAGGTTGATTTGGAAGTTAGGTGGCTTGTTTTCCCTCCATGCAGTTGGCTGGCTGGCTGGCTGGTTGGGCACGTCTTACCTCCAGGAGCTGGCTGAGCTCTTAAGAAGCCCTGTGGGTGGCAGGCTCTCTTAGAGGTACCCGTTTCCTCAGTGCCAGCACAGGTCACTTCCCAGGCAACCGTCTCCTTTACCAACTGACTGTTTTGTAGAACTAAAAGCTTGATACTGTGGGAGCAGTGTCTGCCATGGTCCCACCTTCATTGCTCCTCATGTTCTCAGGGTTTCCAGGCCCACATGTGACCACCAGGCATGCAGCAGGCTCTGTGCTTCCAAGGTGAATTAGCTAAAAAAAAGATTGCCCTGAACTAGAAGAAAATATCTCTGAGAATTTAGAATATTTCCATTGACTTGCAATTCAATATCCTCATCAACTTTGAAAGAAAGTACTGATGATTCCTATTCACAGTAAAAAGATTGTGTTCTTCCTCAATTAAGTTGTTTGATAAAGAAAACAAAACATTAGCTTTATGGATTATTTTATGCATTGTAGAACCAGAGGTACCTTCAGTTATGTTAGACAAAGTTCATGGAAGGAACTGTCTCATACAGTTCTTAGCACAATTTCAGTGTTTATCATCAAATGCATACATTAGTTTTAGCTATTGGGAATCAGTTATCTTACAACAAGAACATGTATTATTAGTCTGAGACCAATAGGTCACAAGTAAAAATGTCACACAGCACTTCTATAATTGCTGAAAGTTTGGAATAAACTTGAGAGGAAAAGATTTGACTGCAAAAAATCACAGGCGGGACCACAGAAGCCACAGCTACTTGTTTGGATACTAGTATGTGTCCTAGGAATGGAGTTTATGCTTCTGTTTAAGATCAGGCATCTTAAAATCATTTCATCCTGTTAAATTGCCATATGGAAAAAAAGAAATCAGTTTCCAAACAATTTCATGTGTACAATACAATGCAGAAATTCTTTTCAGAGTCTGCTGGTGTATTCTTAAGCACAATAAAACTATGCAGTAAAAACAGACCCCAAAATAGCTTTGCAAAATCAGCATCATCATTCTCTAGGCAGCATTAAATAAAAGCATAAATCCAGAGTATTGGTGTGAAAGTGTCTCTGTCTTCCTGTTAGTGAATTTTATAAAGTATGTAATTGAAACAATGTGCTCAGAACATTCTCCGGTATTTGTCCTATGCATCAAACAGTAAGAATATTCAAATGACATTATTAAAGGTCTTAACAAGTAACTTTACACAGAATAAACTAACCTCTTCTGACAAAAAGGGAAGCTGAAAAAATGTTTTCTCTGTAAGCCATTCTCCCCAGGTATTTTACGGTATGCTTCTAGAATACCACTCAGAGTCATCTACTACTGACTATGTTGGGGAATCAGGCATGGAATAAATGGAACACTGATCTAATTCAGGATGATAACGCCTGTGCTACATGGAAACCCTTTGATAAAAAAAAGATTTTACATATCACTGGCATTTAATGTCCTCCTGTCTGTGGGAGTGTGTGATTGTCCCTCAAAATAATTTTATTCAGCTTGCATAAGTTCTTTTTTCCTTGTTGGCAAGAATTTGACACTCCTACTCTGGGAGCTAGTGTATTCTATGAAGCCATTCTTTTCCTGCTTTTGTAGCTCCTAGGACAGCTTTTTTCCCCAGACAAAGTCAAACATCTAAGTTTCTGTTGTATGGGAATCATTTCTTTTCTGATGAACCAGTGCAGAGCACAGTCCAGTGTCGGACTCAGCACAGCCTGTCGCAACAGAGACAGAGGTTAAACAAGGAGGTTTATTCAGTTCTGTTGGGGAAGAAAAACATCCATTAACAACTTAGAGGTTTAAAGCAGTCAAAAGGCCCATTTCAAGAATAAGAGTGTCAGTTTTCACAATATTGAACTCGGCAGGTACACAAAGAGTGTCATGTGTCACCACTGCAATACGATAGCCAAGTGCAGGGGTTGCTTCCTTCAAGTCTCCTAAAGTAGTTCAGGCTTCAGACCCTTTGAAAATATTGCAGATGCAGGCAGAATTGACACAACTGAACCACTGCCTGGTGAACTGAGAGTAGTTCAGTAAAGTGAGGATGTTCTCCAGGGAACAAGTGTCCCAGGGTGCAAGTGCCATTGTAGAAACTTATTTCAGGAACAAAACAAGCTGAACTGCATTTATCTACACTCAATTCTAAGGCTGTGGAAGTGGAGGACTAGGAGTCAATCACAACCTTCCCAGTGAATCAAAAGCTGTATTTCAATTTGTCAGGCTCTTAGAAACATTTGTGGCAAATGAATCCTAGGCCAATGGCCAGCATTTGCTTTAAGTTTAAATGAAATTCCTTTCAGAGCAGATGCAGAAGCAAAACAGTAACCTCCTTAACAAACCTTATCTGAATGGTGGGAGAGACAGGGCAGATGAAAGGAAAATTAGGAGGAGATTGGAGAAAACAGGAAAGGAGAAACAGAGGGTAAGAACAAAAGTTACAGGGAGGGAAGAGGGTGGAAGAAGGGAGGATGGAAAAGGGGGTTTTAGGATTAGGAGGATCCTCAGCAATGCTCTACATGTTTTGTATGAAATTTTTAGTTACCCATTTTGACAGGCTGTGGTGATAATCACACCTAATAACAGTTGAATATTCTCTTCATTGGTCAAGAAATAATATCAGGCAAAACGTTAGTCATATCTGTAGCCAATAGATTTTTTTTTGTATTTAATTCGGTTTTTATTTTGTTAATTTTGTTAATCTGTTATTTTTGTTATTTTTTTTAAATTTGTTAATTTATTTTGCTTTGAAGCACATTTCACATTAAGATTGGTCAATCTGGGATTTACTGCAGGGAATCTCAGTTTAAGCAGTAATCAGCAACTCTCAAAAAGTACTGAATGTCAAGAAATTTTTCAGGAAGTTATATAACTATTCAAATTTGTTTGGGCAGCACCATCCTTTCTTTTTTTTTTGGGCAGTTTCCCTAGGCACTTCTCACTAACCCTCCCTTTCTGTGCTCCCTGTAACCTCTTTGATCTGTGTTTTAAAATATTGCCAAAGCGTGCAAAGCCTACCTCAGTCTTCACTTGTCCTTCTCTTTCTCTGGCTTATTCACCTCCACATGTGTTACTATCTCCCTTCCACCCCCTAATCCCCTCACATCATATAAGGAATACTTCCTATATTCTTGATAAATCCATCAACTGCATGGGTACACACTTCACATGGTCTCGTTAGGGGTGTGCACATCTGAGTGACAGACACCCCATCAAGCTTAACTGATATGATTGCGGTGTAGTCCAAACTCACTTCTTTGATGAATCAGGGCCAAGATAATCATGCTCCTGTGAATAAATAGGTGGTCATTTGTTAATACCAGAATGAATATCTGAGGCTGTTTTATTTATATATTTATTTTATGAGAGCTCTGTAAGTCTAGTATGTAAATTATCTCAGGCTAGACTTTGAAAAGTGATTCCCACAACTAGGGTCAAACTTTCAGAATTCTCTTCCCTTTAACATATTTGAATAAAATTGTCAGTGATGCTGGTGACTTATAAACATGCAGTCATTGTCATTAGGTGGTTAAACTGGAGTTGTTTGGTGCTGAGCCCTTTTGGAAATCCATTCCAAAAACGTGTCTGTATTTTCACTGTTGCTCTTCCTTGTTTTATTTTTTATCACGTTGCTAGTGAATAGCATCATTATCACTCTACTTGTACCAGAGCATTTTCATATTTTCTACATTTTGATTAGAATACATTTGGCCTAATTAGAAATGTGAAATCAGGATGGATGATAGCAACCCTAGAACTACACTTCAAACACTGTTACAGGCATTTCAGGAAGGGGTCAGAGAAATAAACTACAGCTCATTAGCCTGAGGCTATGAGTGATCTACCAACCATACAGAAAATTGGCAGCCGTTCTGTCTTTTGTCCTCAAGGAGCCTGTGTATTAAACTAATTGTTAAATATAGCAAACAGACTTGCAGTCCACTCAGACTATTTTTTGCACATGTAAAATAATGGGGTTATTTGGATTTCATTGAAATGCTATCCATATATGTTTTACAAATGTGCAAGCACTTACATGCTTCATAGAAAATCTTCAATATTGGCCTGAGATTTTAAAGAAGCTACTCTAGTGTAAACTGCCTAGTTAGAGAAAAAAATATATATCTCTTATTTACAAGGGAGAAATATGTTAAAATGTGTATTGAAAGGCTGTTTTTATGGCTAATTCTTAGTCAGTTTAGAGTTGTTTTGTTATATGACAATATTCTTTAGAAGCATACTTAAACGTTTGGAATAGGAGTGAAAAATCTTACTGTGTTCATTATTCTATGTTATTTCTAATTCATGTACATATATGTATAAAGACTGTGACATGCTTCTCACTTCTGAAATTATAGTTTTTGAAGTGAAAATCTTTTGTGATGGTCAAAAATTGCTGAGTGAGATTTGTTCAATACTAACTGATATTATTCCTTATCGTTCTCATTAAAAACTTGTGATGCAGCACAATGACTTTGTTGGTGACAATGAAGATGATTACATTCTATTTCCTGATTGGAATTTTTAGATTATACCAATCCACTGTCCACATACTTTTTGAGATATAATATAAAATTACCATAACAAAGGAGAACACTATATACACAGAGAACATTACTATAAGAAGAAATTGAAAACAGTATATAAAACAATCTCTGACTGGAGAAGAATGGGAAGTGGGGGAATGAGGGAAATAGGAGAATTAATTTTATCTAACTTTACTTATAGAAAAGATAGGCCTATAGTCTTATTTAGTTGTCTATTAGCCTCCAACTCCTAACCAAAAGAGTTGCTTCATTTTAAAATTTTTCCTTGCAATAGTTTACATGAAGAGCTAGTGGATTTTGTTTTAATTACTGAATTTGTTTGTAGCATGTTAAGACCAAAAAAATCTATATGAAACAGAAACAGCTGATAGCTTCTATGCATAAATTTAAAAAGAGCTATTCTCTGCAGGAGACATTTAAAAATTAAATCTAAAGTCAGTTTTAGTCCCAAAATTCTAGAATCAGTAGCTTCTTAAGGATATTTGTTATGTCAAAGAGTATTTTCAATATTGTATAACTTAGGATAGGTAACTTGAACTATTTATTATTTCAGATACTTATAGCCTTTCTAAAAATCAGACCATGAATTTAGGAATAAATTCTTACTTTCGCCCCCCCACTCTAAAATAGAATTTTAGTAGATTTTATGTTGCAAAAAAAAAGTTGTTGTCTTTGAGTTATGAAAAGTGGAAGAATTGCTAGTGTTTTAAAAAAAAGTTTTAGAAACACAAATTGAAAACAACACCCACAGCTCATATGTTTGCAGCACAGATAAAGAAGATTACAGGATTTAACAAGTATGCATTTATTTACATCATATTGCTGAGGAAAAGAGTTGATTTTAGTAGGATTACTCATGTGCTTAAAGTTAAGCATATGCTTTCATGGGTCAAGCATGCAATGATCAGAGCTAGTAGGACTGAACTTTTGCTACTTACTTTGTCATCCTTCCCCTCTCATCAAGCAAATGAAACTTTAAGCCCTCTGTGGTTGTTTCCAGTGTTTGTCAAGGACTTACATCCATTCCAGAGGAATCCTTGTTGCTTCAGTATATGTCATATCCAATGATCATACACAAATGAGTGGTGCCATACATCTGATTGTATTCCAAACAGCTAAATCATGTCTGCAGCAAAATCAAAGGTAAACTTTCACTGCCCTCAATAACTGAAGAGTTTGGGTTTAAATAAAATCAGTTGGCAAATAGAAGCAAGGGAGGTTGCTCTCACATTCTCTTCCATCTTTACTTGTGTTAGAAGTTTATCTTTAATATATTTTCCTTTTTATTTTTAATGGGAAAAACACATCCATATGATGGAGATGATGAGATACAGTTGTAGTTTGACTTGTGAATAATATAATTCAAGTTATGAATTATCTTAATTTAAATCTTTCCAAGATTATGATACAAAGAAAACTCGATTGTTGCTTTAAGATCTGAATTATTTTTAATTGCTCTTAGAAAAATTCCATTATAGTTATAAAAAAAGTTCATTATGCTTTTGTTTTTTTCTCACTATCACATATTCTCAAACTGAAACTGGCATTAACAAACAGACAAACTAAGTAATCATACCACTATGAACTGGTATCCCAGATATTTATCCAGACTTCTTGGTTTCTTCTAATTTGGTATATGACACGGTGTTCTGAGAAAACACGTAAAGCAGTTGGTGAAGGGAAAACTATCAAACGTAGTATCTATTATTTTCAAATTCACAATCTTTCTACAGAACATTAATAAAGCTAAAAAATGGCTTAATATCAGGTGGGTTTGAAAATGCCTCTTTACACATTAACTATTACTTGCACTTAAATAGACAGGCAGTGCACACAACAATATCTGAAATAGAAAATGGCATTTTTAATGAGTAGAAATGGCCTTCCAAGATCAGTGCAATTTTTTCCATGAGCTGTGATCATATAGGCAAATTCTGCATTCTTTTCCTTAATGCAGACAAGGCTGCTTAGGTCAGAGTCACCAAAGTATTTTAAATCCCTTGATCAGCTAGGACCGTCAAAAAGAAAAGATAACATAGCCAGATTTCTCTAACATGATGTTTTAATACAAGTCAAGACTTATGTGTGCTTGTAAAGTAATATTAAGCAACCTAAGCTGTATTTAGTAAACCCAAAACCCAAGAAAATGGTCCAGAAATCTTACATTCAAGAGTACATCAAAGTTCTAAATCTTCCACAGACCATTCAAGTTGTAGTCTGCATCAATTTCACTTGATTTTATACCGGCACTAAGACACAGTAAAAAGTCATTGGATGTCTTCATGATACATACAGATATTTTTGCTTAAATAGAAGTCCTCCAAGTGTTTAAAAATTTGTATTTTACATGCCTTCCTTTTTTCCTTTTCCAGTATTATGAAGACTCTATCTTGTGCCCTATAAAAGCTTTTTCTCTTCTGTGAGGCAGTGCTGGACCTTCTGTAAACACTGTAATGCATCAAACAAGAAACATTAATACTAGCTCTCTCTGTAAGGTTAACTCTGCAAATTCAAGGCAAAACAATACTTCATTTTTTTTTTTTTTTAACTGAAGGAGGTGTACAAGGACTCTGTATATGCAGAAACAAATCAGAGTAAAAGCATGCCATTTTCACAGTAATGTAAGTGGAATTAATGTTACAAAAGGTCTTAGCCTGTTACAATGGACCATTTAAATCACAAGACAGTTGTATAAAATGCACACATTAGGGTTATGTTTTCATTTATACCAATTTAAAAGCATAATAACAGCACTGTAGTTGAATAAATATTGTAACTAAGAGAAGATTCAAGTGCATCCTCCTTATAAAATCTCAAACTGAACCTGTTTCAAACTCTTAAATACTGAATTCTTTTCCTTGCATCAGTTTAGCCAGATGAAGAAAAAGTTTATCAAACCCTGATGCTATCAAGGAACTTGTTTCTCAATTTATCTATTTCCCTCCCTGAGAGTGCAATAGAAACAATTAACCAGGTTTCGATTAACTGCTTGAAAAATCACCAGCTGTTTTTTCTCAGTCACTTAAACCTTTCATTCTTGACCTAGATTTAGCAAATAACACAGACAATAGCAAGGTTTTTCCCTAGGAAATTTGAACCTGTAGTATATTTATAACAATGGCAAGAGTATCTATGGAAATCTGGATTTAAAACAATTGTCCATTTCCCCATACCTTTTTTTTTTTTTTTTTTTTTGTAACTATGTTAAGACCAACTTAATTATCAAGCAAATAGGAAGCTAACAGTGTGGTTTGAATCAGCTGAGAAACATAAGAGAATTCACCACAGACCTGTAAATTCATCTCAACTCTAGCCTCAAGCAAGTCTGTTTTTCTCAACCTGATCATCCTGTCAACAGAGCCTGGCAGGAGGTTTAATTTCTGTGATGCTTAGTTGATGTATGTGTCAATGTATATGTATATGATGTGAAACTTAGACATCTTTCACATTACAGATTGGAACACTATATACTGGTGAACAGCGGAATCATATAACGTGTGGGTAGTTGACTAGCAATGGACTTAAATGGTGACTGAGATGGGATCACTAATCTAATAATTTTCACACTATTATTAAGATTTGCAATGAGTGCCAATACACAGCCCACTTCACACCTTCTCTTTTCTTTCCCATGTCCTTTCAATAGATTATTTAAATCACATAAATATTTAATGAAAGTGTCTCATCATTTATTGTTTATTATGCTTGAGGACAGGTCCATAGCTGAGATGCAAAGTTCAGAGCCATTGATAGATGTATTCCATGAGCCTTTTCCAAAACATCTTAACAAGTTTTGGTCTGAAGTAGAATTGTCTTGTAGGACCAGGCAGATTTTACTACACTGAATCAATGCAAAAATAGCTGTCCTTGCACAAAACAGAAGGCACAAAACCCTACAGAGTTCAGAAAAGGAAATTGTCCAATACTCTCTTACACCTGTAACTCCAAAAGACAGTCTCTATGCTGAAAAACTCTTGGACAACATTCAGTGGCAGCTGAAGGTTTTTTTTTTTTTTATTTAGAAGGGAACATTTCCTATTGGCAAAAGAGAGAACAGCAAGTTTCTGTGACAGACAAAGCTGATCATTTGGAAAGTGCGTATTTGGACAGATGCAATAGGTAATTTGGAGGCGAAGCCAAATAAATGTACTCAGGATGTTTTCTGAAGAAATGAAGCCACTTGGAAAAACACCAGGAGAAATATGAGGTGGATGAAACTGATCTTTAAATTCATTCCACCATTTTTTTTGCATCAGATAAATCCACGATTTGGAGTTCTGCCCAAAGGAGAAAAAGTGATATTCTTTCAGTAGACAGTATTAAAAAAAAAAAACCAACAAACTGAAAAGCTTCTTTTCATGTCTACACTCAAGATGATATGAGAAGTTCAGTTTAGGTCATGGTAATTGAGGGGAAATTTTTCAGAGCTGGCAATTCATCTCTTTACAGCTCAGTTTTCTCATCTTTAAAATGGGAGTAGTGAGTGGTATTCAGTTTGTGACAAACATAAAAATAGAGTTTTACATGTCTTCAATGAGAGCGGCCAGGTAAGTATGAATGATTGCCTCAGTTTTACAGATGCAGTATCTGAAGCTGAGAAATGTTTCAATAAGTTGAAAATAGGGCAAAGTGGTTTTGTCTGTGGTAAATTCTTCTTCTAGTGATTACGGTAGTGAAATATGATTGCTCCCTCTAACATTTCAAATTTTTTACCTTCCTTAAACAAATTATAAACTGTTTTGTTCCTTCTCTGGCTCTTGCTTCATTAGCTAAGGCTCTTCCATGCTCATTGTAGTGGTGTCTAAATTTGTTTTCTCAGGCCATTTATGATGACTTTTGTGTGTTTATGCGCAAAGCAAAGGAAAATGTCTGTTGATTTTTTTGTAAGTTATGCTGAATTTGAAATAGTGTGAACAGCATAAACATGTTTTTACTAGCAAACTGTGCAAACATGACATGGAAATCTTAGAAGGAATGTGCAGAGTGCATGTAATACCAACATATCTTTTTCTTACAAAGTGTATTATATCACCAGAGGGACACTTTAAAATGAAACCTTTCAAAGTTTTCAGATACTTCTGTGGCATGCACATTTATAGCTAGCAATTAAACACAGAAATTATGGATAGAATGCAATTGGAAGTGAAAATCTAAAAAGTCTGCACTGATCTAAGAAGACAGCCTGATGCAAAGCATCATCTCCCAAAGGCCCTTCTGTCTACGTAGTTTTGAAACATACACTAAACCAGCTGCCAAACCTGGCTTTTAAATAGAGGCTACAAAAAAGGTGTTCTGAATTTTCAGTGCATGCCACTTTACAAAGGAAAGAAGCACTGTCTGGCTGCCATATAGTCAGGCAAAAGGGAGCCAGCTTGCAAGTGATTAGAATAATGAAACTGGAAAGGATTAGCCACATTATCCAAACATGAAGCAATAGGCTAGTCAAACTAATCCCTGAGGAATAGTTAAAGGAAACAAATGACATGATAGACATAGGGTTACTTCTCAGTAAGATAGCATTAGAGCATGTGGTACTTGCACTCATGCTCTGCTCACATATTTTCTGAAAGTATGAAAGCAGTGAGAAGGTAAGACGACGTGTCTGTGTGACAATACTCAGCTAGTTTTATTTCAGATTCTGCATGTCTTATCTGACTTTTAAAAATAATTAAAATGTTATTAGGCTGACTGATATCAGTGGAACATCCACATCCTGTGGAGCCCTTAATTGCAGGAAAAGAAGGGTAATGATCCAGGTTTTAATATGACTGTGTCTATTGTGCCCTGTTGGATGGATTCATTATGCAGTGAGTGAACATTTTTTTCCTCATTATTTAATTATTTCGGAACTGTAAGAAGTAATTCCAGTGCTAATCACAACATTTATATTTTAGAAGGATAAATTAACCCCAAATATTTTTTATTTTATAAAAACTCATCACATATGGAAATAATGCCCCAGCTCTATATTTATGTATTGCTGGAGTTCTATCCATACAGAGATCTGAGTAATAAATTATTGCTAGACCTATTAACATTACAAACAGATGAAAACAAGACATGTAGTGGGTATTTCTAGAAGACCTAATTCAAAGTCCACTGTGGTAAGAGAGTTCTTCCAAATTCATATACATGCTGTAACTGGGAATACAAAGGGTAAGGCCTACATTCTCATTGAAATAACCATGCATAAATGGAAGGACTTAGATGAAGGGCAAAATAGAAACTAATCTGCTACTGATTATTCTTTTGATGATTTCAGGGTGCACCACAGGTAGCTTTTAGCTGAGAGGGAGAAGGGCTCTGGCAGAGCTGTAGACCTCTACTCCACACAAACATTGCCTGAACTAACTCACATTCACTCACCTCATGCAAGTGAGCCCAAATGTCCATCTTTCTTTCCCTTCAAGCCAAGTGCAATGAATACCCCACTATACAGTTCCTGAGTGCAGAAGGAAGTTTTAGGGAACGTGGAACATCAAGTACTACTCTGTAGCAGAGATGGCTCAGTCCTTTACAGTGTTTCTGACTGATAGGTAGAACATGATTCAGAGGGATATTGAAGTCCTTCAATGGACAGTTATGAATTACTCTGCCTACTAAGTTTCTTAACCATGATCAATTAGTTACTAGCTTCTGTACTGACACTTGAGGGTGCACAATCCTACCACCTTTTTCTCTCAGTTTAATGAGGTGCTGAGTATTCTCATTGCTCATATTCAAATCTCACCTTGTTAAAGATCCAATAATCAATTGGCTTCAATAATATCTTTTGACAATTATTTCTCCAGGTTAATTGTATGTGTTATCTAAAAAGTATTTCCTTCCACTTTTTATCAGCTGCTTGATAAAATTATTTTTTGTAACTTTTTCAGAAGAGCTGAATTTGGGAAGAGCTTATCAGGTTCTGAAGGAGTGTAATCATCCATTCCTAACCAAGTGATATATTAGATCATTTATTTGTGGCAAGACAGACATTTCAATAGTGCTTATTGTTTCCCATAATGAAAGGTTTAAATCTTCCTTTAGGTTCCTCTGAAATTTAATTTTTGTTGATGGAGACAAGCCAGTTTGTGCAAGATTTTTTTCATGTCAAGGCTTCAGAAATCCCGAACTATTAATTATATTTTTCCACTCCCTAACTCTATGTTGTGAAAAAAGGAGGTGGAGGAAATCAAGTACAATAGAAGCTTTCACACACCTCACCTTTAAAAACAATAAATTCCTTCCCTTTAGCAGGATTATTTATTGAGCTGCTATTTAGTCACTGAAAAGGGATTTTGTCATACACTCTACACCACTCATGAAAACTGCATCCTATTGTATTTCTGTATTTGCATTTGGCAGAAGTGCACAATGCAAGTGACAAATTTATCTCCTTGGCCAAGTTAACCCCAGAAATGCCCTTTCCACTAGAGAGCTAAGGTTCCATGAATAGTGTGTTCCAAGCCTGAGTAACTTGTGTGTGAATTCCCTTCTACCTACATTTAAGTGTTTGGGGTTTTAAGAGTATAACCTACCTTAATTAAGAAGACCACTATGTTAGCAAAATACATGTATTGTCAGTATAATATATTTATATTTCATCTAAAACACTAATATTATTGGTACATAGTAATAAAAGTCTTTATCCTGCAGCCTTTGTTTAGATAACATTCACACTATCAAACAGTATAGCTTCCATAACACCATACTTGCTTGCTGCTGTTCGTTTTTCAGTCCAGGAAAATCTGTGCTTTCTCTTCTCATCTGCAATGCATTCTGAGGTCATGGGCAAAGGCCTGAACAAAATTTTCTCTGAGAAAATCAATAATGATTTATGATATCTGACTTCAAAAAATGTTGTTTCATAAAAATGAGATACAGTGAAGCACTAATCTAGTAAGATGACTCTGGGTTCCAGTCCACCTTTTATGTTATTTTCCAGCAGCCAAAATACTGTGTGGCAAAAGGGCTGTTGGTTCTCTGGAGAAGTTACCTCATTTTTCAAATACACTGAATTCATCAGCAAGCTGGCAATTTCACGATGTATGTTATGAATAGGAAATTATTCAGAAAATACTATTGGAATATTCAGAAACTGCTACTCATTCAGCTGCACTAATGGCTCAGATCCTGGAAGGCAAAGGAGCTTGACTCCGAAAGTTTAAAAAGAGATTTAATGATACATAAACTAATCTCATGATTTGGAGGCACAAACCACGATTTTTACACCATTCAGTTTGGCAGTGCTGCCATTAGTGGTGTGTAGTGGACAAGGGAGCAGGTGTTTAAGAAGATTGCAAACAGTATTTTTTTTTTTTTTCTTCCACCTGAAAGGAGAGTGGTTTATTTGGAGAAGACTGCCTGGGTAGTTCCTCATAAAGTTTCATAAAATTTTTTATTCCATAAAGAACTGGTTTTATTCACAATTCAGTACTGGGGATGAATGAGTCATTGCTGCCCACAATCTGCAGAGGACCAGGAAATTCATTCATCAGTTACCTCGTCTAAAAAGCTTGCTAGGAGTACTTTGGCCCACAAATATGTACATCTGTGTCTGCTTGCACGTATATAGTTATTTGTATGTACGTGACCCAGCTTGAGCCTTTATAGCTGTTTTTCCTAGGATTGCATTCCACCATCTCCATGTCCTGTCCCATTTACTATTTTCCTCAGTTTTATAATGTGATATATGCAGGGATGAACAAGCTAACTCTGCAAAAATGAATGCAAGAGGCTTGAAATACAGGATTAATTAACCTAGACATATTATCTTGATAAAATTATGTCACTTGCTGGATTCCCATCTACTTCTTCCCACCTCGGTATGACAACATACAACACCGTTGTTGTCATGCTCTCCCACATCTGTGCTAGACTTTTCATAAAAGAAAAGATGCTCAGAGGTTTCAGCAAGCTCTGGCACAGACTACTCTCTCTCCCTAAGAAAAGAGGGAAGTTGCATCCTTCCCTCCTATCAGAAGGAATGGCATGATTCATTTTCCTGGGTAGCTGACTATAATGTAAGTTCTTTCTACCAGCAGTGGTGGACCTGGCTCAGTGGTAACAATGAGCACATTTGGGTCACTCCACTCTCCTCATGTTTAGTTGTAGACTCTGACTGGACTGAAGTCATCTGCTGAATTGGCAGGTTGTGCCAGGTCAAGAAGACTGTCCCTCTGTCCTCTCAAAGGCTGTGCCTTGAGGTGTGGAAGTGGTTCAACACTGTCCACAACTCACTTTGTCAATTATTAAAGCAAATACTTCCCCATTTCATGTCAGCTTTTCATGCTAACTGGCACAATGAATTTGAAGTGATGAGCATCCTCTGATGTTGACATTAGGCACATAAAACAGGACACTTATAACAAAGCAGCACTGATTTGCCTTGGGTCCCCCTAATTCTTTTATTCCTATATTATAATTATATTTCCATGAAAAATATGTATGTTGCCAGAGCATTGCAGCTCCACATTCAGCCACGTTCAGAAGCCTCCACAAAACTTTCTATGACTGTACCACATGATCTTAGCAAAATTCTTTGCACAAAGGGTAAGTAGTGCTCATAGATATGTGTATAATAAAACAAATTAGCATCATTGCTATCGCCTGTGTCTCACACCTTTTGTTTTAATTTTATAACCTGATTCCTTCCTGAGAGATAGGAATAAATAACCTCCTTGCCTTTCACATCAAATCTGAAAGTCATTTGAGAGTCATGATCTACCTTTAAATAATACATTCTTTCACCTCACTGGCTGCAACAGGCTTCTTATATACATTTTGTGTATCATGCCTATGTAATATATTAAAACATCCCTGAAGACATGCTGTTTCTATAGAGGGAATAGGGTAGGCTTTCTAAAATGAAAATGCTGGGTGAATTTCTGAGGATGTTGATAATATTTCCCTGATATAATGGCATTCAGTTATTTATGTCATAAGCTAGGTTCCTACAAATCAGTACAGAAACTCTCCTGGAAGAGGTCTAAGTTTGTATTCTGGTGCTGTCATTTACAAGCTATTTTAGAATAGATTTATATATAAGAGACTGCTTCACAGTTCTTGGAACAGGTGATGCTTTAACATGTGCAATCTTTTTCTTCAGCAGCCTTTAATATATGGGTACAAGTATTACCTGTTATTATAGGTAGCACAGAAAATGATGCCTATATTTAAGACTGACTAACAATCTCCACAATAAAACTCTTGCTTATTATATTGTTAGACTTAAACTGTTCAGGATGAAGTTTCTTGTGCCAGACAGTTGCCTCAGGTTGCACGTTTGGGGAAAATTTCAAATACAAAAGGTACAGTCATTTCCAAGAAAGAAGTTAAGTAAAAAAATCTACGGTTCTGCACACCAAGAATTTTCACTGGAACAAGATGTCCTATGACTACCAGTGAATACAGCAATGGCAAATCAGAAAAAAAATGGAGATTGTACACCAAGTACAGTCATACTGAGTAATGTAGACACCTTTGGTGATGCTGTGGCATGTTCCTCAAAGATCTGGTCTTTCAGTTGTCTGTCTATGGGATCTCTTTGAAGTGAAATGTGGCTCCTTTTTGGCTCACACATTTGATTTCTTTTTCAGTGGAAGCAAAAATGTGAGACCAAAGTGTCAGGCATGGACACTGGGGAGGAGACAGAGGGAGCTGTTCCGCAAGGGGAGTCAAGCTGACGGCCATGGGTGACAGCCAGGCTGGCAAGTCAGTGCCACACCAATGGAGTGCCATCCTACTGTGTCCAACCGGGAGAACAGGGCAGGGCTGGCAATGGGGACTGTGGTCTGCCTCAGCACAAGGACCACAGCCACCACCCTAGTGATTGGCCGGGTCCAGGGTCAAGCCAGAAAGGAAGCTCACCATGTTGGGATCAGGAATTACAAGGCTGGGCACAGGGGTGGCTGTGGTACAGCTCAGACAAAGACCTAGGGTGAGGGCTCCAGCAGAGTGGGGAGCCTTCTCAGAAAGCTCCTCAAAGCTCTTCCTCCTCTTAGCTTTGACCAAGGCATGGGGGCTGACCCAAGCACAGACAGTCAAAGCCCTCAAAGGGGGAAAGAGGTTACAGATCCAGCAGGTACACTCAGGGCCTTGCCAGTGCCCTACCTAATCTCAAAGTGGAGGTGAATATGATTACCAGGCTCCCAGTCACACCTGGGAGCTTGGACACCTTCCAGTGCCACCCACAAGGGTCCCCTTGAACTGCCAAGCTTCAGTGAGGCCACTCTCAGGCTTTCCTTGCTTTCAGATGCTGCATGGCTCTGGGGCTTGCCCCTTTACCACTCAATTCAGCTTTCCATGAGCACAAATACAAGCCCTGCCAGCACATGATGTTTCCTTCCCCAGCGTTAGACCCTGAGTTTAGCTATCTAAAACTACCTGTTCTGCCTGCCCCAGTACCCTGGGAACATGGAGTATCATAGTCTCACACTCTGTTCTTAGTAAATACCAGGAATTCCACTCACAAAAATTGTTTCTTTTTCAGGTAGAGGTGAGGCAAAAAAAATGAACTTGTTGAAGAAGCTTGAAGGCATGCAAAAATGAGGCTAGGATTTCAAGAAAGGAAAAGATTGTTTTATTGGTAAGACACTTAAATGTCCCATTAGAAAATTACCTTCTACCAGGTTGCCCGTATAGGGCTAGCGAAGTCACTTCAACTTTTTACAATTGACTGCTGAATGTGCTCTTCATTTTCCTTGTAATCTACTTGATAGCTTTCACATTTGCAGAAGTATTTGGTCTCACAAACATAACTGTGGCTGATTGGAATGCTGTAAATAACATGCTGTAAAAGCATGTAAAGTGCTATAAAACAGTAAACATCCTGGGAAATTGGGATCTAAGCATCTCATTCTGGGACCCAAAATTCATGGACACTTGGATCCTTGAACTAAAGCCTCTGTGGTTTAATTTCCTTTCTGTAAAAAAAGATAAAAATAATACCACTTCATACAAGTATTTGTAAAACTTAATTAGTTTAGATTTGTGGAACGCTCTGATGAATGTTTTAAGGATGTACATAGCAAAATTCGTAATTCTCCACTCAATGCAGGTTTAAATGGCAGGTTACAGATAAGGTTGGGTATCACACATTGCTTGGAGGTAAAAAGACATTCTGAAGATACAAAAGACTAAGCTGACAAGGCAACTTGGTTGAAGTTAGCTACAAAACTTTGTACACAATAATCCAGACCTATCAGGTTCTCCTCTCCCAGCCTGTGAAATCCCCCACATTTGGTCAGAGAGGAAGAAGGCATTTTGTGAGAGGGAGAAGACTATGGCACTAATTTGAGACCAAACAGTACATTTCTGTTCAAGGCTGAGAGAGTTCGGTCTACTTAGCCTGGAGAAGAGAAGACTCTGGGGACACCTTATTATAGATGTTCAATATATAAAAGGGACTTTATAAGAAAGACAGAGAAATGTGTTTTACCAGGATCTGTAGTGACAGGACAAAAGGTAATGTTTTTAAACTGAAGGAGGGTAGATGTGGATTGGACATAAGGAAGAAATTTTTTACGATGAGGGTGGTGAGACATGGGAACAAGTCACCCAGAGAAGTTGTGGATGGCCCATCATTGGAAGTGTTCAAGTCTGGGTTGGATGGGGCTTTGAGCCATGGCAGGGGGGTTGGGCTAGATGACCTTTGAAGGTCACATCCAACCCAAACCATTCTGTGATTCTATGATTTTTTACTGGGACTTCTTTTTGGTTAGTGCACCAGTAGGTGATATGCAAAACTACATTACATCCAGCACCCTCAGAGAACAGACTGATCAGAAATCATAGATCAATGTGAAGGCCACACTATGGTCAAGTGAGACTTGGACTTTATCACATGGAAGTGAAAGACAGAAGCCAACTGGGGAAGTTTGATTCTCACTTTGAGAATCAAAATTAGACAGGTCTAAGTATTCTGGTCAGGAATGCTTGCTATTTATGTACCACTGTTGATCACGTTACTCTCATTTTCATCTATTCTGGATTTCTTCTCGTCACACTGTTGACCACAGCTTTAGCTGAGTATTGACAATGGTGATATTAGTGCTACTTTAGTTTGCTAACATCACTCCGTTTATTAGGGTTATACTTTGAAGCTCCAGACCTTGATTCATCAGATAATTAAAAGTGACTTTAATTTTTAGCATGTTTCTATTACTCAAAGCTGGTTAACAAAGGTTAGGCAAGCGCTTAATTTTAGATCTATCTTTATATGCGTTGCTGAATCAGATCTTCAACAACGATACCAAATGGCTACCCTAGGTCGTCTAGGGTGTTATAAGTGTCTCTCTTATTGTTGCTTGCTAATCTTTTTAATGTTTTGTTTGCTTCTTTCTTTTCCCTTGCTAAGCTCCGTACCCTGGAGCTTACACTGTTTTTCTATATCATGATTGGTTCATTGTTTGTTTAGCTAGGCTATTGTCTAAGCTATATTAAAATTGTCCTCAGAGACAGGGTGACACCCATAATGCATGTATCCTTATTACAGCTAGAGGCACAGCACAAAAGCACTACTAATTTATTACAACAGACAGTGTAACCATTGAACCCAGTTCAACCTTGACCAGAGGACCCAGGTGGCTTAGCCATGCAAAATATGGCTCATTTGTATCTACCTATTTTGTATTCACAGCTGATATATAGCTATTGAGAATATATAGCTATAAGGATATAATAGTTATAGGTAGAAATGGATGAGGTGTCTTTAAATAGGAGATTAGCTTTGATAGTCACTTTCCCTTTTTCCTTTAGGATTAGGTTTTTACAAGACTATTGTAGTCATTGGGCTGATATTGAAGAAAGCACAAAGGGGAGCATGAGATGAGGAGAATGAGGGAATAGCTCTAAAGCAGTAAAATGAGAACAGGTACAAATGTTCTGAAATGACTGGGACAATTATCTGCATCTTGTTTACCATCAGTGATAGCTATAAGCAAAATCCTGACTGCAGAAATCTGAGAAAACAGTTTTTTGTCTCATTTATTTGGACCAGAATCTCATTTGACCAGACCAGTATCTGGAAGAGGAGCCTTGAATCTTACCAATATAACAGCTAGTTATTTGCCCCACTGACGTTTTCAAATTCAGTTACTGCTTTTCCTTATGCCACCTATATTCAAGTATCTGCCCGTATTCTATCTTGTCCAGGGAGAGAAAATAAGGATGCTATCATGATGGGGATACGGCCTGAAACGAAGAGGTATCATCACCCAAAAGGAAAATGAAATGAAAATGCGACAAGCATAGAAACTTGTTGGTACCAGAAGCAGGGAGAACCTGGAAGGGTGAGAGAGCTGCAGAATGCCAAATTACATGTGGAATCAGTACTAAGTTCTCAGCCACAGACTGTTTTTTTTCAAAAGTCCTCCCTCCTAGCTCTGGATAGCAACTTCAAAGCCAGGAAAACTGGCAGATAAGAGGGCTAGAATCTGCAGGTGTAATGAGTGCATCTGCAGATATTAACGTAGGGAAAGAAAAAAAGGAAAAAAAAGTGTTCCACCTTACTGCAAAACTATTTTAGTCTCCTGTTAAAGAGAAAAAAGAAATACCCTAAAAGAATTAGATTTCCAGAGTGGGGAGTAGTGGCAGCTTTCATGTTAAAGAGTCCATGACATATGAAGAGAGTTAACCAAAGTTTTATGCACTAAGCGTGAAATAGGAAACGCAGTGCTCACAGTCACTGGTTAAGATCCTCTTATCTCAGTGTGGAAAGAAACTGAACTTTATATGTTTCTGTTGCTGGCAAGGCAGCCTGCTATGGTTATCAGAAATACAGAGGAAAGTCTAGTTAGAGATTTTTTTTCCCCCTTTGGCTTCTATGCAATAACTGTAGCTGATTAATCCAAGTCAACAGAAAAGTCAGCCAGTAGTGTAGATTAAATGAGAGGATTTTGTTGTTGTTTACCCCTCTGCCTCCTCCCTTTTTATGGAGTTCTGGTATTGCAGAAATGTGGGATACTGACACATTTTCTTGTTATTATACATCGCAGATCTATGCAGCTGTGGTTGTTGCTAAGATAAGCATAGTATTTTACAAAGATAAAAATATAGTAATCTAGCTACAGGTTGGTTTTGTTTTTACAAAAGAAAAACCGACAGTACTTTTTAAAAGAGATCAAACTTCACCCTTTCTAAACGCTTTAACCACAGCTGACTCACTTAAAATTGGGGCAGGTTAAAGCAACAAATGGATCACAATTTCAAGATGGCCTTTGTCTTAGCCTTCTTGGAAACCCCTGGTAAACCTGTTCTCTTCCCTGTGGCAAGGTCACGACAAGCTTGTTTCTCTTTCTTCCAGTAAGCTTGTTTCAAACTTATTTTTATCTTTGCTTTAAGCTTGTAATCCTCCTTTCCCTTCTCATCTTGAATCAGACCTAAGTCCTCAGATACAGTGGAACCAAACTTTCAATGTTTGAATGCCCCTCTGCAATCCTTTACAAAGGGTTTGTCTTTACAATTAAAGTCAGACAAGTTAGAAAGCTGCAGAGCAGGCTTACCTTCAGATTTTGGTCTTTTAACAAGAGATTGAAAGATATGAACCTTTTCAAATAATCCTTTGAATACAATTCCTAAAACAGCCAGGCAAACTGCAAACTTCAGGTAAATCCAAACAACAAATAAGCTGATATCTAGAGCAGCAGTGACCATTGCTAATTCAGGAAGCTCTTTGACCTTTTGGTTCAAAGTGCTACTGCTGTGCAGTATCTTTTACAGCTGAAAGAGCACATGTTAGAACAAAGAGCAGAAGGAAGTCTTTTAATATGATCTAATACACCTGGGATGCAGGGTCCAGATGTAAGAAATCTAACAGAGAGCAATAAAAGGGGAATGAAAGAGCTAAATTAGTAGCAAATTTGTGTACAAAAATGGTGCTTAAAAAAAAAAAAAAGTCAGGCCAACAGGCAGACCAAGAAGATTTAAAGATAACATTGAAGTGCACAAATTCTGCCATCACTCCTCTAGTTTAGGTCTTTCTTCATTCCATAAGTAATCAATTAGACACTTGTTCTATCCTCTGAGAACAACATCAACAACACAAAAAATGAGTCTCAGTATGATGAAGGAGTCTGCTGATGGAATTTATAGACCAGACCTGATTTATGCCACAATTCTAACAGAAAAGCAATTAAAAAAAAAAAATATTGCTCAGATTTCAGGAATAGAAGAGAACAAATTTTTTTGTTTCTGTCTTGATTTTTAATCTGGAGCTAGATTATCATACCTGGATGAAAGTGAGGAATGAGGCACCCTTCTCCTCTTGTATAGGTCAGGACTCATGATCCCACTGCCCGATATTGCATGACAGAATGGGAGGGAACAAACTGAAGATTAGCCTTTCCCCCTTGCACAGTGAGAGTTGAGGAGAGGCGTGCTCAGACACACTGGAATATGAGTGATGAATACTGTGCTGGTCAGAAGTTTTGGAATGGGTTACTTCCTCTTCTTCTTCTCATCCCCATGTCTTCCTCCACCTGTCAATCAGATTGGAAAATTTTCCTTATTTGCAGCTAACAAGTAAAATCTTCTTATGCTGCATTCAAGCAGAGCTGACTGTTTTCACAATTTACAGATAAAAAGTTTTTTCAAAATGCTACAGTATCCTCCGGAATAACACAAGACTATGCACTATTCACAATGAAGAGAATTTCACATTTCTTGTCTGGAAAGGAACTGGAAAGGACCCAAGACGAAGAGAGAATTTTGTTCTGTTTACCAGACACATTGGCAGTTTGTTGAAGCTGAGCAATTATCTACATATCAAAAGAATACACTTCTCACATGGAAACACAACTTTGTTTTAAAAAACACAAAAAAACACCCACACAAGAAAATACCCCAAAATATGTTTGCATAATGGAAGCCTGTAGACTATGCTCCAAAAGAATATTTGCAGAAGTGCACAAGATTAATTAAACCTGATCAAATGATTCTTGTACATTTATTGAACTTGTACAATAAATCAAGAATATATTTTTTTGACATATGGTTGATGTGGGGCTGTAGTTTACCTCTGCTAATGCCACAATTACTAGCATATCTTCTGTTTATACAACTTGATGTAAGAACTATTAGAATATATTATTTTAATGTGAAAATGTGCTGGAAAAGTATGCCCATTTTTCGTCATTTTAAATTACATTTTAAATTGGGTTCAGTGGTTTTATGCTTCACAACATCCTGAAGAACTTTATTAGTGTTAGTAAGTTTCTATTTCTATAAGAAATCTATAGAAGAGATCTAGAAATCTCAGCATGTGATTGTCAAGGCCAGAAAGTTGTCCTTTCATGGAATGACAAGAGACATTGCTTGCTTGGTGTCTGTACTGACTGTGGAGCTTTATGATTTATATTTATTTAATTGATATCTTTTTTTTGTTTGATTTCTGAGACACTTTAGTATCCAACATTGCTGCTCTTTTACATGACTGAGAGTTTTCATTGTCTGCATCTCACACCACCTCTTTTTTTAGTGGTTTTTTTGGCTTTGCTTTGCTTTAAAGTTGGAAATTTTAGCTATAAAGAATTAATAAAGAAACACATATAGTCATTATTTTTCACAACTCTTCTATATTGAGAAGACATCAAGGTTACCTTAATTACGAAACATATTTACCCATTTATATTTTAAAGAAAGTGAAAACCGCATTTAAGGAGTTCTCATTCTTGGACCACTTTGATTTAATGGCTCAATATTTTTTTAATGGCTTATGTATATATGTTAACTTTCATGTCACCCTCTGACATAACTATCTAAGAAATGCCAGCTGTGATCCTGTTATAAGAAAACGACAGATTTTTCTTCCATTTTTGGTTTGGTTTAGGGTGTGTGTGTGTGGCTCGTTGTTGTTTTTTTAACAGTAATTTTATATATAAATTGACAGATTTCTGGTAAATTCTGCTATCTGTGGACCAAGTCCTGAGCTCCTAAAAGTCTGTAAATCTTGCACCTTGCAAAGTCTAGGGAAGACTCCCTAACTACATCCTCTGGGTAAAAGACAACCAAAAAGAAATAAGAATCATGGTCCTATTGCAGTTGATACTGACTAGGAGAGTTCCTGAAGTTCAGAGGGAGAAGGAAAAGGAACGTATTACTGCATGGAGAATTCTTCATAAAGCTGTGCTTAGAGCTGTGGCTGAGGCAACTCTTTTCCCCACTTTGGGACTTTGATTGGGACAAGAAGTCACAGATGCAGTTTGTGTGACTAAAGTTTTATTCCACGCCTCACTGATTTTTGTGATGATACCTTAATGTCTGCCAACTGCATTAAGTCCCCATCTTGCCACTTGTCACAGTATGTAGAGACAAGGAAGATCAAATCATGCCGCTTCAACTGAGTATGAGCAAGTGTTACAGCCTAATGGCACATGTGGCATTATTGTGGTGGAAATTATAATTTTAATCAATGCTGTTCAGTGTTTGTGAAACTTTCTGAAATGTTGTTAGGAGACATATTATACTGTCCTTATTTTGATGCTGGTTAGTTCCTTATTTCTTCCCACAGGTGAAGTCACGGTACTCCTTTCTGTACCTTCCAATAACAAGTGACAGCAGATTCCCACATCTTACATTATTGTAGCAATAAACAAAGATTCTTGTTGACTGTAGTAATTTTATAAGGCAATGCTAGCTATTAGTTTTACTATCTACTAAGGTGCTTCCCACTAGAATATCTTGCTTTTAATTGCTTATAACTTTTTCAAAATCCTAATGGTTTTGTTAAGAAAAATCACAAAAATGAGTAGGGTATGGAATAAAGCTACAGCCCCACCAAGCTGCATCTCTGACTGCTTGTCACAGAAGGAGGACCCGCTATCCCAGGCTAGCATCTCCATTGTCTCCGTTTCAGCAACACCTATTCTTATCTGTTTACTGTTAACAGTCAAAGGTAAATAGCTGATGTCATTTATGAGCTGACTAAATCAGCATCTTTAAACACACTAATGTGGAGATAGAGGCAATCATCTCAGTGACCATCAAATTACATGATAGAATATTCTATTCAGCAGAACCAACATGGTAATACTTGTTTTTCAGTTTCTTGTTGTTTTTGTGTTTAGGCTTGGTTTATTTAAAACCTGGGAAACAGAACATAAAATACTGTTAAAAACACAGTTGATTTCTTTTGTGTGTATATATAAAGATGAAGTTTTTAATTATATGTCACATGTTTTTATTTTTCCAACAGACTTTTAGTATAGGAGATGTAAGATGCTCTTGAGAGCAACCAGAGTTGTGTAGAAAGTTCATGTGCTGGACATGCTGGGGATCATGAAGTGGACAAGGGAAAGGATTAGAAGAAGACAAGGGAGAGCCTCATAGCTAAAAAAGTCTAGTGTTGACCTGGGAAAATGGGGTTTGTGTCTGCTTCTGCCATAACATTCCTATACATTGCTAGGGAAGCTGCCTAAGCTACACTACTACCAATAATTTTATGTCTTGCATATTCTTGAAATGCTGATTTAATAATGTGCTGGATACTTGAAGTTGCAACTGAAGTTACTGGAGCCATGTAAAAAAGATTAAGTTCTCTAAAATCTCTAAAATTCTTTCAAAACTCAGTGTCCATTTTTTTTCACTTGGACACTCAAAATCAGTAGACATTTCTGACATTAAATTTTTTTCATCCTTAAATATTCATCTGTAAAAAGGAAATAGAATTTCCTCACATAAATGGTTTCTGTGGAAAGAAACTAGTGTTTCAGATATTTTGAAAGTGCACGTCCTCACAAGCATGCAAGGAAATGAATACACCTGGTTTTACAGAGGGATTTGAAAAGTGTCAGCTTGTTAAAATTAAGACATGAGGCCACAGAGTAAATGAGGCAGATTTCCTACAAAAGGAAAAAAATGTGTTCATGTAATTAAATTGCACATTGTCATGCATATACCTCAATGAGTGAATTAATGTTGCACAAGCAACCTTAATTCTGGCACCTTGTAACATCAGTTTTGAACTTTGCTTTCCAATAATAGCTTATGTGTGAGCAAGTGTATGTGTAATATAGCGTAGGCTGATCCTAACATAGATGCTCTTTTACTTGAGATCATCATACTATATACTCACCCCTGAAAGAGCATTGATAGTTACAACCTAATCCTGTTTACTAAGTCTTAACAGTTTTGTAGTCTATATCACAAGAATATGTTTTAATGATTTGGTGTAGTAGTTTACATCTTTGGAAGTAATACCTCTTGTTTGGAGCTCTAGAGCCTGTAGATAACATTTTGGCACTGATGTTTTCCCTAATGGAAAGTTACTTCTGTAACTGTCCATGGATTTTCAAAGCTCATAACATTTTTCTCCAGTTTTGAATATAGTACTAGATCTCTCTTGCAGGAATACAGTGTTATTCAGTGTTATTCAGTTACCCCAGGGGATGGGAAGGATTTTAAAGCATCTGCTGATAACACTGTGTATTGAAAAATACCTTTTTCACATACATGCTAGCAGATATTAATTTACATTTGGTGTCATGATAGAGTTAGCTTTGCGGATCAGAAAGAAGGTATCCTGACAGAGATTTTTTGCATCACTTGTTCCACATGAATGCAGCTGGAGTGGGGGAGTGTTCACATAATTCTGCTTCTCTAATACTCTGGCCTCTGGCTCCCTCGTGTTTTCCAGCAGAAGGCATTGCTTTCTGAAGAGTCACTACTGCTTGAGGGCAAAGCTTTCTTTGCTTCCAGACCTCTCTCTTGCCATGGGCTTTTACCAAAAACAAGTTAGTACCACAGTCCCAGCTCCAATGATGGGAAGTTAGACTTCCCTGAGTGTCCAGACCAGCAGTGGTTTCCTTTGCAGCACTACTACTATCATTAAGGGACCTAGAAGTCCTCAAATGTCTTCTGTATACCATCAATTACATCAGATTATTGCTAGAAAATCAAAAGCATATGAGACAGACACAATTGTAAGATCTGACCTCTTCCCGAAGTAGAGAAAACAAACAAAACCAAACAAAAGGGAGAGCAGTGAATATGACTCTTTGGGGAAATGAAAATGTAAACTTGCCTTTTAACTTCAACAATATTTTTTAAGGAGAAAGGGACATTTTGTCTTCAGAGCAAATCCTGTAACCTTCATTTAAGCAGTAAAAAATGACTGAGGTGGGCAAGATTATGAAGGTGAAGTTCTGACAGATATTCTTCCATCCCTGCTAGGACAAAGGTTATGCTCTCGTCTTTTGTGTTTCCTGCCATTTTCTTCCAGGCAGCTGAACCATTCCTTCTGAAAGGTCTCTTTGGTCTGGGGCCCCTACAAGCTCATATAATATCTTCAGCAGGTTTGTGTTTCTTCTCTCTGTCTCTTTTTTTTTTTTTTTTTTTTTTTTTCCCCTTTTCGTTTCTCCCACTGAAACCTGTTTGGAGCTTCTTTAAGGGCTTGAGGTGTGTAAGCTTATAAAATTGTGGCAGCAGCAACAGCCTTGAAGAGGATACAATAACCGCTGTACATCTGCTACGATGTTCTTAAGTATTTGCAGCATGCTGGCTTAAGCCTGTCAGTTTTTGTAAGGGCTACCTGTTACAATGCACCTAATTAGCTTACTGGCTATTTGGAGACAGCTCTACTGGTTTTTCTATCATCCAGTCTTTATTAAGTGAGCTGTTGCTGAGACGAATAGGTTCTTTATAATGATGAGGTCCTTTTTACGCTTATTAGTCCTTAAAGCAAGCCTCTTCTTCTAGAACAAAGTTCTCTCTCTTTCTTTCCCCCCCCCCTTCCCCTCTCTCTCTCATTTTTTTTTCTTAAGACTTACAGTAGAAGAAGTAAAGCAGCTTTTTTCTGCTGAAGTATTTTATTAAAAGTTTTAGTGGCTGCACTAAGAGCAAGGTGCCTGCGCCTTTAATCATTTTCATCTTTAAAACAGAACCTTATATTTTCACATCTTCAGCTGTCCCAGAGGGCAGCTAGGCCATCTTTAACAACATTAATTTCTCTTTATGACAGGACTAGTGCTGCCCCAGGTCTTCAGAACTGCCTAAAATGTCTGGAAAAGTAGATAATGAAGAGGATATTAGAATTGTAAACAAGAACAATTTGGTAATAAAAACCATATATTTTCTCCATAGGACTTTGGGCTTAATATTGCAGCAGCAAAAGTGTCATGAGTCGTAATTTGTTGATGGCCACTGTACATTAGTTACTGTAGGAGCATGTGTATAAAGGGCAAGAACTATTGGCTTTGCATTAAAGAACATCTAACATGGGTAATACTAATTTACTTGTTTTGATTAATCTCTTTTGTTTGCTTTTATCGCAGTATAATCCTACAAAAAAATCTCACACATTCTGCATTGTAAATCCTGCAGCTGGTTAGGAAAAGCTGCTTTCTGTATCTGGAAACGCTGGGCAAACACCTCAGCCATGCTGTCCGCCCGAGCTGCAGCACCCCCCTGCCCCAGGATTTAGCCTCACCTCCACAAGGTGCAGATTCCTGTATACAGAGCCAATTGAAAGACTGAAATGCTGGTATCTTTTCTGGTATGATCATGTAGTTTACTAGCTGCACACCCCTGTCTCTGCCTACCCATACATCCTTTATTACTGACAGCGTTTATGAGTGTAATATGATGGAGTAAGAAACAGAAGATTTTTCCCAAGAAGCCGAGCACAGCTCTTTGTCCACAGAGAATGTGGGAGGGAAGTATAAAATGGTAAGCATTGTAGTCTGCAGATGTCATAAACAGGGCTATCTTTTCATCTTAAGGTGCACAGCCACTGAGAAAGTTCATGCTATACTTAACCTTTGGCCCTCTGCTGATCTTTTGTTGCTCTGCATTAGTGTGCTGAAATCTGAAAACATAATCCTTACAATACCTACCACCTTTCTTTCAGTAGTATGGTTTTCCTTCATAATTTACATCTGCTGCTTTTAGCAGCCTGAACAGTCCAGCTTCTTCCCCCCAGTCACCAGATTTTAGACTTACAGGATAAAATAAAACTAAAAAAAAAGGACAAACAAAAACTAACCCAAAAATCCCACACCGTATTGACATATTTCATATTACTTGATAGCAACATTGTATGTTTCCTGTTAGAAAGTTATAGGCTTAATCAGTTGTCTTGTTTACTCAGAGTATGCAGAATTTCAGCACTAAATGTTTTAAGCTAATTGGTCCAATATTAAAGTATCACGTTATGCACTTTAGTGAGGAAAATAAATTGGCTGTGTTTTCTGAGATTCTTTACAGAGTATATGCACATCCACCCGTCCTCCAGTGCCCCCCACCCACCCCCCTGCCCTGGTCAGGACAACAGCATTTCTATCATTAATTCAACATCAAATTATTTCCTTGGTGAACCAGTCCCGAGGCTAATGAGCTGCTCGTGCTTGCAGTTTGCTTCATTGTTTTTAGGGGAGTTTCAGATGAGGGCATATCACTTTAAGGCTCGGTGGTGATAGCAGGATCATTCCCCAGACAGGGCTCACTCAGCCTTGATACAAGCTGAAAGGCTAAAATGAGCACTCTTCTATTATTTAGGCACCTGTCCAGAGGTTGGAAGAAATCCTACTTGTGCGGATTTAGCTAAAGAAAGCAGAGATAACCACCTTGCCTTCTGTGTCTAATAAGATGTGAAAGGGGAGAAATAATGAGTATTACACTGTATTTCTCATGTAAAAGGCTGAGAAACAATACTCTCTGAACACTGGCAGCAATTCCTGTCATTTTCAAATGAAAAGGACTATTTGTTTCCAAATTACACCAGCCACTGGAATGCATACATATATGGCTCCAAAATCCTCATTTTGCGAAGTAAAATTACCTTTCAGTAATTTAGTCACTGCAGGCTTTCCCCCGCTGACTGGTCAGGAGCTATCAGATAGCTTGCAGCTGCAGGCTGAAACGGGACCATTTTTTTTCAGGACAGGCAGTTAGTTAGTAGAGCCATCAGTGTGGCATCTGTCATCCCGCTAGGCCCAAATTGTTTTCTATGATGGATGTCACAGTCTGTATGATCAAAATAGGAGCCCTGCTGCTTTTAATTGCAAAATCGGAGTACTTGCACATTTGTTATTATGCTGAGGTTATTACCTCACACAAAATGAATTAACAGGTGAAAATAATTGATGAGAGGAGTCTTGGGATTTTTAGCCTCTTCAAAGAGACTTTGTAATTATGGCATAATGAATGTTCTGAGACATATCTGTGGGGGGCAGCATGAGACCACCAAAGATCTCTTTAGATTGATGATAAATTCACTGAAATCTACTGTAATACTGCTTAAATTTACTTAGCAATTAGTTTAATAGGCCTACATGATTCATGGTAACGTAGTGAGAATTTTTAAATAAGTTTGTTCCATCCATTTATAAATTAAGCCGCTTACCTCAGCTTTCTTCCCAAGGTGATGGAATATGTTAACTAATCAGACTTTCTGAAACAAAGATGATGTTGGGCAGGGATTTTGGTTACTGGAATACATTTCTATTTAAATACTTTGCTGCTTTCTTCTTACACAATGTGACTCTCCCCCCACCCCACCCTCCCCAACTCATCTCATCAAATTTTGTCCAAATACAGTATTGATAGTCCTTTAGCACAAGGAGACTGTTCAGTTGTCTTGTGAAGTAAATCGTTCAAGCATTTTGTAATCTGAAGTAATTGTTCCTGGCTTTCTGACCACTATTCCATTCAGACTTGGTCATGTTTCAAATTCATTCAGCCCCCGAGTACAGCCAGACTGATGCACTCCAGTCCATCTCTCCTCTCCCTCTGACACTCTTTAGTTGCACAAGGTGTCTGTGGCACAACACGCTTTCTCCACAGGCTGTCCTGTTGATGCTGAGGGGAAAATGCACTTTTATTTTATTTTTGAATTCCTGTATCAACCAAACACTGAGCAGCAGGTTTGCATGTGATGTCCATTCAATGAAGCACATAAACAGATTTTAAATATCAGATTTTAAAAGTGCCAAAAAGTAAAAATTGTCTGATTAATTCAATAACTAGTAAATAATTCACAGTATAAGATTCACAGGGGAAAGCCTCCACATGGTGTATGAGCAAAGTTCATCCTTTTTCTGTTGCGCATTACGTTATTGACATACCAGATACATTCAAACACCTCAAGGTTACTCATTAATTTGCGAGAGTTGAAATCTAATTTAATTCCAGCTACTACTGACATCCTGAAGATTCTTCAATAGAGTTTGTAACAGATCTGCCTTCAGTTCAGACCGTGGGGTAAGGGAAATATGCGACAGAGGAAAGGAGAAGTTGTTACTAATTAGAAAATAACGAAAAGATACCTATCTTGGGAACTTGGCTGATAGGTCACATGGGGCTTTTCACTAATTTACTATACTTCCATAACCTCTCTCCACACCCACAATACATTATTTATTATCATCCCAGGTATAAGACACACAGAGATTGGGTAAGATTAAATATAGACAGATATGCACACAGTTTACTTTCCTCACAAGACAATGACACTTTGTTTTGTGAGAATTCCATTTATTCTTGAGAGAATTTCTATCTGCAGCTTTGAATGGTTTTCTAAATAATACGTACATCACCCCCGTGAGCTAAAATGACATGTATCATTGGGACATGCAGTTGATGTTCAGTTAATTCCTTTTAAATTCTGATTCCCTTCCCTCATGCACACACCATTTCAAAAAAAGAAAAGAAAAGAAAATCTTTGTGGTTTCTTCTTTATTTTATTGTACCTACATTTTACATCAGTAGTTTTGTCTCTTTTTCTACATCATGAATTCCTTTCAGATTTACTGTCAATGTTTGGTATTTAAAAGTATATAGTATCAAAGGGTCTCAGGAAAAGAAAGAGAAAATGCCTAGCAAGAAAATATAATAAATGCAAGACAAGTAGTGGATTGCCCCACATGTGAAGCGGACTGTGGTAACTCATATCAGGCTTCCTGTCACTTGCTGAGACATTTTTCATAAACCCTCACACGCTTGCATTTATCTTCAGTATAAACCCCAAGATGAATTCTCCAAAGACATTAACAATAGATAAATGCTTATTAAACAAAACAGTCTATTCAAGAATAAGTATAGCATCTGTACTAGATGCAGTAAGATGTTTATAAAATCGGATATACATTGTGTCTTTTGGCTTGACACTATATGTTGTTCTATGAAAATTTTTTCAGCATTTAGTTATAATCTTGATAAACATGAGATAAAAGACCACCAGAAGCTCTAGTTTAAATGATACCACCTCTGGTGCCAGTTTGATTCATAATGTATAGGTGGATTCTCTGGATAACTTACAGTATAGTAACATTAAAATTAGGGAGAAACAGGGCCAAGGGAAGATGACTCTGGATATATTTCATGTCGGTGGACACTGCAATATTGTTATGGAAGTCTTTTTGTAAAAAGCATTTCAGAATCCAGCTCATAACTTAAAGAACAGTAGAATGCACCATTTCAGTCCCTGGTGAATTCTGAAAAAAAAATGTCTCCTACAAAAAAGAATGGCAAAACCTCACAAAAACACAAAGGGAAAAAACAATACGAAACATAACAAAAACCCAGCAGAATTGTACATACTTTATGATAGCTTTAAGACAAATGATACATGAAAATGTGCTACATAATTGACTGCAAAAGCAAATACCAGTTGTCTCTTTCTTTTGAATGCACTGTGCAAGTGCAAATGTTTATATGGTGCCCAGTGACCAAACAGTTTCAAATAAAGTGTCGTTTTTCTAAATCTGATTTTATAGCTACACATTCGATGTGTTGTTTAACTATCCTGGAGTGTAAGATGGACAGAATAGAAATAGCTGCATTATTCATAGATCACTATAAAATATTGGGGAGGTTATGGTTTGTGAATTACTCACATCAGCAGGCAAATCCAAATCCTACAATTACTACCTAAAATTGCAAGGTTAATATGTAATAAGGTTGCAAATTAATCTCATGGATGATGTAAGAGTGTTAGCATTACGTGTAACCTTGGTCCTGATAGCCCTTTCATTCAGTAATTAAACTGAATTTGACTCTGGATCTGTTTTCTTTAGATGGCCCCTGTTCCTGAGTAATACCCCATAGGAGCCCCACACTACTGATGTATTACATTAATATATCATCAGAAGCAGTTGTCATTCCAATGATATATTAGTGTAATACACGAGAATGAGGCTCACTGATGATGTATTTAGTCCTTACAATATGGCATTGTCCAGGGAAGCAAGGGTCCAATAAGAGATTCATTACAATTACAGTATGAAGTCAGCTAATGCACTGCAGGTTGTGAGATGCATTTCTGGTACCAGGTAGGTAATTTTCATGCTAAATCCAATGTCTTGTGATTTTTTTCTGGTGCTGCAGACTACAAAATTTGTGACTGCAGTTGAAAATAATTCCAAAAAATGGACAAGCCTTACCCTATCTCTATTTACACCTCTCTTTTTCTTCTGTGCTGCTCTTCATGAGCTATGTATAAATTGTAGACTATTGTTTCTTTTCTCTTCCTCTTGGTGTATTTCTGTGTTCTGAATATGTAAGCGTCTTAGACCTGGAACCTGCATTTCATGAATGATTGGAAAACATTTCTCACTTCCTGGAATCTCCCATAAGCAAATACTAATTAAGAATAATGGTAAGATCTGCATCCTGTTTTGGGTGCTGGCTCGATAGCTTGTCATCAGAGCTTTCATAGCTGCTGAAGCTGTCCTTCCCCAGTGAAAGATAAAGTTTCTGGTATCACTGTGAGTCAGTGATACTGCTGAAATAACAAGTCATCTTTCTCACTTTTTACCTTAGTGAAGGCTGGATGTGGATGCTTATTTCCTCTCCTGTAAGAAGTGGTCATTGTTGCCAGAGCTACCAAACAAGGAAGATTTGAAGAAAGCCATTTTGTTTAAGGGTTACTAATACATTTTCTGCTAATAGACCTTGCAAAACATACTTTAAATGTAGGTGAATTAGAGACTTGTATTCAGCACACTCTATCTACCCCCTGCTGCTCTTTCTGAGAGGACAAGAAAGAGAAAGAGGAAAAAAGGGAGACTTTCAAATGTTTGTAATATAGGGCTAAAAGAAAGAGGGTTTTTTTATGCATTGAGAAAGCAGTTACTGCTCACTCTCCTATAACCTTTGATTGCATCGTAAATAAAACGGTAGTGCAAGTCATCCTGGACACAGGATGTATTGAGATACTGGCTGGAAGGCCAGTTGAGAAGTTAAAATTATGGTGGCAGACCCCTAGGTTGGTGATGGCTGGACACAGAATGAAGTGATATACTCATTTATTATAGAGGAAAGGAAAATGTGCAGTAGTTTTATAGCATCTTCTGGCCAAAGTATCTTGCTGAAACCATTCACGTTTTGAAGAAGTTTCTTGTCTTTCTTGTCCTAGGATCATTAACTTGGGCAGAATGAAGAAAAAAAACAAAAATAAAACAAAGAAGAGATGGGAAGATATTGAAATATAGGGTAGCCTGATGAACTTCAACTGGCAACATCCTCTGGGCCAGCAAACCTGATTCCACCTCTACAAAAGGAAAAGCGAAAGAAGATGAATGTGGTGGGTAAGGGAAATTATATGTGCCAATGGAATGAAGAGTGCTGCAAGTATCACCAGTGGGTCTGCAATGATTCATGTATGTGGGAATAACCCCCCCATCTTCTAGATATTTCTGGAACTTTAAACTAGTTAACATGATTGCTAGCTATTTGTAGAGTAATGGTAACTATAGCTTCAACATGGACTAAGAACCTATGTCCCCTGAATGCCAGTCCCCCCACTGCTACCTACAGGTTTTGCTGATGTTGGTCAGATGAAAAGCAAGAAAGCTATACCTCTGGGGACTTCATTGCAATGACTCTGATCAGCTGAGTAGTGGGTTGTGTGCTGCCAGATGATGCCCACCTAGGTGCTCATGTTCTATTTCTGGGTATGCAGTTCAGGATTTCCTCCAAATCAATTTTTCTTTACTTCGGGATTATATCCACACCTGGATTTGGCCTGAGGCATCATAAGTTCCCTGGCTACCCTGCTATTCTAACACCTCTCAAAGGTTTCAAAGCCCTTGAAAATCTTAAAGGCCAGACAGTCTGTGGCCTTACAAGGCACGGGAGCTGGAAAAGGAACCTTTGGACTCTCATGTCTTCCTTCACCTGCTCTTATGCTGGCAGCTGGCACAGCTGCAGTCTTTTTTGCTGAGGCTGAGATGAGTGATCCCATCGTGCTCACTCCCCAGAGCTGCTGAGGGGAGGTAGTCACCTCCATGGGGCAAACAGGAGCTGGTGGAAAGCAGCTAATCTGAACCAGGTAATCTAAGAATGGTAACCTCAGAACAGATCACGTTTACCCAGGCACAGCCTGCATGGACTCTGTGAAGTCCTGTGTCTGTCTACAAGGTGTGCTGGCTGCAACCGCCTCTGTCACTTCCAAGTGCAAGAATAAGCCTTGATTACTCAACACATTACTTCATAACATGTATCTCTAGCTTTCCTTCAACCTGACTGACTGGGGAAACTGAGGCATGGAGCCACAAAGTAATTTGCCCAAGTTGATACTTTCTTATTCTAACTGCTCTGCCCCCAAAAATACGTGTTAATCTTTATTTAACACTTTAGTTCACCTTGGGTAATTTTTCACTAATATCCCTTTCTATTTCACACTCTGCATGTGTGTTAAGATCTGCCTTTTCTAGATCATTCACATGACTAGCTTCCTGAGAATGCTTTAGCGTTAACTCTTTTTATTTATAAGGACCTATTCTACAACCTAATGGAAAGAATGCATTAAATCTGTTTTAATTTGTATTAGAGGTTCTTTTGAAAAAATCTGAGGTTCCTTGTATCTCTTACTTTTATTAAGATTGATCATGATTGCAGATAAATGTCCAATTTAGCAAGATATTATACGCAATGTCCTTGAGTTTTCCAAAATATTATTCTAATTTTAAGCAGCATTCTTCCTGGACTTGATATTAAGTAGTCTAATTTTTTTCTACATATGCTATCAACAGAACCATGAAGTCGTGGACTCAAATTTCCTTGTATTTTGGCTGAATAAAGCTATTATCTAGATGCATGTGTGCTTAAAACAAGCTAGTAAAAAAGGGAAAGGAGAAAAAGAAAAAAACATATTTCAATGTCATCATAAAACAACAGAGGAAAGGCAAATCGTAATTAGCATTTAATGCTCCAATGTAGTAGACCAACTAGACTTTGAGTATTATATTAAATGTGTCTTTCAAACTAGATAAAAATGTGTTTTTTTCATGCATAGCTATTACATAAAATTCTTTCTTTTCCTTCAAATGTGTTTTCACATAAACAGACTTAATTGTCTGGAGAATTAAATAGTCTTTATATAACAAATGTACTGTACCAATTAAATACGTTGATTATATATTTCTAAATTACTACTGTGTTTATACTAAATTAATCAACAATATCTACACTACCTAAGGTAAAGTTTCCTAATAGGGGTTCTTCTGTCTTTGTTTGCCAGTTACTTAGCACGGGTAGAGTCTAGTGCTGACCAAATATAAATGCTTCTTTTGTCAACAAAGAATAAGAAAAGAAGAAAAGGTTAAATGAGCACTAGGGGGTGGGGAAGAAGAATAAGAAGGTACAATGTCACCTCCATGCTGTGACAGCCATGAATCAATTATTCACGTAGCAATTGGTAATATTTCTGAAATGCTGCAGACTAGCAAGAAAATGTAAAAAGCATTTTCCTTGAGACTTCATGATTTTTCCAAGTAAAAACCATAAGCAAAAACTGAAATGGGCAAAGTATGTGTGTGGGGGAACATGCTGAAGAGATCAACAATAGTAGAGGGATATATTATTATGGAAAATACATTCAGAAAGCTGGTGACGGAAAAAGAAAGAGTATACAGGATGAAAGGATGAAAGTGCTGGGCTCAGCTAGTTATAGTGAGATTAATGTGATTTTTTTAAAAAAACACAACACATTACAATATCTAACAATACCAACACGTATTGATTTCAAATTTATTTCCTGTACCAACACTGGTAGCATAACACACAGAGAAAAAGAAGGGAGAGAGCGATCTGCAGAAATGCTTAACATCATGGTAAATGGAAGGAGAGCAACTGTCACAAAAGGAAAATGAATTCTGACCATCACTGGAGTTGTGTGCTCTCCACATTAGGCCTTGCTGTAGGTACAATTTCAGGGGACCATATGCCTTACACGAAATCATATTTTCTTAAGAGAAACAAGAACATGAAATTTAGTATCCCCTGATAACAATGTACAGAATGCACTTTAGAGCAAAATGTTTAAAATCCTGACCTTAAATACTATTTCTGCTTCCAGTGGTAGGTTTTCTTTAGGCTCGGAGATTCCAAGCAGCGCACATTTTCTCTAACTTAGTGCAAAATCTCAGTTCAACCATATGATATTTTATTCAATTAGAAAATAACAAACTAAAGGCTGGGGTGAATCAGAGGAAAAAAATGCCATATGGTATGTTTTTCTCCACTTAATTTGTAGACAAGTGACTGTAAGATGAAAGGGCAAATCACAGAAATGCGGGCGAAATTTCAGCCAGAGCAGTCAGTGTCTACACTAAAATAGAAGGGGTCCAATCTTTCTTTCACGGGATTATAAATGGTTTGTATGGGCTGTAATGAGAGACCCTTCAAGGGAAGAGCAGGGCCCCAAACTTTTTATTTTTAACTGCTTAACCATCTGACTTTTTACTCTCTAATTTTCCGTACTCCCTCAGATCTTTGTGTGACTCCCCAGTTTGTCATGCATTCCAAGCCACAGGATGTGTCAGCTTAGTGATATTCATTAGCTGGTTTGTGCGCCTCCCATCTCCTACAGCCTCCCTTTCCTCAGCTCTGATTTCCCTGTTTCTCATAGAGGAAATGTCCCCTTTTCACCACTGCTTTTTTTCTGCCTCCCTTTTCCGTTTGTCCAAACTCTTCCCTGAGAATGATTGTTTCTTTTACTTTTACACACTTGGGCTTGGTTCCTCCTACCCTTTACTCCCCATTAGAAACCTTCACCTTCACACACACAAAACCCAAATTGCACACTGTGGTACAAATGAAGTACCCAAATTATCAAGTGCAAAATTAGCATTAAAAATCATAAGACAACAAACAATAGGGCTTTTTATATGGTTTTTGTAATTGCGTGAAACTAGTTACTTTGGCAATTATTGTTTGTGCCTCATTAGCATGCAAAATGGCTTTTTAGACTAACCCGCACACAAAAGAAACCATTTGTGATGAGAACTGTGCTTTGTTTAATGTTAGACACCATTGTATTTGCTTTCCTAATATAACAGTTCTAATTAGTACCTAGCACTCATCCTGAGTTTTTCAGCTTGAAAATGCTGAAGGTGACAATTGAGTCACAATTCCATGGCACTCTTTGTCAGTACCTGTCAAAATATAGCTAAGTCTTTAGGAATTGTGATCTAAATACTAAAAAAGTTAATAGTCCAGAAAGAATCTCTCTGTAGGTAAATTAAAAAAAAAAAAAAAATTGCAGATTAACCTCTGGTTAAAAACATAGTATTATTAATACCTCATGGTTAAATGTGGTCTTGGCAAGACTGTCATCTGTTCAAATACTGACTTTGCATTGTTTTTGTCATCTGACCTTTATCTGTTCACCTGACTCTTTAATTGTTGGTGATTCATTAGAACAACATGGGTGGATTAGTGACAAAACTTAGAATCCATTCATCATTATATGCAAACTTTTCAAAGGTGATTGCTCACTTGTCTTTGAAGAGTAATATTTTTTTTTTTAAATTATCACACTCCAGAATTGGAATGATCATGACTTCATTTCACTTATGTTTTCTGACTATAGCTTAAATCCTTCACAGAGCAGCTAGATGAAGTGGTAGGGAAAACATGAAGACTCCTGCTGGGGGGTTGTCTCCAGCTTCATGTTTGTGTATGAGTAAGTTCAGAAAGAGCCAGTCCAGTGACACTTTGTCAGTGTTGCTTTGTAATTATCACAGTATGAAGTGATAATGTTGTGTGTTTTCTTTTCAATAATAGATATTTATAACGAACTTTGCCATTCACAGGCTTGGACTGTGTTTTGGCTCATAAACACCAGACTTCCATATTTTCTAGTTTGCTTAGACCCACTGAGAAGCTGACTATCCAAAGCAAAATTGCCCACTTGGTGCCCATAATTCAAAACTTCCCTCTCAACTGGCCTCTTTCTAGCTCATTAACTTCCAAGGAAGTAAATTTTTGGTGTGTTTCATTCTATCCTAGTTTCAAAGGATTGAATGCAATGAGCTCTGAACTCTTTTTTTTTTTTTTTTTTTTTTTGCTGGTACCTAGTCTTGGTGATGCTGCACTGAAATCAGCTGGTATATCTGCTGACTTCAGTAAATTCAAAACAGAGCCATCAGTTATTCTGTGCCTCAGTCTCCTTTCTGAACATGGAGAAGACAACTTCCCTGGCTGACCTCATGCAGCAATGGCCATGACTTCAGAAGTGAAGTGACCAGTACATGCACAAAGTGTATTAATTCTGCTTGTCCTCATCTCTCACCGTGCATCTTCAATTACAAACAAATGTTGTTCATGCCATCATGATTTGCCCAGGGGAAGCTGTATTTTCACAAAAATAAGCCAGTTGAAGAGAAAGCACATGGATCAGGGACGGAGGTGGAGGGAAAGGAAGATCTGGTTACTGGTCACAGGTTCTGTAACTTCCCCCTCCACTGCCTCCTTTTGTCACTGCTCCAGGAAGAGGATTATCCTATCCTTTCTCATGGTTCTACGTGTTGCAGCGTCTGCCTGACACAGTGCTGTATCTCAAGCTATACAACTGTGTTTATCCTTCTTAGCCGAGTGGATGTACACAAAAAACATGAGAATTTGAAAGACAGTTCTCATTCTCTACCTATGAAATTCTATTGCCACACAATAAGCAATAGCATATTCAACACTCTATATCTGTTATTAGTTTGTGTTTTACATGGATAAACTGGGTACCTGTATGGCAATTTTATCAAAACAAACAAAATTTCATCAGCAAGTGATAGCTTAAATAAGAATTGGGGAGAAACAGAGAAAATTACAAAGAGACAGAAACTGAACTGGCTTCCAAACCACGCTTGATTTTTATTCTTCATGGTCAGGTTACAAGGTCTTCAAAGGTATTTAGGTGACTGGCTGTCTACTCACAGTGTTACAAAGTTTCCGTTAGTTGGTTTGAAACCTAGTTTAAGATAAAGTCCAAGAGACTTCAAACCCAAATATTTCATTTGAGAACATCTTTTGCAGCTAAGGCCTGATTTTGCACATGCATGTGCATAATGCAATCTCACAAAAATCAATGGGGACACATGCATAAGGCTCATAGTTAAGGCACAAGAAACTGGCTCCATATTTTTCATGTTCTGTCAGGTGCAGGGATTTCATTGCAAATAAATGTCTCAGTTACATATTCTGAGAGGAAATTTTTATCTTCTAAAAAGTTTCTTCATATAATTCAATAAACCATAGGATTATATTTATAGTTGAATAGTTAATCCATATAATAATCCATTAAATAAATAATAAAATAATAGAAATAATAGAATTATGAAATGAATGGTGTTAAGGCAAGTTTACATGACACAATGAAGCATGCATAGGGCCAGGATCATGGCTCTACCTCCACTTGGTGCTCTGCAGAGAGATTAGGTTGAGCCCCAAGAGTTATGTAGCTACAGTAGTGTTGCACTGTGGCTTGAACTGAGTCCAGCTATTGAACCAATTAGCTTATACCCCAGGGAACAGTGGTCAGTTGCCAAAGACATCTGGTTACTTGAGAAAAAGACCCAACTACTAGAGCATACCTCTGGAAAGTCAGGGGTTTGTTTTACTGCTGTTGTAGTTCTGTTGCTTCCAGAGGAGGAAAAGGATGTGGGATAAATGGAGCAACAACTGTTGCAGAGAGACGCCAAAATGGTGCTGCAGTAAACCTCAAATCTTCCCAACAGCAGTCATCATCACCCATCCTTTCCTTATTTTCCGTATTTTCACCCCTCTCCCAAGAGTGTCAAATTCTTAATAAGCTGTTATTAAAGAGCTTCCTGTTTCAGTTCCTGTCTTCCCTCTTCCATTTTCTCTGATAAGATCATTCCCTGTTGGAATGATAAAATACAGTGTTTCTTAAGGCACTGAGAAACTGACTGTGCTGGGCACTCCACCACTCTGGCCACCCCAATTCAAAGCTAGTGAGCTCTAGGCAACAGAGCCCCTCAACACCAGTGTGTCTGGTTTCCTACCTCTGTGAATAGGACTGCCCAAGTAACTCCTCTAATTAGTCAACCATTCTCTCCTGTCCATTAATATATTTCTACACCTTTCTGTCCCATCCTGCTCTTTTTCCAAAAGCAGATGCCTTCTACCTGCCTTATCGTGGAAATCTCAGTGGAGTGACATGAGAACAAAACTCTGAGCAAGTAGAAGCAGGATAAGATCCTTAGCTCTTTGATCCATCTGGACTAGTGCATGCTTCTTTGAGCTCTGCTGCTTGCCGAACCCAGATTAGATCAGAAATCCATGAACAGCCGTGTGCTCCATACTAGAAACATCATGATTACATCTATGCTAGCAGATGGACATTGCTGGAGACCATTATCAGACAGCAGGACTTAGAATTTAAATCCATACAGTCATGTTCTCTTGTCCCCAGAAAAGGATGACTATGTCCAAATGACCTATTTGAAATGGTCCTTTGTCCTGGCATTATCTGGAAGAGAGATGGTTAGCTGAGGCCAAAAACGATTCCAGGGACTGTGTTAGCAGTTTAATTGTATGGACAATCATGTCTCAGTGATTGAGCCAACAGAATAGATGTAGGCTAGGGATCTCAGTTTATCCCTGTAGAGAATGGGCTTAGTGACACTGTATTGCATGCATTGCAGCCTGGTTGCGAAGTTTAACTGATATTTATAAAATATGCCAAATCCTCACATACAAAATGCTACATAAGTAATAATAAACGTGATTATATTAAACCAGATCTGTTTGCAGTCATGTTTTATACGACCAAAATTGTAGCGGTAAGTGAGCTTTCATATGAAAGATCAAACATTTTGCCTTTCATTGTAAGCCATTCTTTGTAAGCTTTTCCAATAAAAACAGCAGAATATCTCATACATATTGAAATTCAATGGCATTCTTAAAGACTAAGCGTTCATTTGCAAATGGCAAGCAATAATACCGAATTTCTCTTTACCAGACAATTTTTAGCATGTATGTCAAGCTTAATGTTATCAATAAGTAACAAATTAGTAAGCTTAAAATTTGCATTAAAACTAAAAAAAATTGTGTTTTGTACAACCACACATCAAGTGCACTTTAACTTTAATCTAAACCTAAGCAAGCAAGATTTCCTGCTTTGTTAAATTCATTTTAAAGTGGAAGTCTGTCACATCCAGCCTAACTAGTCCTTAGCACTTAAAAAATATTTTTCAGAAATTACATTCAGGTAGAAGAGAGACATCACAGTTTAAGCGAAAGATGGTTCTAAACCTCTGCAGCAGACTTTTTAGCTTCCTCTCTTGTGTTAAGGGAAAAAACAGGGGCTTGCAGGGGTGGGGTACTAGTGCTGACAATTCTCATAGTCTGACATAGGGCTTTGCCTCTTTTGGTGCCAATCTAAACTTAAAAGTGCTACTGACACAACTCTGACAGAGTGTGGAAAAAAAAAAAATTTCCCTAAGTGACACAGCTATGATGTTTTCCTTGCTATATTACCTCTTATTCTTTTTGGAAACTGGTATAGAAGTAACTGTTAAAAAGGAATCTTTTGATTATATAAAGTACCTCTCCATTCAAAGAATTTTCTAGTATAATTCACATAACAACCTCTTTTTAGTGTAGACCAGGCCTGGGGCTCTGGCTTTGTGTTATGGATAAATCTTCACAGGTAATATACAGGATTTTAACTCCAATACAGTGGTTGGAGCTTACAGTGTGTTAAGTGGGATTCCTAACTCATCTTCAATTCATTTCAAAACTCAGTCCCCAAATAACCAATATTTAAGTGCTGTGTCCTTCTCTTTCTCTCAAAGCACAGGGAAAAGCCTCCTGACTCTGCAGTGAATATGAGAGTCTGCATGGGGCACTCTTTGAAGAGCTGGTCACAGCTGCAGTGGCAGAGGAAACCAAGTCTATTTGCTAAGGAGAGGGCAGCAGGTTTTGTTTTACGGTTATGTCTCTGTATTGGGGCAGGACTCTGACAGAGAAAGATGGCAGAGCTCATGACTAAGAGCCTTGTGACTATGCATTATGTGCTGTAACTCATATAGGAACAAATCCTTAACACTCTGCTTGTGCTGATGGGTCTTTTCCAGTCACTGGGATAAACTCATGCCTGACTGAATTCCCTGACTTTCTGACTTTTTTTCCATTTCATGTACATGTTTGAACCTTCAGAACTCCAGAGCGTTCCCAGACCAGCCACGTGGTCTCCTTGGTGGCTTACTTTCTTCTTCCTTGTGAAACTTTAGGCTGTTGAACTTGACTGTAGGGTTTTTTACCCTACCTGCATGCCTATACATCCTAAACACAGCTTTTTAATGTCTGTCTTCCCTCCCAGCCCTGTTCCTTCCAATTTCTCCCAAAAAAACATTGTCTGTCAACCAAAGAAAGGGGAAGAGGGTTGTTTTCAAAATTTCATATGTTTTTATTTATTTTTTTCCCCTTAAAAACACTTTAGGAACTTTAATTTTAAAACACTTCAATTTTTGTTTCAGCCATTCAAAGAAAACTGAGTTAAGACAGTTGCACCAATTCTAGAAGTTCCAGTAAAGGAACCCTGAATCATACACAGCATATGCATGCACATAAGGATCCAGAGCTTATTTCTTTGAGCAACTTAAAAACTAAAAGGAACTCAGCCTTTGCAGAAGACATTTCCAAGAAACATCACGAAATACAAAGCCATGTATCACCCCTCCTTGGTGACTGTTATGTCCTCTTAGCTAAGGAGGAATTATTTCTCATATCCATGGGGATATACTTACATAGCAGGTATCGGAGACAAGTGGCAATTGAGCAGTGAACTACCACAGGGCTTACTGGTGCCTGTTTAAGCTGCACTTTGAGGCATGAGGCCAGGGGTTGAGTGCTTTCAATCACCCAAGAAGTGTGTCAGTAGCCAAGCAAACTCATCCACTGTGTCTTATTTCTGCTGGAGTATGTTTCAGTCATTGAAAGTTTAATTAGCTGAGCTTGCTGAAGTCCTGTGCTCAACTCAGAGACCTTTCTGCATTTGACTATACCTGTTACATGTCATTAATTTTGGAACACCACATCTCATCAATTTTAAGGAGTATTCAATGTATCAATCGATTAATTTAAAGAAAAACTGTAAACCCAGAAACAAAAGACAAAAATTGAGTTGGCAGAGGGTCCTTATTTACTGAACATAATAGTTTCAAGTACCTTTGCAGCTGTGTGTAGAACAGATAAGGGACAAACAATGTCCTTGCACGCTTTACTGATCCTCGCTGCATCCTCCAAACAGACTTTAACAGGGTGGCACACAGACAGTCCGAATAATGTGATTCCCAGGCCAGTAACAGTAACTGATAAAGAAGGGTTGTTGCATAGCTGTTCTGAGAGAAAAAGAGAGAGTGAGCACAGAGAGATCTTTTTCAGGGAAAATGTGTGCATATTAAAATTATCACAGAGCTTTAGGCATGGCAGTGGGTAGTGGAATGATGAGAAACCCTAATACAGAGGGTAGATGGGAAGGGAGTCAAGAACCTGTAGAAGAGGCATGTGATGTGGGCTTGAGATAGAGATGGGAGGAAAGGAAGAAAGTAGCTCCCTTGTCATGGCAGGACAACATAGAGCACTGGAGTGGGGGCACTGGAGATGCATAAATCTCTGTGTGAAGCATTGAGTGTGGGGATGATAAGGATAAACTAGTCTTGAGTTGCACAGGAGTGTGGAGTTTGCTCTGAAAACATGGAAATTTTATGGTTCAGTGGAAGAGAACAAATTACATGTGGACTTGTATTAAATTTGCAATAAATATGTATCCACAAAGTTGCAAAGATTGTTTAAAATAATCACTTCAGACTTTTTATGTATCATCTTTTCACACTGGGACAGATTATGTGTAGGTTTTATAAAGGTTATGCATCTTCATTCTGTGCTCCCTACAGTATACATAACGTGCTTAAACTGTTTCTAAATAAGTTTCTAAATGCTCTCTCTCTAAGAACAATTTAGGAGACAAAGAGCCTTTCCTTAGACTCCTGAAGCATTAGAGTTCAGCTGTCCTATCAACACCTGGTTGGATGCTAAGGCTATTTCTAAGCAATGCACATAGAAGAGATCTCCAGGCTCATGCTTGGATGAGCCTATGGCATACAGCATCCCCCTTGGGGGCTGGATTTCCTGTGGAGGAAAGCTGTGTACCCATGCCAGATGTAAGTCACAATCTTCAACAGAAGGAAAGGAGGAATGTCAGATGTGATTGAGCTCTGTCAGAGGTGCAATTTAGATAATGTCTGAGGCCTTTTTTTAGCAATATAAGGCGAAAGTGGAAAAAACACATTGTATCAGAAACCACCATATTTTATAGGAAGAGAACTGGAGGAGTACTGATGCTGCATCTTAAGACAACACAGACTTGATGTCCCTTTCATGTCTCTTTCTCCAGTTCACAGTGCACCCAAGGACTCCCCTGCGCTTCCCCTCACCTCCTCGTTGATGGCCTGTCTAGGATGATGAAAAGCTTTGAAGGTGTTTTGCAGCTGACAATGCCTTCTTGTTGACTTATTCCCAGTCTCCCAACTCTTGTTGACTCATTATCCCAGTCAAGAGTAACGTGTTTGTTTGTTGTTCTTTTTTATTTTCCTTTGCCACTCATTGCTATGTAGCTAGCTGCATGTCCTTACCATGCTAGACATGCCACCTCTCTCAGTGCTAAAGGTCACAATGATAGCTAGCAAAACACTGACATTAGTATGCAGAGCTCACATCCCCAGAAAGGTGGTGAAGGAACCGAAGAAGATGAAAAAAGGCTCATCCATCATGGGAAGAAAGCACTCAATGGAAAACTCACCCCACAGTTATTGCATCCATGCAACACACTTTGCGGCTTCCTCCATTTCTCTGTGTGTAGATTGTACAGACTTGTTACAGTGTCCAAACCATGATCCCAGGGAAGCTAACTCACTGCAGGCATACAGCAACTCTGAGTTTTCTGTAGGAAGCAGCAATTTGTAAGATCAGCTCTAAAGAACAGAGTTTTGTCACTGAATGCCAAATAGGAAATCTCTAACTGAAGTGAAGACCACTTAGGGTTTTAGGCTTCTTTACTCTGAAGCATTTTTGCCCTAGGGATATTTTTAGGGAAATACACTGAGAAAACATCATTACATATGTATCACAGAGAGAAAAACCAAACCAAAACAGAAACACCCCCACATACCTTTCGTTGGAAGTTTAGCTTTGTCTGTTAGCTGAGGAGATGTGATTTTGCTTTATTTTAAGGTGGCTATAAAGTCGTATGCTGATACTTTAAAATCTATATATATGGTTTGTCTGACTGATGTAAAACCCCATGTTAATTTCCCAAGAAGCCTAATGCTGCACTGGCCAAGAGCACAGGATGTGTATTTACTGTGGTATTCAGCAGTCATTTTCGTCCTCCAGTGGCATCGCAGTCTACTGAGACCATCTTCAGAAGATGCCCACTAATGATGACACATGAAGTGCTGATAAAAATGCAATTACATTCTTTTAGATTAAGCACATATGCTCAAATTCTTGTTTGGGTACTTCTGATCTAGCCATGTAATGGTGTTTACCATGCATAATATCTTTTCTCTTACCAGCTACAAAAAAAAAAAACCAAAAAAACAAATAAAGTAATTTATGTCAAAAAGTAAAAAACACTTACCAAATACATCATTATGCTTCTAACTGTGTGCTATTGAAGGCATTAAAGCAATTTAGTAGTGTCAAGTTTAAAATGTAACGGGCTTGATGGATTTTTGTTTTAAGCTTTGGCTTAAAAATTATTATTATATTTTTTATAATCGTTTTTGTATACTTTAGGCATTTAAGATTCAAAATACATGAACATTGTGTGCCAGATCAACAGTTATATTTTGTTAAATGTTGTAGTGCTTGCTGAAATTTATTTTGATCAATGTTTAACAAATTATGATCTTCACCTCAGCCTAGACCATAAACATTCTTTCGGCACTTCCCTTCTCCTAAAATCCCCTAGGAATCAGTTAGAAAGAAGTACGCCTTAATTATAGTTAGGATTTAACTAATGAAGTACAAAATAGCTATTGCTTCCCTAATCTAACTCAAATATTGTTATCTAATTAGGAAATGTGATTTATTTTTTAAACAAGATAAATGTTAGATGCAGATATTTTTCCTGTGTGCAGTATGCACACTTTTGTGAAGCTTTGCCACTCCCTTGTTGGAGTGCCACACTGTGCAGACAGAAAGCACCCTCCTGCTGAGGTCACTTAGCTGCAGCTTTCTAGTGTGCACGTGTAGTGAGCTATACAAGGGCTCTAGTTCAAGTCCCTGATACAGTAACGTGCCACTGAGAAGCCATATCTGCTGGAAGTAGCTATCTCAGTAGCAGTTTCAAAGCTACATACATACGTGTGTGTGTCATCTTCATTTGTGTGTGGAATAAAAGTTACTGTACTCGGTGAACAGCTTTAAAAACTGAATGCAGACTTCACTGATTCATGGTTATACGCATTTTTTCTTAACTTTTTACAGTTTTTAATTTGCAAAATAATGGGGTATTCATACTGGTCTGAAATACTTACTCTATCATTTATGTTCTCTGCTTGTTAATTTTCATGTCTTTAATGTCTTTCTGTTCACCATCACTACCTTAGATTGAAGATAGTCTTTGAAACACATTTTTGTGTTTTTAACTAGTTGCTTGACAAGTAGTGGTTGGAAAAATAGTTTCTAACCAAGAAAGAAATTTTAAATTAGGTATTGCTTTTCTCCCAGCTGAACCAAGGCCTCGTATACATTTTGGCAGGCTGGATTTTGGACATTTTTTACATGATAAAACAAGTTCTTAAATTATTAGTGAGTGGACTATGGAGTCTTTCCACTCTGGGATTGTAGTTCATACCCACGATAAACTGGCTGCCTAGAGACTCAGAGACATGACCAAATTACTAAACATCAGCTGAACTTCAATGCTTGTCCATCCATACACTCCTAGTTGGTACAAAGGTAAGATAACGTAATTCCTCTTAAAGCCTATAGCCTATATGGTAGGCGAGGCCAAACTGGCAGCATGCTATGAGTGAGCACATACATGTTCTGTAACTTGTTAAGCCTCAGAAACTTGGTCTGGGCCATAAATCACACATGTCATGTGTAATCTCAGTGTCAATTCCAGGTGACAGGCACCTATACCCATACCCTGGCATTAACCCTTAATTTCCTGGTAGTCTTTGAAGGACTTTTGACATGATGATACACTTTGGTCTGGTTCATTATTTTTGTGCTCTTATAGTGGCAAAAAAGGGAGACACAAATAACCTTATCTCCCTACTAACACTCCATTGGCATGAGAGACTCTAGTGGGTGCATGTCTGACTTTATGGTGTCCTGTGTCATCCTCCTCTCAAACCCTAAAAAAACAGGACATTAAAAATGAGGCAGATGAGATGCTGGGGCAATACTGTTTATTTTTTTAAAGTTTCTAGACAGCTTTTTTTGAAATACTTGCTAATGAAAGCCACACAAAAAATTATTAAACTGAAGAAGGTAGGGTTTATGCTCTTTTTCAGAAAGTAGACAGTTCTGTGAATTTCAGAGTTTGTTCTATATATAGATTGAGCAAATAAACCACAAAGAACTAACGCATGTTTTAAGTGAGGTTTCCTTCCAGAACTCCACAAAGAGCCATCACTGAAAATGTTGAAAATTATTTTGTGGTTATGCAAAGTATATGACTCATATGTGAGCAGACAGAGAAACGTGATTAAAAAAATAAATTACAAAATAATCATATTTGTCTCATTTTTTTGGTTTCACACAGTGTTTATACTTCAAATGTGGTGATTGCAGTTTCCTGTGCTATGTTTGTGTAAATTATGTTTGTCTGAACAATGAAGTTTGGAGGCTAAGAAGTTGCACTCAGACTTAATGACTAACATAAAATTAAAAATTTTATATGGAATTGCAACAATATCATCTTGGGTACATCTTTATTTTCCAAGGATCTGGAATCCCTGTCTCTGGCCTCCTGATCTCTGGTACTGGTCTGCAGCAGATCCATCCTTGGTGATACAAGCAAATACTTTAATCTATTTCTTCAGATGGCTCTTAACTTATCTTTTAATGCAATAATATTATTTGCCACATTATTTTTAGGAATCTGAAGCAGGTATAGAGAATAAATTTATTTTCTGCAGCTATGTTCACATTAATTTAATTTATGCTCAGCAGTTACTACATTGTGATATTCAACCCAGAATATCCAATTCTTAAACAAGGTTGTCTTATGAATGTACAGGGTCAGAATAATGTTTATGGGAGTAAAATCAGAAATCTCCTGACCTTTTTCTCACTAGTATAGTTTATATATTTCTCTTAATCAAGTGAGGAACTTAGGGCTTGATTAAAAAAAAAAAGGTGTAGCAGCAAAAGGATCCTTCTTATCCCTCTTTTGTCTTCAAAGTTAATAAAACTATAATACAGTTATATGCCCATTTGTTTTTAAGGGGGTACTTATGGAGACCAGAAATTCACTCTGAAGCAGACTTCTAAAAGTATTAATGTATCCTGTAGTGCACTTGATGTTGCTTATTGTTGCCAAGGCCTTCCAGACTCCATTCACTGGTAAATTCAAACATGTAAAGCTCTTCCTTCATATACCTCCCAAGACATGAACCCAAGTGTGTTTATTTGTAAATATGATTATATACTTAATGCTGCTGCTATGATTGAGAAGAACACAGGACCACTACCAACATGAATGCAAACAAGGTCAGGTTAAACTGCTTTATCTTGTGTTTGCCATGGGTAGGGGAACACTGTTCTGCTGACATGGTAACTTCTCAGGCCATTGTAATTGCACAGAAGGTCTAAATCTAACCTTTCAGGTAAGCTTAATAGTAATACAGTTCAGACCTTCCAAGCATCTATCTGGGCTGTTAAAATACCATAATCAGTGAAAGTATAGCTTTTTAAGTAACGTTACCTTTCCATCATGATTTTACTCACTTTACAAAGGGAACAATAGTGTCCTCACTGTAATGCTATAAGGCTTCCTTCATTAATGCATGTATGGCACCTTAAAGTTTATGAATAATAGATTTTGGACTTTAATGAGAAATAATAATAATTTCTTTAAAAATACTTGGTCCCATACTAAAGAAAATTCTCTGTCAACATCAACAAATTAGAGACTTCTTACTTTTTTAAAAGATAAAGTTGATCTGTTGCTTGTTTATTTCATCAAATGAATTTAAAGTTTGATCATAGCATTTCCATACTACGTGTTCTTTATCATGCAATAATAGTTTGATAAAACTCTCAAAAAATGGAACAAAACTTGGAGGGAGGATAACTACTTTCATATTATAAATTATATGTAAAATGGATGGTTTTCATAATGATACATAATGCACTGCTTTAACTGTCTACATTGTATTGTACAATGCTTTGTCTGTGTGGAATTGCACCAGCTGTACCTGCTGTGCCTTTGTAGAGTCCTATTCAGCACTCCTTATTCACTCCCTCCTTTGGCAAAGCCCCCTCTGAAGTCAGTGTGTGATATGCTACAGTAAGAAGTGCTGAATAGGACCCTTAAATGATAACTCCTTGGAGGAGGAAACTGCTACTTTTCTCACACTTCTCTTACTGTATAATGCAATTTGGACTGAAGATGCTATGAAAATACTACTAATAATAGACTAAGCAACTACATCAGGCAAATAATGGCAGTTCTCAAGAAATGCTCTCCTTTTTTCAGCATAAAGGAATTAAAGAAGGCTTCGGTATACCAACATTGCTGATACTTTTAGATACTGTGAGCACTAGCTTCTTAAATTTTGCACACAAAGTCCAGAAACATTATATGAAATGTTAAAATGTCAAAAATTAATATTTTTCAGAAAAATATTTTAAACTCACAAGATTTATTAACCATCGGTACATTTTCAGTCTCTGGACCATAACTATGCCTTAGACCTAAATCTACTAGTAGATAAGGTATGGCTATTTACCTTTTGAGGTTAATTTAAGTACTGTATTAATTCATTTTTAGGTTTGAAACTCCACAGAATCTTTGCCTGTTCAAACATTCAAGTTTTGTTGGGCTTCCACAATTTTACTCATTAGCTTTGATAAACTATCTGTGCCAACAAAACCCAGCCAATTTTAAATGTTAAAAAAGAACATTTTAAACAATTTGACTAAACGTCTTTACAGCTTTGGTTTTAATTAGATGTTTTGCTTCTTCAGCTTACTGGAAAGAGCTAGATAGCTTCTAACCATGTCAGTCTATGTAACAGCAGGTGTCAGCTTTAACTGCCACTGAAAATTTTAAATCTATTCAATTAACAGAATCCCTTAGAGAATGATACTTTTTATGTTCATTTGTCTTATGCAAGGTTTGCAACGTGTTTTCATTCTATACACTGCTTGTGTTGATTCTGTGACCCAATTATGCCTAAAATTTTTTAATGTTAGAGTACATTCAGTTAGTATTCTCATCTTAATATAATCCATTAGGAACATGGATCGTGCCACAGGTGTCATTTGGGAAGGTAAGTCTCTGTCTCTTTTCAGGAAACCAGATCAATCTTGACACCAGAGCAGTAAGTAGTTATCTGAACAATGATGGGTGAGAAAACTGATAGCTTTGAGATCTGAAATGGATGGCTCCTCATATTCTGATAGTATACAAACCTACATGTGTAGCTAGATATCTTTGTAGGCTTTCCTGGGACAGGAGTAAAAAAACTGCAGAACTTGGCAGATACTGTGGAACATGACTGACGCATATATAAGCTGTGCATGCAAATATACACACACACCTGCATAAATGCAAGTAAAAGTAAGCATTCTCATTCTTCAGCTACTAGCAGGCAGTTAAATTTTTCAATTTATGTTAACTCTGTGTGTTATTCTGCTACCTGCATTACCGTATTAAAAATCCTCTCCTATATCATGCCACACATCCAAGCATTTTTCTCATGGCAAAAATGAGTCAGCTTATGGAGCTACTAGAAAAGAGAAGATCCTTCAGAAAAAAGTTTTAATGATGTCATGACTGACCCATTTTTCCTTGAAAATAGGATGCATGTCAGGATAAAAGTTACATACAAAGACACTGTTCTATTTACCCACTGCCAGTTACTTTAAATTTTATTATATCAGGAATGATATGATATCAAAACTCTGCCTTGTCTTCCTCTGACCAAGTGTTAGGAAGAGTTTCCAGTGAGTCAATGTCTAAACCAAACATGAAAAGTGTCTTCACAATGTTATAGGACCAGTCAAGCACCAGGGAGTAGCAAACTATGAGTAAATCAGGCACACACCATACGTAGGCCCGTCATGTTTTCTTGTGTGCCAGGTCTTAAGAACTGGGAATAAATCCTGAAACCCTTGCATATAAATTAATGATTATATATTCAAACTATAGTATATTTAGTTAACATGACATTTTAAAAGACATTCTAAACTAGGTATGAAATAGATTCTGAACATATTACAACTCCAGACAATAAAATTCAAAACCAATCTAGGTGAAAAAAATCATTGGTGATGTACAATGGTGATGGATAGCCAGAATAAAAGAATCCAGAGTTGGGCAGATCATGGCTGCAGGAAATGATGTTTCAAAGTCAGAGGAAGCTGATCACATCACCTGCTTGAATTGAAAGAAATCCTTCAGCATGTCAAAAGTGTTTTCCTCAAAAGCAGATCAGGAAGAGATAGGTGAACCTCTCAAAATGTACCAGGAACACTGCATGCATGAAAGAAGAAAGAAAAATAGGGATGTTATGAAGAAGAAATTAAAAAACAAAGTGAAGAAGTTGGAAGGGACTGTAACATTTTTAAGCTGTTGTTGATTGAAAAAGGTTTGCTTGAAAAAAAGAACTCAAGAAAGCATTAGTGGGAAAAAAAAGCCCCCAAAATAGCAAAACTGATGTTATCTACAAAAGAGAAGAATAAACAATGATGTTAAAAACATGTAGAGACTTTGACTGTAAGGGATGATCTAGTAGCAAATACATAAAGAAAAAAAATAAAGTAGCTGTTGGAAGAACTCTGGATGTGCATTGGCATTACTACAGAGAAAAGTCAGAGCTGGGAAGACAAATCAATCTTTCTTCCATTTCTGTGTCATAAGGAGATACCTGTAAAGGCAACAAGCAAGTTCTTTACAGAAGAAAAATTTTCCAGAAACTACCAAAAATCAAGGAAGGCTATTATCATGTGACAGTGGTACAGAATCAGAAAAAATGTTGCTTCTCAGGATACTGAGAAGGAACTTTTGTATTCAAATAAGAAAAATAATGTTATAGTCAGAGCTTTGTCAGCTTTCTGTGTCTGCTCTCTATAGATCTCTCTTGTTCCCTGCTATGGATTTAAAGGAAAGAATGCACATGCTGTCAGTTCTACTACATCCATTTCTTATAATAAGGAAATTTAAAAATTGTTACTAATGTTTAACAAGTCCAGATGAGTCTATAGCTTTACCACTTCTCCAGAGAAGACAGACACAAGCCTGTCATAAGGACTCACATGAATACCAAGCTGTTGGATTCAGTGAACTTGTTGGATTCAGTGAACTTGACTTTGTTTTATATTAACATATTTTTATGCTGTTAAAGTATTGATAAAAGCCTGAATGTAAACGAGAACTGAGTCCCTGAGTCCAATACAAAAAATTAAGGTTGTTGTGGATGAATAACTATTAGAGAGTTACAAAGTAATTTACAATCACTTTTAAATCTGAATTATTTTATTTGCACTCATGTTCTTTATACTATTGAGTCAGTGTTCTCTTCCACTTTTTTGAATGTTAGAATCCCAGGAAATTTTCTATTTGGTCTCATTGGTCTCATTTTAAAATTACTTTTACACTCGTGGTGTCTGTGTGTGACATTTGATAAAGTCATACCTCTCTTTAAAATCAGTTAATGAGGTCCTTGGCTATCTTCATCAATGGTTTCCATTACTTATCTGACTGATGGTAGCCACATTAGCCTAGATTGATAATCTATGAGACTGTAATAGCTAATAGAGTGTGGGTAGCTGCAGATCTTTGGAAATCCAAAACATGATAGTTATGTGGGTTATTGAGTCAAGGCCCTAGTGGAAAAGAAGCAGAGATGTTAAATTTAAGAAAAAAGTAAAGTATGACAAATTTAATGTAGATAAAATTTGTTTCATTTATATGTATTTTCCACAGACAGACGATTTACTTCTAAATGCTGAGTTATAACCTATTTTCAAAATAACAGTATTTTGCTTGCTACCTGAATTACCTTCTAATGTTCGACGACTTTGCTATTTGTTTGGGTTTGTGTTTTGCAGAGGGAGTGGCAAAAAACACAAAATAAATAAAGATAGACTTAAAAAAAAAAAGAGTAAATATCTAGTCTTAATGACAGAGAGAAGTCAGATTGTTACAGATTGTTACTTGTCTGGCATACACAAATAAGCTGTTCATAATAATGTTAATATCGCAAGCCAAACTAGAAAGGAAATTTCACACTTACATGTAAACACTGGAAAAGCATATTTGTACCTAAAATATGTTTTCAACTACATATGTGCTCTTACAGTCTTTTGTAATTTTTATTCCTTGCCTATTTATATGTGTACTGTCTGTATACTTCAGCTGTATTTGTAGTCATTAGTTGTGAAGAATTTAGTGGTTTTTGAGAGTGTAAAAGTGTCCATAAAAATAAACCACATTGTTCTACAGTCTAGTTTAACCCACAAGCAACATGAATAAATTCTCATTTCAGCATTTTAAAATTACCAGGGTAATTGAATAAAATGAGTCTATACCAGGAAATTTTCAAAGTATCTCAAATGGAATTTGTATTTCACAATACAAAACATTGTACAAAACATTATCAAGCACAACACAGTTGTGACTGCTGAAAGCTATTTTTTTTCCCTATGAGTACTTTGAAAACCCTCGGCAGAGAAACAATGAAGATTTCTAGTAGAATCTCAAAACGCTTTTCTCTCTGCTCTCTCTCCAGAGACTTGACTGTTCAATACGCTAACCACTATACCTTGTACTTTTTCTTGTATCTCACTTGCACTGGGTGCTAGTTATTGGTCTGGGGAATAAAAATCAGATCATATTCTAGCAGCTAGCCATCAGACTCCGTTTTCCATGAGGCAAAGGGAGCGTTATCCAAAGTTCAAATGTTGCACAGTATTTAGGTTTTGTTCCTTACACTGACATTTCTAAAGCTATTGCCTGCTGTTCTTGTAGGAAGCAGAGCTTGGTCTGGGGGACATGATCAGCTCCACATTACTGAGTGCATCCTGGTTGGGTGGTATCTAGTTTACTGGCACAGAAAAAGTACGTATGTGGTTGGAAGGAGAGGGGAAAGAAACCCGGGTGACTGTTCTGCTCGGACTTGATTCCTCCAGCCCAGAGATTTTATATCACATCCTCTCTCTCTTAGGAAGACATTATTAATTATTATTATTATTATTATAGTCTTGTAGTAACATATGAATAACATTTTTTTATTATTTGAGGTAGGTTAACTTCTCTTTTCATTTCTTTTCTTACATTATGACTCTCCAGTAGGTCGTGGTATTAATTAGCTGAATTAGAAGTTGCACACAAAAATTTTCTAGACATTATGATGTGAATATAACATTTAATGAGGACTATGAAACCAAAAATGACATTTTTTCCCTATAATTAAAAGAAAACTTAAAAGCATTTTTTATTCAGTCACATTTCTTACTTTTGAAAGATCTTCGAACACTCTGAGCTACTGAATACATTTGAAATATTTGGCTTTTGTACTGAAAAATCATCCATAATTAAAACTATTATTCTGCAATAGTCAACTCAAAATTTTTCTGTAGACCATTGTATTTAGTACTAGAGCGAAAGTAGTTCATATGTAACATAGAATGTTATGGGTATGCATGTAAAGTGGTTAAATCCCTGAAAAAATTCAACACTTTCTAGACAGCAGTAGGAAGAAATGGACTATTTTACCTCACTGCTGTTGAATCCTCAGTTATTTTAATCCTACTGATGCAAAGTGTATGAAAAGTATTGTCAAAGTTCTCTGTGTATTACTCTTAAGAAAATATAAGGCTGTATTAAATTACAAAATTGTCCAATGGAAGAAATGGAAGTCACTGTGAACTCTTTATATATAGTTCCTAGTGCACTTTGTATTTGTCTTTGTCATAAGCCTTTGCCAGTTGAAGTGCATCAGGTTTATATATGAAATATCATGACCTTTGTTTCTATTTCTGACTTTGAATAGTTGAGGTGTTATGTGTATGAGTTTGTTTGTGGTGTTTTGTTTTGGTTTGTTTTTTTCCCTATGTTTGTTGTATCTCTGCAAGTTGTCAATGACCCTACAGCTCACAAGTGGTACATTCCATAGCGAAAAATGAAAGGCCCTGAATTAGAAATAAAACTAAGGTTATTTTCAAAACTAGCTCCTTATGTAATAACCCAGACTATTTGTAAACATGGAAATGGTCTATGTGTCTCAAAATGAAGCAAATAAACAACCAAATAAACAGTAAGTAGTAAATTAATTAGAAAATCCAAAACCTCTGAGGATATACCTCTGTTTTCTAGAAGTACTTACTGCAGTAAATCTGTTGGGGTTTAGAACATGAATGACAACAACAGTTCAATTTTTTATTGTGACCCTTTTAGCTTCCGCTTCTATTGTTAAAGGCTGAATGAAGTGTTTTGTTGCTTAAAGTCAGCTTCCTTGTTAAGAACTTCTTAAGACTGACCTTTCTTCTAAGACAGTAGTGGCAGGTGCCCAGATTCCAGTGCCACAGTGCAGCAGGATGGGATGCAGCTGCAGAGAGACTGGAGTCAGCTCTGGCAGGCTGCACTGGAAGGAGAGTGGGCACAGATGCAAATCATGCCCCTGACTTAGCTGGGAAGCACTGTAAACTGCTGGGATCAATGAGGGTGGGCAGGAGATCAACCTGCAGGAGATGTTCCTCCCTTGCCTGTGGGACTGCCACAGCATCGCCCCTCCTGTGCCTGTGCCCTACTCCTGCCTGTGCCCTACTTTGCCTGGGACGTGCACTGCTGCTCTGCTCCCCAAGGGGGCTGGCTCCAGCCCTCAAAGCCAGACAGCTGCATGGAGCTGGCACAGGACTCCTGGCGGCCTGGTGGTCTGTTCCCACTCGTGGTTTGTGACGTCGCCCACCTCCTGCTCATCTTGGGAAGCATTTGTGTGCCTTCTATTAAAGCATGAACCTCTATTATGAAGGTTACAGAAGACATTACTGAGTTGAATATGTTTTATGAAATGTTCTAAAATACTTGCAACTTAAGGAAGGTACGTGCTTTAATTCAAGTGTCTTTGTATCTCAGTGACTTGGCCCTCACTTCCTTTCAGCTTCGTTTGTATTTAACTCCTCATTGTTTCCCAAAGGGATAGACAATGACCTCAACATGCTTCCTTCCCAGGGAACAGAGTAGTGTCTGGGAAGGAGGATAAGAGGAGTGGATGGAATTTTTACTTTGAGTCTTTATCATCACATCTTGTGGCTAAAAAGATCTTCCAAAAATAATCTGAGGGAGTTTAATTTCTTTAACTAATGTATGCATTTCTACATATCCATTGACATGCCTACTTCTTTCCACTGTCTACAGGTGGAAATAGGCCATGGCCATTGTCCTCTGATGTGGATACGAGTTATGTGTCAAAAACAGGGACTCTCAGGCCTTGGTTTCGCAAAATTCACAGTTCAAGTATCCTCTTCTCCTAACACCAATTACGTGAAATAAAGAACCATCTTCTTGGTTCCAGCTGAAGGAAAAGGGCCCAAGTTGTTAAACTGTGTGATTTAAATATGTATATAGTCTTGGAGAGTTTTACAGGGACCGTTAAAATAATTTTAAAGAGATTCTCTGCTCATTTGACCTTTGAATCATAAGAAACACTGTAGTTGTGGCATCTGTGAGATATGCTAAAAATAAAAATATGTGGCTCAGGCCTTAAAAAGTAAATTTCAATAAAATTGAATGTTGGAACTGGGATCCTTTAAAGAAAAATAAAACCTCTGTTTGGGATTACTATAGAGGGAAATTGCCATTAATGTCTCCGTCAAATACAACAAACACAGTCAAACCTGTGAAGTTTCCCTGAGTTCAGGCTGGTTATCTCACAAATCTGTGCAAAGCTCTGGTGAATAATTTATACTAGGCTTGAGGTGACAAGTTAAACACGCCCATTTTGTCTAAAATGCTATGAAGGCATCAAGATGGAGCCAAGCTGCAGGGTGAGTAGAGCTCGGCTGATGGGAATCTGAGCATGTCGAGAAAGGGGATGCTGCTGTAAAGAAAATGAAATGTAATGAGATACTTTTTCATGCATAATTCATGGATAAAAACATGACTGCATAAAAAGCCATGGATTTTAACAAGGCAGGGCTGCAATCATACACATTATCTTCCCAGAGGAACTTTATATAATATTGGTCAAAAAGAGAGGGTTCTGAATACCAGTACAAAATAAAGCTGACATGTTTTCAAATGCAGTAGAATTTACTTTAATGTACAATGGCTGTAAAGGAAACAATTTATATTTACACCTCAAAATGCTTCCTAGAAAAAAATTACTTTAAAACATATGCTTGTATTTCCTAGCTTAAAGAAAAAAGTAAGATGAGGAATGAGAAAAATACCTCATATGGATAAAAAAAAAAATCTAAAATGCATAAGCAGTATTTTGTTGAGTGTGTTGTTAGGATTGTGCTTTGAAATCTTTTGCAAGCATTTTTACTTTTTAGAAGCAAAACTTTTGATAGGAATGACTGCTGTGAACAGGCTTTTAAAAAGATAAAATGTTAGCTATTGTCACCATAAAATTTAATTTGGTTGCATTTGCAAAAGCAAATACTGTAATTCAGCTTTCAAGAACAGTTTAGTGGCTAGCACATGACTGTCTGAAATGGTGTTTAACGCTTGGGGTATTTAGTTGAAGGGATTAAAAATGGAATGTTGATTAAAGCTTGGGATGTCTTAAATTTATCACCACAAAATCCTAATGACAGACTTAGCTGGAAGGAACAGGGGTGCCTCCTTTAGCTGTTCACTTAGTAGGAGCAGATCACATACAGAAAAGGCACCAGAACAAGTCATAGGAAGCTTCAGAATCACACAAGCTGAAGGAATCTGTGAAGTTATTTGTTTAGTTTACACTGCAAAATCTCAATATTTGTAAGGAAAGTAAAATAGCCATTTTGCATCCAGTTACGGTTTTATAGTCCTGACAGTTGGGTGAAGAATGCATTAAGGGTTCAAAATGATTGATGTTTCAAAGTGTTCACCTTCCATGGGATTTTTTTTTCCATCTCAGTTGTATGGTATAAGAGGCAGAGGAAATACTACAAAGAGGAGCGGGTTGAGTTGGTGTAGTCACTAAACGGTCTAAGCCATTTAAATCAAATTATGTCATTAACCCCTATTCACAGGGACTCCAAATTCCTTCAGGTTTTGACAGCATAAAAATAAATATGGTCTCTTTTTGAGCTAGGCAATAATTTAATATCTGATTATAGAATTTTATCAATTCACAGCTTTTATAGCAATTCAAGCTAAAAGAAATACATACCTTCCCTTTGATCTCTCAGACTAGCAGTACAATATTTTCATCTATGATCTCTAACCGTGCCCCTTCACAGAATGCTTTCCTTCTTGTCTATTGTCTGCATTTTTAATTTTTCTTAATGTTTTCTCAATAGAAAACACTGCTCCTCTGCAGCTTTTGCAGATATTGCTTAGCCTTTAAATAGCATGACAATGATTTGTCTCACAGTCTGCCTTAGGGAAATCTGATTATTTATTGGTTTAATCCAGGACTGACTTGTCATACTTGCTCATCCCCCATGTAGAAGATTTTAGAACTTGAGCTCATCCTGGTCTTTGAATAGCTAATTTTCTGTAATGGTTTCCCTGCTTTTAATAGTTCTGTGTTGTTAAGGGAGACAAAGAAGGAGGAAGAGGACATGAGGATCTCTCAGTTCAAGTTGAGACTACCTCCCAGCTCCTGCTGTAGAATTTGCAAAGCTGCAAATTCTGCAAATCCATCTGCTTTCCTCTACTTAGAGAACATGCCGTCATTCATATGCTTCCACTGTCTTTGGATTTTGTTGATTGTTTAGTCTCACTGACAGAGCCATTTCCAAGCATGGAAGGGGTTTGTTTTCTTAGATACCTGCTCCAAGGGAAGTTCTCCTGTTTTCCACCAGTCTGAATGTCTAGCCAAATCATTGGAAATGTAAAGTATCTGAAATGGGAATCAAGTGATAACATTATTAAAATCCCCATCTTGGGATCATGTGACGCAGGCTATGCAGTTAGAAAGATGAAGCTAAGCTGAGCTCATATAATTGGGGTTTGTTTTCTATTTATTTTCTTCTTAACTTTGAAGAGAGCCCCTTGAAGGTTACATGATGGGATTGTATCAGATGTGTGCAGGGTCAGGGACTCTGTGGTGCTGTATCAATGAACTCTGCTTTCAGCCTTAGTGACTTGAGCATAAGTCTTTGTCTTGACCTATAGGGAAATATTACTTATTTGATCTCACAGGGCACTGGAACACATGATAAAAGCACCCCAAATTCTGACTGGCAATCTTCAGAACAAAAAGCCAAAAAAATTCCTAGAATAAACCAAGACAAATATTAGTATTCACCACACACAATACTATAGCAAGGTTATGTGAAAAACCACATAAAACGCCTGTCAGTAAGCATATCCTTTTATACCAGAGTCATTAACTAATGATTTCCAAAGCAGTTTAAATATTCCAGTCAGTTGGACAAGGTGTGGTAGAAGCTGTAACCTGGGAGACAAAAATACTTAATTCTGATACTATTTCTAAAACTGGTTGCTTTGTGAGTTTTGGCAAAGTACTTAATCTCTTCATTTCTATCACTAAAATAGTAGTCACAATAATAGTGGGAATGGTAATAATATTCCAAATGAAGTTGAATATTAATTTGTTGCTAAATTATTTTATATATGGTATAAACTTTAAGATGTATGGTATAGATGTTAAGGTGTGTCTGGTACTTGGTGTAGGCCTTGCTAAGAATTCATGGTCAGCATTGTGTCTTCTGAAATAAATGTTGGTCAAGTTTAGCCATTGATATGATACTACCAGAAAAATTGTACATTGAACAGCAACATAGTAGGCCTGTCAGAAGGCTGGAGTCAGAAGAAAAGAGGGTTTCTTTTAACACAAATCATCACCAAAGTTACCAACAATATTCACATCATATATGTTCTACACTCTTTTGCTTTTTAAGATGTGAAAATGAGACATATGCAGTGGTGTTTTAATTTAGATAATAATTTTCTATCTTTGGCAGAAAAATAATAGAACTGAAGAAAAAGACTTCTATCAATGCATTCTCTTGCAAAATGGCACTAATAAAATTAAATAGTAAAGTTAAACCATGCTATATTTACACATACCTACAGTGTTGTAGGGTCATAGATGAAATGCTATCAATGCTAGGGATGAAAAGGAAATGGGGACAATAGTGTAAGTGGGAAATTTCATACTTTATGTACTAAGCAGAGTTCAAAGCAACTGATATGTGACACTAGTCCATCCTTTTCTTGCTCTTTGGACTTCAAAAATCCAACTTGGAAAATTCCTCATTACAGGGCACAATGCCCACACACATGCAGCAGTATTTTTCCTTTCTGTCCTTTCTCCAACCCTAAAAGCCCCTTTTCAGATATGTCTCGTTAATCTTACTGATTTATTTTAATATCCTAGTGAAGTATTTTTGGAAAGGCAATAACTTCATATCTCCTCATTCTAAACTTATTCATTGTAAGTAAGGCTTCCCTTCTAGAGGAGAGGACACCAAGTGCCTACCTCTCCAGTATTTGGCTGAATTGCATTCTATTTCTTTTTCGGACGTGGTGACAGAAACAAAAGCAATTACTGTAAAATTAATCCACTTCTTTGGTATGGAACTACTTGACTGATTGATGTGAACAAGGGCTGTCATTTTAGCTGTCAAATCAGGAGGTGGAATGCCACTGCAGCCAAACACAAGTGTCATGATCCCATGTTGCATGTAACGGGAGGGGCTGAGTGGTATTTTGATGTTGCTTCCAGCCCTGTTGGCTGAGATTTTGTATGATTTAAGAATTTGAAATACATCTGAGCCATCTTTAAACTGTCTAATTCACATACGGGCAAACATGGCTGTGAAAGCAGGAAACCTTTTATGTGCTTATGCAGGCTAAGACAACGGTTTTGCTGAGCCTAGTGTTGTAACTATGATTGCACTATTAGCTGTGGTAGCAGATATGCAGTTAGATTAGGCAGATCTATTCAATGGGCAACTGTGTCCATGATTCAGCATGGCTAGAATAATGTTTTATGAATATCCACAGTGGGACCCAGCCATTCTCATTTAGCAGCAATCCTGAAGGATTAATCCAAGCCATGTGATGCCACTGTGCAAATGCCCTACATTAAATATAGAGAATGGTGAGGGGCAAGATGCTCTGAAGACCTTAAGATGGTAATTTAGTCTCTCTAACTTCAGAACTCCCATTCTTCACTGGCCTTTAAGGTAATATAGATACTTGCCTCCAAGAGGGATACAGTTTACTAAGAAAAGAATCAATCAATATGTAATTTGCTTTCCATCATTTACCAGCAGTCCTGGCTGACCGGGGAAGTCCCGACAGATTGGAAACTGGCCAATGTGACGCCCATCTATAAGAAGGGTCGGAGGGATGATCCAGGAAATTACAGGCCTGTCAGCTTGACTTCGATACCTGGGAAGCTGATGGAGCAGCTCATCCAGAGTACCATCTTACAACACATGCGAGACAACCAGGGGATCAAGCCCAGTCAGCATGGGTTTATGAAAGGCAGGTCCTGCTTGACAAACCTGATCTCCTTCTACGACAAAGTGACCTACTTATTGGATGAGGGAAAGGCTGTGGATGTAGTTTACCTTGACTTTAGCAAGGCCTTTGACACCGTTTCCCACAACATTCTTCTGGCAAAACTGGCTGCTCGAGGCTTAGATGATCGCACGCTTTGCTGGGTAAAAAACTGGCTGGATGGCCGGGCCCAGAGAGTTGTGGTGAACGGAGTTAAATCTAGTTGGAGGCCGGTCACGAGTGGTGTCCCCCACGGCTCGGTTTTGGGGCCACTCCTGTTTAACATCTTTATTGATGATCTAGACGAGGGGATCGAATGCACCCTCAGTAAGTTTGCAGACGACACCAAGCTGGGTGGGAGTGTTGATCTGCTCGAGAGTAGGGAGGCTCTGCAGAGAGATCTGGACAGGCTGGAGCGATGGGCTAAGGCCAACTGTATGAAGTTCAATAAGGCCAAATGCCGGGTGCTGCACTTGGGCCGCAACAACCCCCAGCAGCGCTACAGGCTTGGGAAGGAGTGGCTGGAGAGCTGCAAGTCAGAGAGGGACCTGGGGGTGTTGATTGACAGCCGGCTGAACATGAGCCAGCAGTGTGCCCAGGTGGCCAAGAAGGCCAATGGCATCCTGGCTTGTATCAGAAATAGCGTGGCCAGCAGGGACAGGGAAGTGATCTTACCCCTGTACTCGGCACTGGTGAGGCCGTACCTCGATTACTGTGTTCAGTTTTGGACCCCTCACTACAAAAAGGACATTGAATTACTCGAGCGTGTCCAGAGAAGGGCAACGAAGCTGGTGAAGGGTCTGGAGCACATGTCGTATGAGGAGCAGCTGAGGGAACTGGGGGTGTTTAGTCTGGAGAAGAGGAGGCTGAGAGGAGACCTCATCGCCCTCTACAACTACCTGAAAGGAGGTTGCAGAGAGCTGGGGATGAGTCTCTTTAACCAAGTAACAAGTGATAGGACAAGAGGGAATGGCCTCAAGTTGCGCCAGGGAAGGTTTAGACTAGATGTCAGGAAGTATTTCTTTACAGAACGGGTTACTAGGCAGTGGAATGGATTGCCCAGGGAGGTGGTGGAGTCCCCATCCCTGGAGGTGTTTAAGAGTAAGGTCGATATAGCGCTGAGAGATATGGTGTAGTTGGGAACTGGCAGTGCTAGGTTAATGGTTGGACTAGGTGATCTTCAAGGTCCTTTCCAACCTAGTTGATTCTGTGATTCCGTGATTCTGTGATTCTGTAATTGATAGCAAATGTTAGATCCAGTCAGGATCCATTCTGCCTAGAGTCTTTACAGGATGAAATGGTCCACTTATAGAGAGTGTCTGGTGCAGCAAAAAAGAGGGAAGGACTACAGTTTGATTTGCTGTGGTGTGTCAAGGTTCCAGGACTACATGTTTTATCTTCACCCCAATGAAGCCTCCACCAGCAGCTGCTGGTTGTAACAAATACCTCATCTTTTTCTGTATCTATTTTGCTCATTTTATATTCATGAAACTGTTCAACCTTGAGACACAACAAAACAAAGCTTATTTACCAAATGTCTTTTTTTTTTTTTTTTCTAATTTTGCTCCATGTAGTCCATTAACATTTTGTGAGAAAGCGTTGGCTCCACAACTAGATAAATGGATCCCAGGGTTCAGATCTCCTTGAATTCATCTGAATGAACTGAAACACACCAAATTATAGTAGGTAACCATACAGTTGCAGATGAGCAGGCAAGTGATGTCATCTTCACTGCATCTCTTGGACATGAGGATCTTGTTGCATAAACCTATCCAGGAATAGCATATGTATAATGACCCACAGTATAGTCTGTATACATTGGTATGCAGTGGTGACTTTAGCAATGTCAGGTCTTACTACTTTGACAGATCATCTCTGTGAGATAGGTCCTTGAGCTATGACCGTTTATGTTTGGATCACATTTCACCTACCAGATTGAGATTTCAAATTTGAACACAGAACTGAGTATTACAGCTGTGAGTTAAAGCTGAGACGTGTTTTGCCATCTGATGACTATATTAAAAACCATACATATAAATAAGTTAAACAAGAATACAGCACCCTGAACCTGTGCCAATGCATGGTGCTTCTAGCAAAGATAGAACTCATTCTGGGATTTAAATTTTCCTTGCCGCTTGCAGAAAACTATCATGCTTTATATAATAAGAATGCATTGTGAACAGATGAACACCAACACACACTGCCATTACTGCAATATATAGTGTGTCCTTTGGGATATACAATGTGACCTTGATAAAATATGATCCTAATCATTCCATTGGTTTTTCAAAATATAAAACAAGTCCTACTTCAAACTGTAATGGTACCCATTGTGGGCCTCATTGTGCCCTCAAACTATCAGCAGAATTCCAGGTGATGTCTCTGACAATTTTCATGCATATCAAGGGCATAGCATAGTCTTAAGATTTAAAAACAGGACTAGTTCACTGACTGGACTGGACATCTTCCAATATAAGAGAATCAATTTAGACTATAGATAATTTACAGTTTTGGGTAAGACATAATGATCATCAAAGTGAAAGGTAAAGCAGAGATAAAGAGTTTCACTATTAATATTATAGTAATATTAAATATTCTCAGTTTGGAGGGGAAAAAAAAAAAGGCTTCTGATCAATACCTGATATAATATAGTATTATTATGGTGGTGGCCATGTTATAGGCTTAGAGAATGCTACACATATGGCCTTCAGAGGATGTCTTCTTGCTATATGTCTTCTTGCTATATCTGTGTCATACAGATAGTGACAGTAACCAGTACAGAATTTTGAATAGCAAAATAGTTTTGCTGATCAACATGATTTTACAAAGAACATATCTAATCAAACTAATTTGATATTTTTTCTAAAATAACAAACTTGCTGATGTAGAAAACTATGTATAAAGTTCTAAAAAGTTTTCAAAAACATTCTACATTACAGAAAAAAATCATATTGCATTGATACTGCATACATTGAATGGGCAAAAATGGGGATCTGGTGGATTACAAAATCAGGAAAAATTGTTTGAAAAGAGGTTAAATGATGGGTTTAAGTATTCTTGGCAAAAACCCATATAAGTGCACTTTTAGACCAATCTGTGCAGTATAGTTACCAAAGGGAGAACATAAAATTATTAATGACAAAATATGCAGATGATTCAAAATATAATTATTAATACAATTAATAATAATTAATATAGAGTCAAATCCATGAGAAGTGTTGATTTCTAAGGTGAGGTTCTTTGCAAAATGTATTTTAGCAACATGACATCCAGGAACAAGAACGTAGGTCACACTTACAAGGTGACATTCTGGAAGGCATTGGCTATTAGGCTGTCCTAATCTTCTATCTATGATGGGGAATGTGATCCTTGAATACATAAACTAAAGGACATGATAAGAATAAAAAGGTAGCATTACATTTTCGCATGGAATTAACGCCATGTTTAAAATATTGGTCTATGATAATTTCAGAAAAGTTGAATAAAAATTATTAGACTGATTAAGTTGAACAAAGAACTTAAATTTACTTTTCTAGAAGAAGGTCAAGACCAGTCTTGATGACAATGTCCTAGGAAAGTAGAGTTTTTTTTATAGTACCATATTTAATTTAGAAGAAAAAGCTTTATTTTCTCTCAGTGGCAGTAGTCTGAAGTTAGGCAAATTCAGATGAGAAGTGCAGTTTTAGCAGTGAGGGTAATGAAGCATTAGAACAATTTACCTGTGAAAGTAATGGATTTTTGATGACCTGAAATCTCTAAATTAAGACTACATGTCTTTTTGGAAGGTATACTATAGCTTAAACCAAAGTTATGGGTTTGATTTGGAAATCATTGAGTGATGTTCTTTGCCCTTTGCTATAACGAGAGGTGAGGCTAGATGATAGTAATGGCCTCTTATGGCCTTGAAATCTATGAATCTATGTTGTGGCTTAGCTTAATGAACAACACAACAGAAAACAGTGCCTGTAATTCCTCATACCACCCTCTGCCTGCCTTCACTGCCTAAAAGCACAGATGACCCAAATGATATAAAATGTTACAAATTTTAAAAATCTAATACAAACTTTCCTGCTGTATTGGAAATGCAAGAACTCAGGGATTTTAAGGGAACTGCTGCCGTGCTATAACTTGGTAAAAAGAAGGCAGAGCAGCTTAAAAGCTGTTTTGTAGATTTTGAGCAAAACTCTAACAATTAAGTCTTGTCTCTTTCTCTGTTTCTCTTACACTCTTTCTGATATGTCTCAAACCCAGGTAAACAATGATTAAAGTTCTTGTAGTGCATTAGGATTTTTTAAAACAGTATTAATTAAAATATATTAATAGTATTAATGAAAATATTTTAAAAATATTATTAATGTAAATAATTTCAGGACACTCCCAGGAAATCTGTTTTTTAATAGGCCTCCCTGTTAAGTTGTTTTAGTCGTCTTGTTGACTGTTTCATATGTTATGGTAGCGTGCTTTCCACTTACATGCTTACTTGAACAAACACCTTTCAGGGTATTTTCATAGTAACATACCTATGCAATTTTTGTGACAACAAACATTTCTTTCTTAGATTATAATAAAGTCCAACACACAAATGGGAAGCACTTAAGAAAGTTTCAGTGCCGCTGTCTGAAAACTGTAGTTGAGCGTCCATTCATTTATTTTATCACCCTATTTACAGCTTATGTTTAAAATTATGTACTTATTTTGTGTTTCTTGTTATTATTTGTGTAATGTAAGTTGTTATTTTATATTCTCGACCTAATCGGTATGAATGCAGATCTTCACCATAATTGTGATCCTTCTCTGGTGTGTGCTTGATGAAAACTGTGAATATTTAATTTCTAAATAAGCCTCTCTTTCTTTAGAATTTCAACAAGAAAGAAGTCAGGTAGGATTTCTTTGCTGAAATTGTAGTGATCACCATGGTCATGGCCTGTGGTCAGTGCTTCATACATGGACATATTCCTATCTCCTTTCAAAAGAACCACATGTTCAGATATAGACATGTTAATTTGCTCCAGACATGAAATAATGATAAGACTTCACGAAAAATTGACCTATGATGTCACAAGCTTGTGGGGAAATGAAACTCCTCTACATACTCTTTTTATAGCCTTCTCTAGTCTTTTTATAGCTTCTTCAGTCTTTGCCACTTGACCGATCTATTGGTATCTACAAATGGAAGGATTACATCCTAAAGCAAAAGAGATTTTTTTTTTTTCTTAATCATATCTTAGGCTTAAGGTCTACTGTACTAACCACACAGGGAAATTAGAATAAGCTATTAGAAAATGAAGGCTTTAATTCATACATAAAGACCGAACATATAATTTCCAAGGTATTCTTGCATATTTCATTTTAATCTGCAGAGTGCAATTTTTTTTTCTCTTTTGTACAGTATTGGATACTGGATGAGATTCATTATCCTTCTTCTCCCCTGGGTGCATGTGATCCTTTCTCTGTGACCCAGATAACAAAAAATCCAAATCCAAAACATGGGGTGATACCTAGACAATCAGAAGGGGCATAGACATTTTTAACTTTCTCAGTATCTATGTATTCATTGACTACAACAGATATGAGAAAAAATATTCCCTTGAACAGAAAAAGAATATATATCTTGGTGTTTTAAAGAGCTATTTTTACATGGTTATTCAATTAAAGAATATCTTTATTGTAAAAAGGAATAAGTATATTCATTTAGCTCTCTTGAAAAGTGTTGCTGTGAGTACCATGGAGAAAGGAAAAAAATCCACTGGTCAGGATCAGCTAGTCTCAGCAATTGTCTTCTGACATTTCATTATGGTGGTAGAACAGACTTATTCTGGAGAGACTGGGAGCTCAATTTTATGGTGCAAATTTTAAGAACAAGAGCAGTTTAGAGCACAGTTCAGACTTTTGTTCATCAGTCTATTCATACTGGACATAAACTGAGTATTGATGAACTTCAGCATTCATTAACAAATACCATATATTGATTTTTTTTTAGTCGGAGTGGATATATGTGAACAGTAAATCTAGAAACAAGATGGTAAAGGTTTTATCATTATTATTTAACCCATTATTTATTCTTTTTTATAAGAAAATATTGAAGTGTTTTTTTTTTTTTCTGGAAGACAAATTCAAATAATTCGAAACATAAATAGAAAGAATTATTATACAATATTCAGCTAGGAACCAGTCACCATACTTATCACCAGTTTATAAAATGAGGCAGGCAAGAGATATAAGGTAAGTAGCAATAAAGCAGCTGAAGACTGGCAAATCAAGATAAAAATGACATATCCTGAATATCAGAGTTTTCCCATCTCATTAATTTTTTCCCCCTTTAAAAAAAAAAACCCACCCAAAACCCGGGAAATTTTAACATTATGCCAAGTGTTGACAGTATATACATGGAAACTGCTTACTTCAAATTTTAGAAACTGATTTCTTTTATACCCTAATTTGTCTTTGTTCTAATGACCTGGGTCTTATTTCTATAAGCATCTAAAAGTTGTCAGGTTATTGAAATTAACCACTTTTCAAATGTGTGAAGGAATTCAGGTCATTATTCGCCTAGAGGGTTAATGTTTCATGTTGTTATATGTTATATACATATTATTTTGTTACAGTACAACCAGAAATAAAATATCAAAGGAAGACCTGTAGTACTAAAGTAGCACTAACATAGCAATAATTACAAATAGCCAGAACAGATGAAATAACAGATCATCTGGAAAAAAAATGAAGCAGAAACATTTTTAATGCTTGAAGAATCATTAGTTCTTTTAACTTCTCTTGCTAATCTACTTCTTGGTGCCATGCAGGAGTAGAAACAAAATAATAAATCAAAATATGACATTATTTTCTAGTTCTGGAAACAATAATCTCCACTTAAAAAGCATTTAACAACACTTTCCTCTTTATTTGAGAACAGGAACATTCTGAAAAATGAAGGAATTCCTTATCATTAACCTCTGAGTTATTTATATTATCCTTATCAAAAAGGGAAAAGGAGAAGAGAATATTACATATGCTACCACACACAAAGACAAAGCAAATGTAGAAGTTTGACAAGGAACTGACAAAAATATTTCCTTCTCTGAACTATCATGCTTGTGGTTTAAAGAATTGTCCAGTGAACCTGGAAATACACAAAATGCTGGAGTCGAGACTTTTAAAGGTTTACCATGAAATACATAGATCTACATGGTCTCCATGTTGTTTAAATCAGACTCTAAACTTGCAGCTGAACTTAAGAATATTTTTCAACTCACCCATCATAGGTTTTATAATGTTTCATCATCATCTTGACAGAGCATTATTTTACAGCTGTGGGAACTTTTAGGTAGACAAGAGACAACATCAGAACTGGAGAGCCAGCAGCTGCTTCCCAAATTGCATATGGTAGTAGTAGCTTCCTGGCAAAACCTGAATTATTGTAATGTCTAGCTTGAAGCAATGCCAGGCATTTTGCTCATGCTCTGTATATCAAGGTCAGTACATTACTTTGCCTTATAATTTCTTTTTCACCCTTATGTTTAGTGACAATTACAGTAGATGCTTAAGAATACTACTGTTATTTCATGGGAGTATCTACTAAAGCAAGTCTTCAGCATTTCTGAACAGATTATGTGCTAAGTCCCAAACCACCTCAGTGAAAAGTTGAGGAGAGTATTTAGATCTTGACTTGTAAGTGCTTACTTGTATGGGACTCACGGCTCTCTGTTGAGTAGAAACCATTTCAGGTTTTCTTGCCAACTTTATTAAGAAATACCTGAGCAGCTTTCAACAACGTTGCTACTGGTGCTGTCGTGCCTTTGGTGCCTGCATCTGAAGCACAGTATTAATTTTTGTTAGTACTTTGGACAGCTTCTTTTTTAATTAACTCTCTGCTATATAGTTATGCAAGGCAAGGCAAAGGCAAAAGTTTTCCATAATCTCTTGTGTTTGATGCAGAATGTGGCAGTGTCCATGATGATCTTTTTGTACCTTGGTGACTGTTTCCACAGCCTGGGTCTGACTCCTGTGAAAGATTTTTTCTGAACCCAGAGAGCATTGTTTTGGCCACTGTCAGCCATCTTGAGCTTTAACGAGTGTTCACTACGTCATATGCCAAAGTAACTGGAGTGAGACCTTATCCTTGGCTCAGCAATCTGGGACAACAATGTAGAGAGTAGAGATCAGATTTGGAGGTGTCAGCAAGACGTACTGCAACATTTTGCACTGGTTAAAGCTCCTAAGGGCATGTGGATTCATGCCAAGTACTATTGAATTGCTATAAGCCAAATGAAGTCCTGAGATCATGTTATCCTCTTTTGCAACAGCATGAAGGCTCTAAGTCCTTCTATCAGAAAGAGTAGAAATGCTTAATAATAGATGTTGCTATTGAGATTTAAATATTAGTGTGTCTATACATACATATTCTCAGACTGTTTTATATAAGAACATTGTCCTTTATTAACTCACTGAGCTTTTGAAGTAGGAGTGAGTACTCTTACAGTGAAGTAATGTGTTTGTGAAGCTCTGTTACTGTTTATCCTTTTTTATGCAAATAGTTTTATCCATCCCTGTTCAGGTTTTATTGCTCTGTCATTAGGAATCCATTTCTCCCTTAGAATTCAAAAAGAAAAACCATGCTGAAATGCTTTTTTTATGAGATATGTAAGAAATTTTTAAAATAGGTTTAACTTGTTAGATGATCTGATTTTCCCCAAATTAATTTTGTTTACAACAAACCAGCATTGTTATGTTTGGTACTTATGCTCAGCCTAGCCTCAGAGCTGGAATCTCAGATCCTCCACAAAACTAGATGTTGCAAAGTGCTTTGACTAATGTAATTGTTAGATGTTCCCTGACTAGCTAATGACTACATACTCATATCGATATTATGGGATGGTCCCTTCAGGGAAAGCCTCATATTGTTTCCTGTCAGCGTGAGTCAGTTTGCCTGCTGAAGTGAAGTGCTACAGGCAATTCAGAGTGTTCAAGAATAAAGTCTGATTAGTTGATGCTGAGGTGTACATGGCAAATAAAACACTAAGTGTGAGCTAATAATCCAAATGGTTCCCTAAAAAGAAGCATTAAGACAGCACAAAGTTGTTTTTCATAAATAAAAGTTAAGTGGGTGAATGTTTTTCAGACTGCCATGCAGGGTCTTAAAATACACATAGATAAAATTCTCTTTGCCTTCAAGTTGAAGAGGCCTAGTTGTAAGAGAGGAGGAAAATACAATGAAGAATGAAGAAGATATTTCCTGTTTTATTTTAGTTTGAAGTTTTGTAGAAATCAAATGTCTCATGTATTTATTATATTCTTTTCATTACCAGGCTAAACAAGTTTATTTTTCTGGCTAAATTTTCTATCTAAGGAACAGTTTCTAACAAGCTCTTTGGGATGCACATTAAAGTGGTGATGTTTCTAAAGCTGAGGGCCTTAGTGAACCTCAACATATGTAGAAATCAATCTGAAACATTATGATGGGTTTCACCGACTGATGTCTGGTCAAATTCATATACATGCCCAGAGGTTAAACCAGATCCTTAGTCTTGATACTGTATGAACAAATATACATAACATACCTTATCCTGACTTACTGCTATCCCCTTGGGGAATTAAAATCTACAAGTGAAAAGGTGATTAGTTGCTCCTGCTTTGCCTACATAACTATCTAGTCAAATATCAGAGAGTTATCAAAACCTTATCCAGTCCATGTCTCAGAAGATCTGAGCTCAGCAGCAGTACTACAAATGTCCCAGCCTTTAGAATACAGCACATCATATTTTAACCTAGCATTCACCCACAAACATACAAAGACAAAGAAAAAGCTCAGAAACAGGAAACAGTGACAACTATCCTGCTTGTCTCAAGGAAGCAAAAGAAAATTTTTTTTTTTTTTTTTTTCCCATTATGGGGTAGCCAGGTGAGTCATGATATAGGCGTAGTGGGATCCTATAGTGGAATAATACCCTACTGCAGATATTAGAAAAAGTTTCATTGTATAAGGACCTATAAAGAAAGAATGTCCACAATGAATTTTAATGAATAAAAAATAATAAATTAATAAAAATTAAGAAAAGAATTTTTAATTTTTAATGCCAAAGCTGAAGAATGAGAAAGAGGGAAAAATTACAAGGACATGCAGGAAAAATGGCTTTCAGAATGATAAGTCCCATAATATCATTGTTGATCACTTTGAGTTGATAAATCCATTAAGAAGCAGCTTAAATGATATTAAATTGCTTAACTGCTGGTGCAGTTTTCACAAAGCTATTTTTCACTTAGAGCATCTTGCAAGAGATGGCGTGAACATGCTGCCACAGAAGGCACACCTGCTGGGCCTCAGCTGAGAGGAAGGACAGAGAAAACCATCAAGAGGAGGAGAAGGGGAAGCAACATGCAGCACAACTGCCCTGTGGAGGCACAGACCAATCTGCACTTTCTGAAAAAAGCCTCTTTCTACTATGGACAGAGGAAAAGAGGTCTGACATTTGGATTACTTGGAAGAGGTAGTATACAATCTGTCAAACTGATAGTGAAGGAAAAAGCTGCCATTGAAGGGTGCTATTTTCAGTTAGATAGAACTTTGTCAAACTTTAACTCTGCAGAATAATTTCTTAATGCCAAATATCCGGTTTGCATTCAATTTGTATTAAACATTCAGTGCAATCTATCGCATTATTGCTGAAAATACAACTGGGGGAAACATGTTAGATTCACAATTTAAAACCTGCAATTTTTCCACTAAGGATATCCTCAATATCTGTGCAGTATCTATATTTTTGAGAAAGGAATTGAAATTTAGCACAGGAGGATTTTCTGTAAAGAATATGTCTTTTCTGATGCCATGAAAACCTCAATTTATACATGGTCAATGGGCTTGTTAGTGATCTGCAAAATTCCCTGAAAATATTGTCTGTAATGAACAGACTCTTGCCTTGCAACTGCAGGACTGAATAAAAATGTCCTATCAACTTGTTCCTGATTGCCGCAAGCTACTATGTCACTGAGACTCAGAAGTAAGGGCAGAAAGACCATCTCTTCATATATCTACCGTACTAGCTTTCCAGAAACTTGAAAAACAAAAGAACTTGACTAAGAGGCAGAAAGAAAAAACAGAGAAACTGCAGTTAAAGAATAAGGAAAAGGAGAGAATGTGATGGAATTTGAGGATGATAATAAACATAACACAAGATCAAAAGAAAGGGTTGGAAGAGCCAAGAAAGAATAACAGTCCTGGAAACAGAAAACCATGGAGCACTGGGACTAGGGCTTGGAGTAACAAGTTGATGTCCTTGTTGAAGCCAGGAACCCTGCAATGGTAAATGAACCTGAAATGGGCAAGACCAGAAAGTTGACAAGCTGGAAAGAAACAAGGAGCTACTGAGTCAGCTCTGAGTTGAAAAATGAAAGAAAGAAATTGCTCACTGAACCACAAGGTGCAATCCAGGACTGTGAAACATGGCAAAGTGAGTAGCAATTCTTTGCATGTAGGGCCTTATGAAGTAGAAGCAGATACTGTACTGCTGCTGGGGGTTACATAGGTTAGGCTGAATGGCAGACAACAGTGATGATGGCATCTGAAAGCTCTCACTGTGCTGATAAACTGTGTGCATGCTAACAAAGCATAAATTTCTGGTTGGAAGTGTGGCAGGAAGTTGCATTTCTTTACCAAAAATTATGAAGAGTTTTTTACAGTCACAACATTAACAAGAATGCCAGAGTAAAATTAGCCCATGAAATGGCATTTCCAACATTTCCAGTCTTTCATGTGTTTCTTTTTACAACCTTAAAGTTAATTAACGGAGGGGTGTGTGTATGAGAGTTTGTAGGTGTATGCAGACAATGTAGGCTGCAGAAGAAGAAACAGGTTTTATGCTTGCATAGGCTTCCCATAGCAGTCATTGCTGAACATAGAATCTGATAATTCAGAAACGACATTTGGTTGCTTTCACCAAAGACTACTAGCTTCCTTCCATAGATCTGTCCTCTTCCTGAACACTTATAACATAATTATAATCTTGATTCATCCCTAAAGCCTGGTCAACCCTGATATCTCAATGAGACAAAGAGAGTCTGTGAAAAGAAAAGTGTGTGATTGTGAGACTAATTAAAGTCTTCAACATCTATATTGGATAACTGCTGATTCTGTGATTTTACTATTTTCTTACTGCAGATTTTTTGTTAATGTTACCTTAGAGGGTTCATTCAGAAAGGAAAACATGTAAGGGTATTGCTTGGTGATAGATTTTTTTTATAACAAACCTCTTAACTTTGGGTTAATTGTGCTTGGTTTTTTTTGTTTGTTTTTTTTTTGTTTGTTTTTTTTTTTTTTAATTTGCAGTGCTGATTGATTTTGTGAAGACAGAAACACTGATCTTTGGAATTCCTTGCTGTATCATTTCTGGCCTATAAAAGGAAAGGAAGAAACTATTATTCCATGGTTTTTATTTTTCCAAGGACTCACAATCTTTTCACAGAGGCTGAATATCAATCCATAAGCATATGTCTGAAGAGTTACCTATAAATTATTTTCTTGCATTATTAATCGCATCTGTTTTATTATACAATGACTGTTACAACTGGTTCCACCTACATCTGTAGAAATGCATGAAAGATTTTAGTAATGCAGATTTTTGCTGTCTGCTTTAGCAACCTATATTTAATGCTTTAAGGATTAGTAGCATGATATGACAAGTGCTTTCCACTGTTTCTTTGTTATAGTATGCCTGCTTCTAGGTCCATAACTTTCAGATACAACTCCCCTTCCCACCCTCTTGTCAAACCAAAGAGGGACAGTCACTGGGCAGCATTACTTCCTCTCTTTTACAGTTTTCTGTATACATATTTTTTCTTGAGCTATGCCCAGTATGAACAGGTCCAGTAAGCAATAAACAATTAAAAAAATTAAACATGAGGAATGAATAATCTTATCAGTAGTTTTTTTAATAAGTAATTTTATTTCATTAAATATTTCATTGTGGATAGTTTGACTCTGAAATGAAAACTATTTCCACCAGGAAAATGATTCTTTGGGGTATGGCTACACCCTAACTTTGTTCAAAAGTGTGCATAAGAATAGGGGAAACAAGGGAGCATACAATTCTCTTATTTTCTTCATATGCTTAACATACAGAGATGTTTAACTCCTGCCAGAGCTTGATACAAAGCCACAAGAAATCAAAGGAAGCCCTTCAACTCATCACTGGCTTCTACAGAATTCAGACCAAACCATCTATGTGCAGCTAGCAAAGTAAATCTACTGATCATTCACATAAACTATGCAGAAACAATCACTACATTTAGCGTGCCTACACCACTAAAAATTATACTGGCTTTCAAGTGCAGGATTATGGAAATTGTCATTGATTTCAGTTGGTTTTGCATTATCCGCAATGCCAACTTAGTAAAACAGTAAGAGAAATACATACCTTTCTAAGGGTAGAAAAATACTGTCTCAAACTGATTTTGTTCTCAGAGAAAGGTATGGTGGGAAAAGAAGTGTGAAGCCTCCAGAGAAGGGGTCTCGCTACCTCCAGATTTATATATGTTTCAGGACTAGAGCAGAGTAACATGCACCAATGTTAAGCTTAAAAGTGGCAGTGTTATGCTCAGTATGACTTTTTTTGTGGTGTAAGAGACAAATCCTTCACCACCTTTTAGATTGAGGACAGGTGAATTCAGCAGGTGTTTAACTAGTAATTCAGCACAGTATCAATTCTTCTTTTTAGTTTATGGGTTTTGTTTTGGTATCTTGCAGGGAAGAATTGAAAGAATGCATTGTGCTGATATTCTTATATGCTTGTCTCCCAAATATATTTTCTTAAAGAACAACTACTGATACATAATTATAGAAATCCCACTGAGCACAGTTGTAATCACCTCTTCACCCAAATATCTGTTCTTAATTTTATTATATGTAATATGAAGCTCTGTGGAAGCAATAATAAAAGTTAATTAAAGATACATTATACAACAGCTTTTCCAGTTGAGCAGATTGAAGCTATAGCTTAAATCCCTTGCACCCTGTAAATACACATTTAGTTCTTTGACTTTGATATCAAGTGTCCAGGCATTGTTTCCTCTGGGGAAATATTCTCAGCAGAAAAGCTGAGAATCCTACAGTCAATAAAAACAAGGAGAGGGAGAGGGAGAGGGAGAGGGAGAGGGAGAGGGAGAGGGAGAGGGAGAGGGAGAGGGAGAGGGAGAGGGAGAGGGAGAGGGAGAGGGAGAGGGAGAGGGAAGGGAAGGGAAGGGAAGGGAAGGGAAAGGAAAGGAAAGGAAAGGAAAGGAAAGGAAAGGAAAGGAAAGGAAAGGAAAGGAAAGGAAAGGAAAGGAAAGGAAAGGAAAGGAAAGGAAAGGAAAGGAAAGGAAAGGAAAGGAAAGGAAAGGAAAGGAAAGGAAAGGAAAGGAAAGGAAAGGAAAGGAAAGGAAAGGAAAGGAAAGGAAAGGAAAGGAGAAAAGAAAAAGATCAGGAAAAATATTACCCGAAAAAATACAGAGTTTTAAAAAGAGCAATAGACCTAGAAGTATTTTTTATACTACCAGTTATATTTGTTAAGGACTAGATTTATCAGAGAGCTGTTCAACAGTGTGGGACTGGTTTGATGCTATGTCATTCAAAGAGATACAAGTTTTTTTAGCACGGCTGTGAATGATATGAAATCTCTCTTTTAAAATCTGCAGCTCATACTGTTATATCAACTGTACAGTTGCAGCAGAAGTTAAAGTAACTATAAACAGTAATGTTTTCAACTAATAATATCTTGAATAGTTTTTCTTTTTTTTTTTTTTTTTTTTTTTTTTTATCTGGTAATAGGTAAGTTCAGATCACCCCATAACCAGGGTGTAATGAAATTGTCAACATTTTCTTCATTTCTTCTTTTCCTGACAAATGGTGTGAACATATCACCTTTTTCTCTTAATGGAAAACCTAACTGGAATACATCAAAATGCTATTAGGTTTTTCATTTTCTACCACAATTTAATGCTGGGGAATGCATGCAACCTTCATCTGCGCACGACTGTAAAATATTCCCTGTCCCTGATAAAATGACTGCAATGGAAAATCAAGCAGAATTGTTCTCTGTTTTGTATTGCTATTCCTTTGTTACAGTCTCTCTCTGACTGTGTGTAGGAGGATTATGAGGGCTACACAAATACACGCAGGTTATATTACCTAAAATGTGCTAAAAATGACTTAGGTAAAATGTTAATATGTAAACATGTTTAATTAAAAGGTCTCCATCTTCAGCACTACTTTGTTAATACTGCATTTCTTTAAAAATAGTGAAGCAAACAATGCATTTATCATGTTACAGGAGATGTTCATTTCAATATTATCTAGAAAATAGAGAAAAGATCAAATACTTTCATCCCAAGGGAAATATCTGTAACCTATTCGTTGTTTAATTCATTTTGTCATGAGCTAAACTAATAGTGAGATATAAAATAAATCTAGGCTTGCATACATAATATAAGTCAACACAGAGCCTAAAAATGAAATCCTTCATCTATAATATTACACCTTACAAGATCAAATCATGTTCCTTTTTGAGGCAATTTCTATAAATGGGAGCAGAATTGGGCCCTTGCATCATATCCCTCAAAGGGAAAATCCATACCAGAGTGCATAAAAAATAGTTATTGTAACCTGAGCAGAAAATGCATAATTATCAGAGTAAGTTTCTTTAATAACATGGTGTACTAAATAAAATTAATCATATTTTAAATTCCTAGCATCTGTTATCTATCTGAAAACCAACCAAACAAAAAAAATTTGTCTATGTAGCAATTATTTTTGTCTCTATAGTAAGCAAAATGAAAACTCTTCCCCAAGTTTTATGAATAAATAGGCACATTACTGAAAGAACATCAACATTATAAATTTGCCTTTGTCTAAAGATATTCATTGTTTTCTGAAAATTAACGATGGTAATTTTATAGATTATATATATACGTATGTGTATATAGTTAAATATACATTTCAGACTAAGTTTTTCTATTAATACAAGTGAAAGAATTAAATCGGAAACAACACAATACTTTTTATGTGATTTCATCTTGAAAATTCTATCTAGATGATTTTACAAATAATACAGAAATAAGTAATACTTTTCCTTTTTTAAACATACATAATGTGCAGAAGAAATTGAAGTTCTGGAATCGTTGCTTCAATGTAAATAACATCAAATTATTTGGATTAATTGTTGGTTAAAAACAAAATTTCTGGAACTCAAATTGAACCAGAAAAGTTGAATAAGTATTTTTTCTCCAAGCATCCTATGTAAGTACATGTTCATTCTGAAATAGAAATGTTGCTAGGAGGAGAATATCAATTTTTGAACAATTGTAAGCAAATAATAACAATAGCAATAATAATAATAATAATAATGCCATTTTAGTTAAGGGATGACTTTGTAGCGGTGCTTCCAGTTGTCAGTTAGCAGCACCTAGATCTGGTCCACTGAGGCTGCAAGAGCAGCTGTAGACAGGTGTCCTACCCTTCTCCATGCTCATCAGCGGGCTGCGGCTATTGTCTCAGCCAGAGACATTGTCAGCCCCTAGGAAAACCAGAGATCAAATGTAGAGGTCATTAGCTAGCACCTTTTGGTCTTGCTATAATAACATCCCGATTGCATACATGGCAATTTACATAGCATTACCCATTATGCTTTGTGCTGCAATTTTGCTTTTGGAGGTCACTCTAACTTGATTAACTCTCTCTTAAGAGTGCCTTTTCGAAGCATCAAAGCCCCACATTTACACATTTTACTCTATTCCTTGTTGGCAGCTTCTTTGAAACTAAGGTGCTGTGTCGAATTGTACTGGGAGTCCTGAAAATATAACCATTAAAAAAATCCATAAGGTAAGACCCAAAATCTTCAATAACAAAATGTCCAATTAAAACCAGCTAGGTGTCCTTGGTAGGCTTACAGCCTTTCTGAATTTGCAAACCTCAGTAGATATTTTTAATTGCTTTTTCTGTATTATTTATTTGTTTTATCTGTAATTAGATACACAGACTATCTGCCTCTCTTGTTCATTTCCTTCAGCATTAGCTGTTCACAGTGGATGTTCCTTCCACTAGGTATCTGTCAGAATTTTGGATTCTATACCCATTATCGAGATTGATTGCAGTTATCAAACCTCAAAATACGCATGTGTTTTTTAAATATTAGCTGTCACAGTGTGATAAGTTGTGTTGGATTGTATGTTGCAGAGTGTAGCAGAGAGCCCAGTGGGGCTCAGTTTTAAAGGTGAACATACTGAACTCGATGGCAGAGCACAGAAACAGCATAAACACACAGACATATATACAGAGACACACAGGCACACACACAACTGGTGTTCAATATTTAATGGAAATCTATAAAAATTGTTCAACATCCTTAGCTTTTGTTTTCCAACATGATTTAATTACATAAGTAAAAGAGAAATTTTGGTTTTACATCGGATAGACTGGATAAAATTTGCTCTAAATTTTCAATAATTAGCTAAACAGAACATGCATAAAGGTTAAAATACTGCATAAAAATGCAAAATACAGGAAAGAACAAGTGCAAATTGACCTGTATTATATAGGGGGAGGGGGTAATCATGCTCTGTTATGCATTTTACAAGATAGTGGTCTACCAAAGCTTTAGGAGATGTCTGGAAAATGTGATCTATAACACATCTACTGAATCTCTGTGAAATCCTTCCTGTTTTGGAATATCATCTAATTAATTTTTGTTCAGGTTAACTTCTTACCCTTTAAAGAAAACAATCAGAAGGTTTTGATTACATTTTTTTTTTTATTTAATGGCAAAATGAGTGTTGTTAGTGCTTTAGGGGCAACATACATACATATATCTCTATGTGCATAATAACATCATTTTAGCCCATGAGTCCAGTCTTTCTTTTATACTCCTAAATAATCTCAAAACATTTTACACATTCTTCATGCAGAAATTTGCATATTAATGCAGTCTAATTGGCTACTCTTGTAGCCTTTAATGCTATCTGCAGTATTCAGATATCTTTAATAAAGAAGCTGCTGAACAGTTTTTGGCTCTTTAACGGGGACTTTAAAAGTATATAATTATCCCTTTGTGCATACAAACTAACAGAAACACTTTTATACTGACAGAGGATTGCTGCTATTATTTATTTTTTTATTTCTCTAAAAGGTAGTGGTGAAGAATTCACTTCTAGTGAGCTAAAATGTGGTATTTTAATTAAGTGGAAAACTTGAAAAGGGAAGCTTTTTGCAGAGGGGGCTCAATTGCTTCTTACAACCTTTCTGAAAAGGGCAGAGTGTTAAAACAAACCTCCCACTTTTATTTTCAAAAGGAAAAAAATCAGAATCTAAAGATAATCTCTCCATTAGTATTATTAAAAGTGTTCAGCTTTCTTCACATGCTTTAGAAGCAGACAGACTTGTCATGAGCATCACATTTGCAAGCACTGTCACAGCTACTGAAGGCTCTGGTAAAAGCACAGAAGTGTGTTAACAGTAACTGCAAGCAGCCTTTGGGGAACAATAGGCTTACCTATACTGTGCCCAGCTATTCAAAAAAACAAGTTGCTTTATTATACTCCATACTCACTTTAGTGCTCATATAGTGCTTGACCCAGCCTCATTTTTTGAAGTACTGTCACTAGTTCTAAACACCTTTTTCATTCCCTTTGGGTTGGCTAATTTGACTGTTATAGCATTCACCAAAATAACACTGAATCCAGTGTGTAACATCCAATGTGTTCTACTGCTAGAGAGAGAAACCTTCCTTCAAAGTTTCTTCCATTTTTTTTTCTGTGCACATACACATTTGATCATTTGTCTTCTAAAAGAAAGAATTATCTAAAAATTATTTAATTATCTTGACAGATACATGTTGACAATAATTATATATAAAAAGCCATTGGTATTAAGACAATAGCAAAAAGTAACTCAGGATTTGCAGAACAATTGTAATAGTGTCATTAGTGCCATAAAACTTCTCAAGCATGTCAGAATCACTCAGCAAGAACAATGTGGGACACTGTTACAAAAGCCTTGTCTAACTAGGAAGTAATTTCTGTTTGGATTTCATTGTGTTGTTTTGGCAATTAATCTACTCTATGTTGGTTGCATTGTTGAATAAAAATACATTTTAACATGCTGTGTGGATGCCATACATAGGGTGATGCAAAGTGGGCTAAATTTGCATGACCATACTTTGTCTGCTGTAATAAAGCTGTGGCTGCAGTATAATCAAGCTGAATAAGTAATCAGCTAGGATAGTGTTTTCACATCTTTTTTTCCTTAGGTCAAGTAAGTCCCTAACTGACATACTTTTATAGGATTAGGCAAGATCTAACTAGGTTTGGCATCTAATCTGTTTTAGACAGTGGTTCATTTTTTCCATCATTTCTATCCATAGGGAGACAAGGTCACCCAATATGTAGACAGAACAGACTGTACTTCTGTGTGAAAAATGAAACAAGGGGAACACAGGTGATTTTGAAAGAGAGTCTGAAACTCCATTCTATTTCAGGCATTGTGAAAAAAACCCCCTTATCTGTTGCCAAATGGTGAAACAGACTTTCTAAGAGCAACAAGTTATGTGGAGGTCTTGGTAGGTGGTATAGCAAACCAGAAATGTTTAAATATTTTTGACTTGCTGAAGCATGGAAATGACAGTCATCGCCTCTGTTCCCTTGCATAACATTCATTTCCTGATCTTTGAAAAGGAAGAAGCTAAAACCAGCATGGCTCATATGTGTTTCGGATGACCAAATAACCATAGAAAAATTGAAAACATCACAAATTCATAAAAATGTGTCTCTGAACATGCTGCCTAATTCTTCTTTCTCAGCTATAAAAGTAGACGCATAAGTATCTAGTCCAATAACAGAAGTAAAAGTATGGTTCAATAATTTTATTTTTCTAAAGATACTCTGTTGAATACATTCTTATCTTCAGAAACTGAAAAAATAGATGAACATCTTCAGAATCCCCATCAGCACTCCAATTATAATAAAAGTAATTACTGTGCAAGGCCGTTTTTATATAACATGGAAGAATTAAGATTTTTCTCACTAGTCATCCACAACTGAATCCTCTCAAAAGGAAATCTGAACCTGTGTCTCCAGCAAACAACCAGAAACCAGAGCCAACATGACCTTCAAGATCAGTTCCATAAAATGATTAAACGGAGAGCAGATGTTCAGGGAGAATAGTTAATACCACACACCTAAGCACTAGGCCATTTGTTTGAAAGTCAGTCAGGAAGATTTGACTGTACAAGATATCTTAAAAAACAGCAGGAAAGGGTTAGACTCCCCTTGTTAGTCAAGTTCTGTATATTCTTATGAAATGGAGCTCAAGTACATTTTAAAAGAATGGTTCACCTTTTGTCTGCTTCTGGCACTACAGGTAAGAAGAAGACAAGGTAGACAGGAAAAAGCAAATGGTTCATCAAAACTTTACAGCTTCCTTAAAGAGACTCTTTGATTATATATGTATGAGAAGTGGATTGTAGTATACACATATTGTCTTAGTGAAAACATTCTCAGAATGTTTAGGAATGTTCCCAGAATGTTCTCAGGATGTTCAGGAATATTGACAACATCACAGTATTCTTATGTTCATTACAGCAATTTCCACTTATAAAAAATCCAGGTAAACACCTAGGCATTCAGGACATGGATCGAACACAGCATTTTACACAAAGAAGATATTATTTTAGATATGCAGCAGGACAGAAGAGAAACAAAACCTCAACCTAATGTCTGCCTTCCCTGGAAAATGATCCATATAAATTATTTGGAATAAAATTGTTGATATGTTCTGATGAAGTACCTTTGTATGAAAAGAAGTCTGAGATTTAATATGCTGGAATTCTGTATATCTTCTTGCAATGGTCACTGGAGAGGATGGTTCCCTCCAGTTCACTGCTGTGAGTTACCTATGGAAAATAAAGTGCAAAGAATGCAATTCTCCCTCACATGCTACACCTGGCTTGTGGATAAAGATAACAGCTCTAGTCCCTGTTGCTTCTTGTTCTTCTTTTCTTCAGATGACTTAATTCATCACAAGCAGGGAAAGCAATAAAATATATGGGAGAAGCAAGTGCTGCAGCATGAACGTAAAATGTGCCTTTTATATATTCAAATTCATATCCAGTTGTAGGAAATATTCATGACTAATATTAAACTAAGCCCAGAATTAGGCAAAATGCAACAGACATATATTGAAGTGAGCATTTTATTATGTGCTATGTCAGTCAGATTAAAGAAAAGAGTGCATGACACCGACAGGATATTGCATGTATATCAAGCAATCTATTTATATATGACAGGGAGGGTTTGATTTCTGGAAGGAGTGACAACCCAATGAAATAACTGCTCGCCTTCAAAATTACTATAGTCTAAATATATACCCTTTAGAATACAATTTTAAATTACAATTAACAAAATGTAGATAAATATACTTGGGAATCAATTCTGACATACAGAATTGAAGAAGAAGAAATAATCTGTAAAGATACCAAGAGGTTTCTGAGTGTCATCAACACCCTGGCTCTGAAAAACTGAATGAAGAAAGCAAAGGATATTTCTCTGAGAATGCCAGAGAAGGTAATTTAATAAAAGGGCTGATTCATTTGATGTCAAAAAGGTCTTGAAGTAGAGGTGGGGGTGGGAAGTTATATTGTGCTTTTTTCCCCAAGACCAACATGTAAACTAGAGAAGTGAATCTGCTGTGATTAACAATATCTGATCAGGATATGAGCCTGTTTGTAACAATAAATTGTAATGTCTCATGCGCTTCACTACTGTTCTAACCAAATTAAAGCTTTTGTTTTATTGCATCAGTGTTTCTGGTCATTTGCTTCCTGCTCTGATGAAACATTGGGTAAATATCTGCAGAGACAGAAACTTCAGTGCTAGAAAAGAGATAATTGCTGCACCATTTTTAAGTAACCCTTGCTGGGAGAAAAAAAAGAACAACACAGAAAATCTAAAGAACTAAACCTGAACTCACTAACTTCATTACCTGCAAAGATAAAGTGCATTGAAACAGAAATTCTTTGAGTTCACAATCATTACACTTGAATGCTTATACAAGAGAGCAGGATAAAGGAAAAGAACAATCAATGGTCAATTTACTTTATTTCTTTCTGTAGAATTATAATTTGCATGACTGTTACATGTTTCCAAGGTTATCTGAGCAGAACACATACAGCCCATCTGACACACAGTCCACAAATTAGGTTGAATGAGAAAAGCAGATATTCCATGTGAGACATATCAACCTGCATTCTAAGCAGTAATGAGAATCACTGTAGTCAAATCTCCTCTTGCTCTTATTTCCATGTTTCAGCAATATCCATTTGGTGCATTTGGGGGAGCTATAGGACAGATGCAATCACGTATGGCTTTATACATCAATAATTTCAAACTGTATTTTCTCATAACCTTTCCTTCTTTGTTCAAAAGGGGACTTCCATTTTAAATTGTAATCTATGACTTTTGAAACGGATGTTAAAGTGTCTTGCCGACAAATTCTTCTGGTTGATTTTCTTCTCTCTTCTTTCTTCTTCTCCTTCTTGCTGTTTTGAAAAGCCATCATGGTAGCATTATGTGAAGGTGAAAGGTACTAGACTGTAAGGCGACAATTAAGCTCCCATTTTTTAGTGGGATTGCTATGGGGATTATGTATTTAGGAGATGCTAATCGAAGTTGCACACTGATGTTAAAATTCAGCATATATTAGCTACTTATAACCAGAGATTAAACCATTTCCATAACACATTGCTAACATCTTAGTCTGAATACTTACTACTTCCAAATATCACTCTACATTAAGCTTGATTACTTGTGGCTTCATAATGCATTTGCTAATATCATCTTAATCCTTCAGTGGCATTATACTGTATAACAATGAATAACGACCCAGATACAGGAGCTGCTGTATCACAAGATCCAAGGAAGATTTAATGTGAGGAAGCAAAATTATCTGAGGTTGTCATGCTGAAATAATAGTTATTAACGTGGGCTGAGAAAATCCTGGCCTCTGATTGGAGAAAAGCTGCTAAAACCCAGGATGATCTTTACATTCTTATCTCCGGCTCAAACTTCTGTTAAAAGCAGGTGCTTCCTGTACCAGACCTCACCCTGAGTACCAGCATGTCTGCAGATTTATGTGCTCTTGCACCCTAACCTGAAATGAAAGAAGGTTCTTCTCAGAAACGTTTAAAAGATGAAAGTGCTCTAACAACAAAGTACATGATTAAGCAACCTTTTTGTGATATAAACTACGTGTTTTGAAAATGTCAATGCTTTCTCCTTTTTTGATGAAAAAATAAACTGCATTTCTGATTGAAACTAAAGTGCCTTTGTGATTAAAAGTGAAGGCAGAATTTCTCTATCATGCACCAGCTGCCTGGATAGGGAAACAAAGGCCACATAAATGAAACAAAACTAAACTATATTCATGAATCAGAGAACACTTTTTCAGCTGCTTGTCCTCAGCTATTGCATAGAGTTACACATTCGCTGTGCTCCATTGCAGAAGTGGCTGTATTTCATTTCATTTAACTAATTCTCGCCCCCCCCCCCCCCCTCCCCCCAAAGGTTCTTTTAGAATGAATGGCTTGATATGGATATAAATGTTCACTACTACATTTTCATTCTTATCAGAGCTTTGTAAGGTTCTAAATGCAGTAAGAGAATTTTGGATTTATTAGGAAATCAAGATTGAGGCCTTTGCACACATTCCTAAGAGATGTAAGAGGTAGGTCTGCACTGTGTTCTGTAGGACATCTTTGGCTGTCTTCAGGATCTTATCAATTGCCCCTCTGGGCATCAATACAGCAATGGAGTTCAGAGCTGCAGCTGGTACTTTGTGAAGAAGGCAGAACACCACAGGATTCAGCAAGCACAAGCAGGACACCCAGAAGTTTAATATGACCCCAAATAATATAGGAAAGCATATCTACAGACTGTGTTTTCAGCCAGAGTTAACAATGTCTTTGAAGGAACTGTATAGATGAACTCTCAGGTTGGCAAAAGAGCTGCTGTCCTTTCCACAACAGCTCTGCCCTCCCATCAGGTGTGAGATACGTGAAACCTAACAAGCTTTCTCTCCTCTAAAAAGGCTGATGCATGGGTATTGTGCATGTGATGCTGAGTCCTTAGCATAAGAGAAAGCTCTGTTGCAGTCCGACCTCTCATGAGGCAGCTTATGACTAAAAAGCAAACTACGGTCTTAGTCATTCCCTGACTCAATTTATCCGTTCAGTCAATTTGCTAAAAAAAGGAAGCGGACTGTGACTGTTCCACAGATCAAGTAGTTATTTTCTTTGATGGTACCTTGGCTGAGAAGAGCGGCAGGGATTGCAGAGGACACAGGGGAATTTTAGTTATTTCACCTTTTAAAAATTCTGGTTGAGGAAGTTATTTCAGGTTTCTTCCTGGGATGATGGACATTTGTGTCTCTGAGTACCAGGGTGCTGTACACAGGGAGAGGAATGAGCCTGATCTGCTTTGTTTCTACCAAGGGACTGTGAGTACTTAAAACTGACTCCAACTTTTCTCTGCTTCCTAGGAGAGGACCTTCTTTTCTTTTGTGCTTCCCTTTCCTCCCCTTCTCCCAGATGATTTTTCCATTACTATTGGATTCTTTGATTTTCCTGTCTGTGGAAAATGAGCTTGTGCAAAGAGTGCGCTGTGTGGGTTTGATACTACTTCTAAGTCAGTGATAGCATTTTAATGCCTTGCTTTTACTAGCTATTGAGTTTGACAGCCTTACCCAGTAAAGAGGGAGGGAAAGAGGCTACAGATACCTTCCGCTCCTCTGGATTCCTAGCATGTGCAACCCTGTCTGATGTTGTATTTATTCCCAGTTTCTTGAGAAGTAGCATTTTACTTGGACAGTGGAAAAAGTGTTATGCTTAAGGGTTCCCATTTGAATTCTTCAGATGAGAAATTAATGTCCCAACTTTGATTCCACTGAAGTCTGGGACAGAAAATGCATAAATGAATGAATGAATAAATAAATACAGATAGTAGCGGGTGCAAGATTGATCTCTTAAGTATGAAATGGCATTATCTCACAGGAGGAGAAGATCTGTCAGGTCTCATGTTGTAGATATCTGACAACGGAGGCATTCCCAGGGCCGTGCCATGGCCTGGTGCCAGGTGCAGCTGATGGGCTCACCAGCTGGTTGCATCTGGCACCCAGAGCTCTGCCAGTGTGACAGCACAAGGCTGCAGCATGGTATTGCCACGGGGAGCTCTCTAAATCTGAGCTCTTCCCAGCTGCAGCCTGCTGTCATAGACTTACCTTTGTCCCCAAACCTGCCTCCCATTGTACAACCTCCATCCCATACCTTTTTCCCTCCTCAAGTCACATGCCTAAAATATGGAGGTTTACAGACTGGGTGAAGAAATAGAGGCGCCTGGGAGTGGGACAAATGGGTCCCACAGCTTTGCTATTATTGCATTTTTAGGGGATTTCAGGGGAGGAACTGTAAGCAACGTTAGCTCCATCTCTCTCTATAGGCCAATTTTAAAGATTTGATCACATTCTAGAAAAATACTTTCTCTGTACGTCCAAGGTTCTCAGGCAATATATATTCTTTTATATGTTAGGAGCACATTTATAGAATCCATTTCATATTTTCATTATTGAGTACTTATAATACTGTGTAGGCCAGTGAAAAGGAGTCCTTTAGTGTCATTTATAAGAAAAGTATACAGTGAGCTGTTTCTATTCAGTGTTTTACTGGTTAACTAGAGCAGGGTAATGGTAAACATTTACTGGAATATATAGGCCACCTACATTAGAACGTAAATTATATTCATAATAAATTGCCTTATTCCCTGCATTGCACATAAGGAAACCTAGACTGTGAGAACAGTGAAATTTGCTTTACAGTTAACTATTTTATCTATTTAGTTGTGAGGAAAGCTGAAGTAGATTAGATTGTATGCAGGCATTGATTAATACCTGGAAATCGCTGTACTGGGTCTGGCTGAGCCGGAATTGGTTTTCCCCTATAGCAGCCCTCATGGTGCTGTGTTTTATGTTGGGAGCTGGCAGGGTGTTGATAGCACACTGGTGTTGTGGCTACTGCTGAGTAGTGCTTACACAGCACCAAGGCTCTTTCCAACTTTTCCCCCCCCCCCAGCGGGACGGGGTGGGCAAGATCTTGGGAGGGGACACAACCAGGACAGCTGACCCGAACTGACCAAAGGGATATTCCATACCATATGACATCTGTCCAAGTATAAAGCTGGGAAAAAAGGAGGAAGGGGGTGGGGTCACCCTTGGTCCTCTGAGGCAACCACTACGCGTATCGGAGCCCTGCTTCCTGAGAAGGCCCGACATCGCCTGTTCATGGGAAGTAGAGAATAAATCTGTTTTTACTTTTTGCTTCCACGTGCGGACCTTTGCTTCTCTTTGCTTACATTAAAACTGCTTTTTTTACCCACAAGGGTTGTTTTCTTTCCTATCTTATATTCTTTCCCCTTTTTGCCCTGTTGAGAAAAAAGGGGGAAAGGGGGGGAAGTGATAGAACGACTTGGTGGGTACGTGGCATTTAGCCAAGGTCAGACCACCACAACCACAAATTTTTTGTTGTGGACAAATCTGTTAGTTCACACAGAGCAGAAAGTAACTGGGATTCCATGACTGTGGAAAATGAACCTGTTTATGGATCAGGCTTTTTCTTTTATAGTGACAATAAAAATACAAATTACAAAATAGTGAGAGTACAAAATTTAGATGTGAAAATAGAAACTAAGGTTTGGATCCAGAATCAGTAGGAAAAAGGGGGTTTATTGAGAAAGAAGATGTGGCCAAAAAGTTCATATATAATACTTCAAAGCCCTGGATTCTGCATCTTTAATAGTGATTTCTTTGTATTTAAAAAAAAAAAAAAAAAAATCTTTAACACTTTATCCTGAGGTTATTTTTTTGAGACAATGTTCCCCAAGCTTCTTATAAAACCTAAATAAGGGGAAATTTTGCTTACCTCTGCTGTACCAAAGAAGAAACCTCTTTTTACAAAACTCAAAACTACGTGCTTTTCATGATAGACTGTGTCCAATCTTCATGCAAGAGGTCTAGCTTATTCAACTAATACATCTAAGATGCAGACAGAGTGTTCACAGGAAAGAAGCTGAAGTAATACCACAACTTTCCCCTTCAAAATTAATTAAACTTCTGATGTCAGTATAGATTCAACCAAACCAACTTTCTATCTTCTTCTCTTTTAACCTCATCTGATTGTACATCAAATTTGGCATCTCCATCAGTTATAATATCCCAGGGTTACCTTGTACTCATCATCAGCTCTGATATTACTACCCTATCACCCTCCTATTCCCCAGTCAATTGACTGCTTTCACATTGCACTTTGTAAGACAGACTACTCCCAAAATTCTTTCTCAGTGTAGTTGACGTTCACAGTTCCTAATCATCAGGAGCATCAGAAGAACTTATTAAAGTCAAAGGCAAACTAACCCTGACTTTTCTGGTTTAATAATTGACACACTTTAAATTAAAATAAGACTAAGAATGTCCTTAACTGTATTCATTTTTCCTCCAGGAAGGAATTACCTTGCACAAAATATCCAAATTCAATTTGTAAATCGGGCTGTATGAAGCCCTGTTTAAACTATGTACAATGGAGTTAGTATAAAAGTACCTTTACAAATTTATATCAAGAATATACCAGCAATGTGTGGTTATAAACTCATTTATAGGAGCACATTTATACTTACCTAAGTGGTAAAAACAAAGATAGCTTTATTTTCATATAAACTTTCTCTTCATTAGCAATTAATTACTATTAAAATTAGCTGTAATAACGATTTACAATATTGTCTCAAGCAGACTCTAGCTTTTATAAAGGATTTCACTGTATAGTTGCAACCCAGGTTTTTTGCACGTACATTCAGCTTTTTACAGTATACAGATGGTTTAGAAGCCTGTATTCTCGTCCCAGCAGAACTATTACGAAGATCAGAACCATTGTGTTCAAGTTTCTGATCCCCTTTCTCTTCCTTCAGCCCTGGTTAGGTTAGTTCTACTGCAAAACAGTAAATCAACCAGCATTCTTCATCCTTATCTCTCTCACAGAAAGTTTATTGTAGCTTAGATTTCTATCTCATGCTAAAGAATTGTCAAACTTTCATTTGCTCATTCGTTTTGCCTTTATCTAACTCTAGAACCTGAGCTGATTTTAGAAAAGCTTTTAACAATTTTACTTAGATATTTTTGACATAGTTAAAAGGGCAAAGCCCTTTTTTATATGGGCAGAGGACTGGCTTTATATGAGGAATACAGATAGAGAATTTTTTTTTTCTAAATGAGTGCTCAACAGTTTAAAAACTGAAATTATTAAACACAATTTACATGCTGATTCTTTAGCTATCCATAATGATTCCTGTTAATGATCTATCTGCATTTTCACTTTCTCTGTGTTAGGATTAATTTCAGGCTCAAATATTGGCTCTGTCCGATGAGTATGTGATGGACTGAGGTAATCCTCCCAATCTCTGTTTTTAGTATCATGACTACTGATAAGGGAACCTTTAGCATTAACCACACAAAAAGGCATATTTTTGTACTGGAAACCCTGGATTGCTCTTTAATTTCCTGTGTTAATATTACTGTTTCAGTTAGCTAAAGTACAGCACCTTTTTAATGAGGATTTTGCAACCTGCAGGAAGGAATCTTTAGTTTATCTAGTTTCAGATTTCCACCCACTTGTCCTTGTAGTAAGTACACTAATTTGTGTTTGAGTAAAGCTTATCTAAAAAAAAAAAAAAAAAAAAAGGCAGTTGGTCTTGATTGGTAAAGATGAGCAGATGGAGAATTTACTGCTTTCCTCAGTAGTTTGTTTCGTTAGTTATTTATTCTTCCTGTATAAATCTGTGCCTGATTTCTAATTTGGAGGTTGGTGGCTTCACTTTTCAATTATTGATTCCTGTTTGGTTAAAACCTTTCTCCCAGATTAAAAAATGCACTATCACCTGGCATATTCTCCCCAGGACTGTACTTATTTAGCTAATCATGTCACCTCCCTGGATTCTTTTTGATAAGAATTCTTTGTGCATCTTTTCCTTCAAGCCAGAAACTCAACACCCTCCTGATTGCCAGGAAAATACGTTCTACATTCTTTTTGCCAAACAATTCAAACAACAAAGCTACATTTTATTCAGATGCCAGAATTTCCTCTAAGGACTTCCATATTGCCATATATATAATAAAATTCTGTAACATGCCAGAACTTGAAATCTGAGGGAAAAATAGAACAAACTGAGTATTCATGTAAAATTTTAAGGGATACTCTACTGTCTGAAGTGGAAGGAATTTCAGAAAGCAGAATGAAGATTCTCTGAAAGAGTATGAGGCATTACAACCTTGTTTTTACTTTTCTACAGAGACATACATGTATGTCAGTTTATCAAAAGATGAGTACTGATTCCTTATTCCATTTAGTTTTGAAAAGAAGAATAAATGCATGTAAGGTGACATTAGATATTGGAAAAGTTGCTCTGTTAAGTGTGATAATTTAGTCATTAATATAACAAATGTGAAGAGAGAAAGCTCATGAAGTTAGGCTTGAGATATGTCTTTATAGTAAAATAACTTTTTTTTCAGAGTAAAGAGATTAGAATTCAATAAAATCAATAAATCCATCATTCTTTTGGGGATTGGCTTATGAAAACCAATATGAAGATTTTTTTTTGAGGAGTCTGGAAGAGTCAGAAAGTGGATAGATTAGATATCAACAAATGACAAAGAAGTACACATTAAGGTGAGGATCTTGCTTTTGTTTGTGTTCATACAGTGCATAGTACAAACAGAATTCGTGGGCCAAATATAATATATATATATATATATATATCAGTCCATGCCAGGGGGCTGTATTATCCCCATATGGCATTTTCTGGGCAGGGTGTGTTAGTGATTCGGATTGTTTGGCCTTTACAACTACTTTTCTCCTAGATTCTGAACATTTATGAGTATTAGTTTGGGTGAGAGAGCACTGAAAGAAACATAGGTCCCATTCTTAGATGAGTCACAGACTGTGAACTTTTAAGCAAACCTCTTAGTCAACTGCATATCTCAGTTCCCCATTTGAAAAATGGGATCAATGCCTCTCTGTCTTACTGACTGCAAAGAAAAAATCTATGGGGTGCTCATCATATAAGATGTTCAGACACAGTGGTGGTTAGGACCAGGATAGTTTTTGTTACTAGCTAAGAAGAAATGAAGAATCTGGCTCAACCTTTTTGCAAGGATTATGCTAAATCTTCTCATGTTTATTATACAGAAAGACAAAATGGACTGGTGGTGAAGACAGAATATTTAAAAAAAAATGAGTGTTTTCCCCAAAGTTGTTCCAAAGATGTCCCAGTGTGAAGTATTATGTTCAAGCCAGTTCTGTAAGACATACACAGATGGAAACAAAATGTTAAATGTTTCAGCCAGCAGGCTTGAAAGCTTCTGACCAAAACATTGTATTTCTTTACTTCCAGCTGTGCGTGTCTAATAACATATTTCATGATGTTTAAATACCAACTGCATCACTCTACTCCTTGATATTGAGTGCAAGAAAAATGACTTAATTTGTTGATGAGCGGCGTGTTACAGCCTGGCAGTAATGGCAGTGGTGATTTTACCAGCTCTGTGCTCCTACCCCTGTTACACCCTTTCCCCCCCTCTCTCTGAACTTGGATGCCTATAGCACATAGCACACCACTGTCTGTGTTCCCTGGTTCAGGATTTCATTTCACTACATCATAAGCTACTAACACAACCTTGTCATTGCAATTTGTCACACTTTTTTGTGTGCTCTATATCTGACCGAATTCTCATCTCCCCAGCCCATAGGCTACTAGTCTGGAACAAATCTCTGAAACATAATGGAAAAGGATAAAGAAACCCCTAAAACCAAAAAAAAAAAAAAAAAAAAAAAAAAGACACCCAGTTGTCACCTCTCCTCCCAGCAGAAACAGATGCATAATCATGGACAATAGTTGTTTCTCCTGGTTCTGTGTGTTGTACCAGATCAGCCAAGACTGGCTGCCAGGAACACATCCTGGTACTTGCTGCCACCTTGCCAGGTGCCAGGGCTGCCACTCAGGGTGACCCAGGGCCAGCATGGAGGCACCTTCTGAAGAGCAGCTTGGCTTCTCCAGGATTTAAAATTCTTTTGCTCCCTTTATCTTCTGGTCTTTCCTCTTGAGAAAATATGCAAAATTTTGTGGAGGAAATTCTTAGGGATCAACTGTGCTGCTTTTCAAGCTGAGCAGCATTTGGAAACGGTGAAGGCACATGCCCCCAGGCAGAAAACAGGAGGAAAAACACCAGCTGCCATAATCAGTAAATAAGTGGCCATGGGAGCAAAGTATTGTGGCCCTACTTTGATCCAAGTAGATACCTCGAGTTTTAGAGTTTTTGATGTGGTTTGAATTTGTTTTAAATAACATTACTTAAACTTGCTACTGTGACCTCAAGCAGGTCATTGTGCCCCACATCTCACTTGCTCTGTGAAATTAACACATTTTCATCTGTTTCTGTGAGAATTGACCCCCAGATACAGATGTGTTTTAAAGAATTTCTATGAACATGCTTCAAGCACTTCAGCATTCACTGTATTTCATGACATCAGAATAAACATTTTTCCCTGACCAGCCTGACTGAGACTGCAGCAAAATCAACTCCATAGTAATGACACAGATTAAGATTTCAAATTTTAATTCATTCCTCTTGTACATCCTATGCCCTCCACGCCCTTCAACCAATATATGCAATCAAGAAAGCAAGACAAAAAAGCTACACATATATGCAATGTGACTCAGATGTTACTAGAACCCTGACATCAAGTGGTTTTAGCTGCATTAAATATTGCATTAATTTTTTTTCCACATGTAATATATATTTTTGACACTGTTGATCTATAAGAATTACACAATACATTCTACTTTCTCTGTGTTAAATGGAAGCCATAGGAGAAAAACAGTAGTGCTCTTAAGCAAATTTCCCCTTATTGCTTTGCTTGTCTCTGCTTGTCTTTCCATTTACTGGTTTTATTTCTTTTCTTCTTTCTTTTAAGTGCCTTTAGAGTTGTTGACAGGATTGGGCTTCCTATCAATGCGACATGTTATTTTGTCAAATGCCAGCTAGTCAAATTCAGGTAATTAATTTACTTGCTGTACATCTGACCCAATTTTCTTTGTTAATTGGCAGGTCAGACAACTTTCTTACCCACAAGTAATTTATTTTTTCTATCATCTGATAAGCATTCCTAAACAGATAATTTCTAACTCAAAAGTAAATTTGTGCATAGTTGCTAACTTGTACTTTTTTCTAAGCTTGTAGACCACATTTACAAATACGATGTATGTAATAAAAGGGGTGTCAGGTCTTCCTGTCTGTGAGTGAATGAAGACAATCAGAATCTGTGCATCTCATCAAGGAGATCCTTACTGTCCAAAATTCTCTGTGTGTTTTGCTGTGTTACATTTTCCATGTAAAATAACTTCTTTCAGTGAAAAAATCACATTGGACTCCTGCACTGTACACTGTACGTGAATTGTTTAGTGTTTGTCTAGCAAATGTTATGCCCATCCTGAGCCATTTGTTGCCATTCTGAAACTGGGTAAGAGTGAGTCAACACAACTAGAACAAGTGTGTCCACAACACCGAGCTGCTTTGCCCAAGTGAGTTGTTCCCAGAAGACCAGGACACACTGGGGTTAAGTAGCTGTAAAGACTCCAGGGACAGTTCCACAACCCCTCAGCATGTCATGTGCAGTGAAATAGAGACCCTCACTGAACTCTAATGAAGTCCAGTAAAGATATAGCCAAAGAAACCCATCTTATGTCAAAATGACTTGCACATGGGTAGTGCTCACTCATCAGTTTGGGCTTCCAACGCTGAGATCTATATCTTCATGAGGATGGACCTGAGCTACGTAACTCACATGTACATTGCTAGCTTGCAGAGTTCAAATAAGTTTTTATGCAAGAAATGCAGGCTCACTAGAGTAAAGACCTTTACAAATTTAGTTTTGGGTATAGATCAAGTTCAAGGGAAAGATGATGAATTCTTTCTATATGATTTGTAATAAAAAATAAATTTAATAACTTACTTTTAAATTTAATGCACCATGCTGGCTTCTATCTCACAGAGTGACATGTAAAAGGTGAATTTAAACTAACAAATATGTCAATAAATACTACTCCCTTCTCTGAGAAGATGTTTCCACCTATAATGGAATTTTCACCGGATTTCATGTGTTTCATGATAGATTTACATTATCTGCCGAGAGAAAAAGTCCTGAAATGAAAAGCTGAACCTGCCCTATCAGGAAAATTTTTGCATTGGACACTGGTAGTAAACATAACTACTTTCCGTATTATCTTTAAACTGTGTATAATTTTAATGATGAATTTATAGTTTGTTCCTTGTTGATGTTTTGATATGTAGGAGAGCAGTGTATGAGGGGTAAAAACGTGTTAATCTTCATATTCTTGGTATTATATCTCACTGATATTCAGCAGGTGTGAGTTCTGATTTGTAAGAAGTGTAGAACCTAAAAAAACTCTGCGATCTCATGTAACAAGAGTACTAAACTAACATACTTGTTTGTGCTTTATTTATGTATATTAAGTAAAGGTTAACAAAACCTAAGCTCAGTGTGGAAGGTTTTTAGTGAAATTGCAATAAAATCAAGTATTTGTTGTATGATTAAGCTAAATTAAACATTTTTTTTTCACTTTTTTCACCAACCCCTAAAAACCACCTTTAAAACAGAAGTGCTGCAGCATGGTATAAGGCCTGCTTCCTAGCTTTATTACTGGTTAAAATTTTCTGAGATAGATTCAGTATTCAAGGAATTTCCTGTGACATGAACATGACTGCAGAAATAATTTTCAACATTAAATTTGGTGAACTGCTGAACTTTGTTAATATTTCTTGCAGTGTTCAACTCATTTTAATAAATTGTACAGCACTAGCAGTGGAATGGAGTCCAAATACTAAAGATTGAAAGCCTGAACAGGTCAAAGAAAAAAAAGTTGGCTTGCAATCTTGAGCCTGTTAAAACACTAACTAGAAAATTAGGCAGGAAAAACAGTTACAAAAATATTGAGAGTATCTTTGATCAGCTGGTTGAAGAGAAGTAATATGACAAACAGGAAATTACAAAGAATAACTATTTTGACTGTAGTGGAAATAGCGACTTAGGTAGCTGTAGTTCAAACTAGATACAGAGTATTTTCCTGGAATTTACAGGAAAGGTATCCAGATGTCTAAACATTCTGCTCAATGTGGCTTTTATTTCAAGTTTGGCAAGCCTTCAGAAAACTGGTAGACAAGTTTAGCTGGAAGACGTTTTCCAGTGTATTTACATAATTTCATACATATTTTATGCTTCTGCATTACATCTTTTAGCAGTGGTCATATTTAATTTTAGGATTCTTTTAAAACTTGCATATAGTTGTATGAATTATTTCATTACACTATGTCAAAATGCTTTGCATATTAAACAAATCTTTAAACCTGTGAACGGCTGTAGTAAACAGAAGTGAAGATAAGCTATGGAGAACGACAATACAGAGAATTCAGAGAAGTGTCTCCATGTAATTGTAACATACTGTTCTCAAATGAGGAAAGAATGAACTGCTGTAAAAGAAAATAGTTGTTTCTCCTTTACGCACAACCACATTTTTGGTACTGTGTATTTTAAAAATAAAATCCTATATAAACATTCTTTGCAGATCCAATCAAAAATGGAAGCAAAGCATTCTGCTTGGAGTCTGGGACAGAGAAATCATAAACTACAGCAAAGATACAGCATGCCTAGACAATAAAGTACACGTAGATGTGAAATGTAACAGGTGGGGTCAGCTGTATGCTCTTGAAGGCTACAGCTCTTAGCAGCTGCTGTTTGATGAACAGAAAGCACTCACAGTACAATACATTATAGCTAATCCTGCAGGCTGCTGCGTGTCTTCTAATCACACCAGTATCATGTGGTATAGCCATCAGCATCTCCCTGCTTGTGGCTACCATCTCAACCTAGGGGGCCAGAGAGAACCTGCTGGAGATGCCTCCACTTCGTGCAATGAATATTTATCTTTCCAGTTTTATCGAGCTTGTTATGCAACAGGAGTGGGATGTCTACTTTTGTTTTCCCTTTTGTTTCAGGAATATTTCTGTGGTTGAAGCCGAATGATACTGTTCTAAAAAAATTGCTTTTTAGACCCAGAGCTCATGTCCATGAAAACAAAGACTTCTGGTTTTTGAAGAAATGTTTATCCGTATTTTGCATACTGTGTTTTTAATTAAATGAAGAGTGTAGACAGAATTGTTTATATACTGTGTGTATATGCAATTAAAGGCAAAAAAATATTCCTTTCCAACATAATCAGCTGGGAGATAGCAGAATTATTATTCTGGATCCTGTTCAGAATTACAAATGACTCAGACGAGCAAAACAGCAGATAGAAACGAAAACAAACTCTTTTCTTTGTTTCTGAGAAAGGGCAAAACCAGATATGTGTATATAGAAATAATGATAATTTGTAATTATCTTCATTATGAAAGTACAGTACACACAGTGCTATCCATTTGATTATTGCAGCATATTTTATAAACATTAATTAACCTTATTTTGTTAAGATATGTATTGTTTGCTCTGCTCATATATGAAATCTGATAGGATGAGTGCCGCAGACCAGACTTTTCTGTTTCATTGTGCACTCCTTGGGTGTTGGATGATCAACATTCTGGAAGCCAGGCTCAAATTGCCTCAAGGTATTCCAAAACCTGTAAGGTATCAAAATTCAGTGACTGTGATTCAGGGCACATTTCTGTGATTAGAAGCAGAAAACAACTCCATTGACACACTGCTATGGCCAAACAATACAAACTAACTGTTCTGGCAGGCATGTTGTGTTAGCATGACACCAACAGAAGGGCATGTTAGTTTAGTTTGCATGGAAATACAGCTACATGTCTTCCAGACCATAGGTGACTCAGATCCAGAAAATTTTGAGGGTCGACAGAAAGGGAATGTGTAGACCTGACTATAGAGGAATGATATGTAGCAGTATAGAACCCAGATTTTTTTCTATGCCTTTCCTTGTGCCTTAGCAATTGTTAGGTCATCTTTCCTCTCTAAAAAGAGGTGTGTGGAAAATTATAATAAAACCAGATGTCCTAATAAATATATGAGAAATAAAGCTACAGTGCAGAAAAGAAATAGCAGTGTTATAGATATGCTTATTTGTCCAAAAGCATATTTGCTTCAATTTTAGATGATAGAGCAATTTTGTGATGCCATTCATACATCACTGTCTCTCTACTTCATTACTGCTTAATGATGTAGAAAGATGTGCCCTCATGTACAAAAGTGTTAAATCTGATATCTTGAAAACTATCACTGAAATATTGGGGTGGAGGTAACCTCAACATGACAGAAGATAGTACATTTCTCTGCTTTAGGGGAAGACCAAGAGTTACTAGACTTAGACCTTTGTATACTCTGTTCTAGAAACCCTTTATGATGTGTATTTCATTCCAACAATTATCTGTTCTTATACTTGGACAAGACTTCTTAATATCAAACCTAGATTTTTCTGGTGAGAAAATGAATCAAAGATGGTCCTTCTCCTTCCTCAATAGATGTGGAAAATATTTGCTGATGTTAGAGGAAATAACCAGAATATAGGTTGCAGCCCACAACAGGCCCAGAATATTAGAGAAAGGAGGTATGCTAACCAGGTCAACCATTTGAGTTATGAAGGTTATCTCAAACCAAAGGGCTGAGTTAAATCATAGTCAGAAACCAGGCTGTACTCAGAAAACAAATAATTGGGTAAGGGCAGGATAAACAGTGAAAGAAGAGTGCAGCAGTGTAGGACAAACAATCTGGTGCTGGGAAAGGGCAGGAGCAGGAATCAGAGGCAGGCAGGAATCATTAGCAGAGATTGTTGGAGAGCCGCAGTCAAGACACCCAGCAGCTGGGAGGAGCACGTGGGACTCCATAACAGAGCTGACAGAGCACCAGGCTCACTGACCAGTCCTTACCTTCTCCCCACCTTGGCCATGCCTACTGAGTCCTTGTTGTCCAAGGAGACTTGGCAGCCAACAAGTTGCTGAGTAAATAGCCAGATGGGGCATGCACATGTCATGGAGCACCCTATTTAATTCAGTTTCAGGGATGAGTCTAAACTTCAGTTGAATTGCTTTAGGGATTCCAGTTATGTGGCCTTTCAAGTTCCCTGAAATAGATAAGGATCCAGCCCTGGCAATCAATCAGCTCCATAGCAGGCTGCCATTCAAAGCAGCTGAGGCTCACAGCTCTGTAGAGTAGCTGCAGTGAATTCTTGGCAAGGGGAGAACCCCTTATCTTCAGTTTCAAGCATGGGACTGATTCTGTGCAACATAGACATGATGTGTTCTACAAAAAGCAGGTGTGCTTCAATTCAGCACTTTGAACTGGAGTAGAGGTCCAAAAGGAAATGGTAGTCATTGTCTCTTGGTGCTGTTTGGAAAGCCAAATGTATCCCCAAGCCATTCAGTCTTTTGCACTTATCTCACGTTATCAAACGTGATAGCTCAGCATCTTCATGACTATCCCCATTTTCCAGAATCCTCTTCAGAAAACAGAAAGATCAGCTCATTAGGATCTTTCTTTGCATTTAAAACATGTTTGCTGTCAGCAAGAAAAATAAAAGAGGGAGTCTGTAGCTCGGAAACAAATATATCCACAAGCCTCCAGAGCAGGAAGTTCACTTATTTCAACAAGATTTTGACTTGGAATTGTGATTGATCTTCAGAAAACACCCTGAAGATAATAAGCAGTATGAGTAATTAAATGAATAATAAAAATTATTACCATCATTAAATTTTCACTTGGTTGAATGGTTAATTTTTCACCTAATTTAAAAACTGAACTGTTATGTTTTACTTAGAGACGAGACCATGATGTATCAACATGCAAACAATACTTGGAAGTTTGTCTGAGAAACAGTAGGAGCCAATTATTCTCATCTATGAACTAGGATCTTATCTAGTGTTTTCAGACTATATAACAGTTAGGAACGTCTGAAGGCACAGGTATCCTCATTTCCCATTAATTTTACCATGTGCTGAGGATACTGTACATCTTACAGGAACTTCTTAATGAGTGACATAATCCCTTCTCTGTAATTTAGGCAACTAAATGAGATGAATGGGCTAAACAAAAGGAAATTTTACACAGGCACAGACAGACACACAAGCACATGGAGTATGCAGTACATCTATGTGCTTTCAAGGTATATCATTCTCAGGTACGTCCTCTAGGCAGGAATTCAGCACATGTTTTCTAAGACATGAACATTCTACCATCCACTTGATAATACTTTATGTTTACGCTAGAAGACCTACACCAGAATCTTTCTGCAAGGGGAGAAAACAGATGCACATGTTCACACAAACTCAAATCCTCTTGGTAAAATGATAAGAACATATCAAACACCCATGGAGCCAAGTGCGCTACATTCAGTTCTCCAGGAAATACTTGGGAACGTAACTGCACCTTAGCAGACTGTGGGCACATTGACTCTCATTCAAGCAGCATCTGTAAAGGAAGACAAAATACTTAAACTGTGGGTTTCAGTGTGCATATATCTTGCTTGAGTCCACTTTGAGAATAAGGGCATAATCTGCAAGGTTATATGGTCTGGATTTTAACACTAGGAACTTTGGGTTCTAGCTCCAGTTCCACTACTGATTTTTGCTACTGTTGAACAATTAATCTGTGTATTATTTTTGCCACTGGTAAGCAGAGGGAAGAATGCTTACTTGTATTTGCCATTGTGAAATGCTCTTGAGGGTCTGACATGAACAACATTATAAAAATATTATCATATTTCATTCTTCCTAAGTGGAGCAATCTTTTAAAATTGACAGCTGGATGAGACACATTTCTTGGCTTTGCTGTTTTTTTATTCCTCTCATTTGCTCTCTATTCATATGTGGTTTTTTTTTTCTTGACAGAAGGATCTGAGGACACTTTTTAAACACAACAGGCCGTGAATAGATTTAGATAATTGGGGTTTTAATTTTGCATGTAACTTCTACCTTTCCAAAAGATTTCATTTAAACCATGCTGAAATTCACAGAGGAAATCAATCTGCATCATTATAAGTCTTAAACTCTCAGGGTCGTATGGCAAGATCAGAGATTGGTGGGAGGTTGTTTGCTTGTTTTTAAGTTTTTGAAACTCTTTTGAATACAAGCAAACATCTGGAAGTAAATTCAAGGTCAACTAATTGCTACATCCAAGGACAATCGTCGTGATGCAGTAACTAGAATGGCGTGAACTTCTCCATTAGCCTTAATTACAAAAGCCTTTATTACCACAGGAAAGGAGAGTGACAGAACAACTTGCCTGAGCAGCAGCAGGAGTAGGGACCATCTGTGCCTCATTTAGAGGGGTGTCATGAAGAGCTCTGGATAGTTTTCATTGAACCGTGGATACTGAATTAAGAAGGCCTCAAGCTCAGGTTTCAAGACAACTCAATGGAACTGAAACGAATTTTTGGTTTGAGAGTATAGTTCTAATCTGCCATAATAATTTATTTGAAGCAAGTATCTCCATTCCAAATTATGGGCATTTTATTGTTATAGAGGGCTATGGAACATTCATGAACTATTAATGGAGAGAAATGAGTTATCCTGTAAGCTATGTTCTTTTAAGTGATTTTTCCACATCCAAATATTGAGAGCAATAATAGATCAATGAATGAGAAATTTGTTGTGAGTTAAGTAGCTTCACTATAAGGATTGTACTGAATTGATGCAGACATATGTGAATCAACAGGTTGTTAAAAAACAGATGGTCATGTATGACTCTGTTGGCTTTGTGTGGCAAGGTTTTGGTAGTGGGGGGGTTACAGGGGTGGCTTCCATGAGAAGCTGCTAGAAACTTGCCCTATGTCTGACAGAGCCAATGCCAGCCGGCTCCAAGATGGACCCACTTCTGACCAAGGCTGAGCCCATCAGTAATGGTAGTAGTGTCTCTGGGATAATATATTAAAGAAAGGGGAAAAAAACCTACACAGTTGCAGCTGGAGAGAGAGGAGTGAGAATATGTGAGAAAAACAACTCTGTGGACACCAAGGTCAATGAAGAAGGAGGGAAAGGCAGCGCTCCAGGTGCCAGAGCAGAGATTCCCCTGCAGCCCGTGGTGCAGCCCATGGTGAGGCAGGCTGTGCCCCTGCAGCCCAGGGAGGTTAACGGTGGAGCAGATCTCCACCTGCAGCCTGTGGAGGACCCCACACCAGAGCAGGTGGATGCCCGAAGGAGGCTGTGACCCCATGGGAAGCCCACGCTGGGGCAGGTTCCTGGCAGGACCTGTGACCCCATAGAGAGAGGAGCCCACACTGGAACAGGTTTACTGGCAGGACTTGTGACCCTGTGGGGACCCCACGCTGGAGCAGTCTGTTCCTGAAGGACTGCGCCCTGTGGAAGGGACCCACACTGGAACAGTTTGTGAAGAACTGCAGCCCGTGGGAAGGACTCATGATGGAGGAAGTTTGTGGAGAACTCTATCCTGTGAGAAGGACCCCACAGTGGAGCAGGGGAAGAGTGTGAGAAGTCCTGTCCCTGAGGAAGAAAGAGTGTCAGAGAAAACAGACCACAACCCCTATTCCCCATCCCCTGTGTCACTGTGGGGGAGGGGTTAAGAAAATCACGAGTGAAGTTAAGCCTGGGAAGAAGGGAAGGGTGGGGGGAAGGTGTTTTAAGATTTAGTTTTTATTTATCATTATCTTACCCTGAATTGATTGGTAATAAATTGAATTAATTTTTCCCCAAGTCGAGTCTGTTTTACCCATGACAGTAATCACTGAGTGACGTCCCTGTCCTTATATTGACCATTTTGTTATATTTTGTCTCCCCTGTGCAGCTGAGGAGGAAAATAATAGAGCGGCTTTGGTGGGCACGTGGTGTCCGCCCACAGTCAACCCACCACAATGACGGAGGCTGTACATGTTCCAAGCATGTAGAAATACTGCTATCATACTTCAACTCCTTATATTAGTGACTAAAAATGTCCAGTTAGCTCTATTTTATCTTCTTCAAAGCTGAAGAAGAAAATAATAACATTTTCATGCATCATGAAAGACCCTCAGATTTGGAAACTCAAAGATATATTTAAAAACAGTAAGTGTTATTTCATCTAAGAGTTGCTTCTGTATAACAGTGATGTCAATAAAAATTGAAGCTTCTCTGCACTTTACAGGGTCAATCCTTGAAATTCTTTCCACAATCCAAATTGACAGCATTTTAGAACAATTGTTTTTCATTATGGGTACTTTAATTCCCCGGCTTCTAAACCAAATCATTTTTGTTTATATACGAAGTGTCAACAGATACTGTACATATTGAACTCATAAAAGTCTGGTGTAACACACAGCTAAGTAAAGAGAAGAAAAGAACTGAGGCATATACCAAAATGCTAGTCAAAACTATTAAATTGTATTTTTAAGGGTCCCACTGCAGAGAAAAGCTTTGTTTACTCACTCAAAGTAGTGGCAGTTAACAGGAATGCATTAAAAAGAGATAAGTGATTACACTTCGAAATTCTGCTAATTCTCATTTTTGCTTTTTGTCTGTGACCAGAAGCTATTTTGCCATGAAAGCTCCAAGACTTCAGCAGTTTACATTTAAAGAAACTCTTTTTTCTTTCTGAGCCCTTAGAATATGCAACAGCTACCATAACTATCTGGTGTTTGTGCTATAGAAGTAAATTTTTTTTTGGTCTTTTTTTTTTTTTTTATTTTAATCTTCAAGATAGGGAAAAATACAGGGTTTGTTTTGCACAAATTCTTTGAAGAGAAATCTCTTTGATTTTAATATTTTTGGAGTACTATTGATGTAAGATCAAACCTTCTTTAAATGGTTAGGGATAAAATATTGAGGTAATACAATACAGCAGTTTTGGGACAAGAACTGCATAAATCAGCTAAAGGCCCTTTAAAGCACATAACTGGCTGGCAAAAGCAGACCCATTTCAAAACTGTCATAACACCAGCTTGTTTTTCAATTCTATAACTCAGAATGTCTGGATTTAAATAACCCTTTTTTTTTTTTTTTTTCCTTCAGGGTATAACGCAAATATTGTAACAAAAACCGCTATACATTCTATGTGTGTCTGAGTACAGCTATTATATACAGACCAGATCATCCTTGTCTCTTTTCTATAGGCAATATGTATGTACAGCCATTTAATATTTATTTCCCCTAGTAGTCAAAATGTACAAAGTAACCACAAAACATAAAAGACACAGACTCTATCTCAGGTTGTTAAAATCTATGGCCTGATGCTGCCATGAGTTTAGAGAAGAAGGGGCTCCTGTGGAGTCCCGTCGGTTCCTGCTTGCCTGGGCAGAGCTCATTGCAGGGTCACAGATTAAATTACTACTGTAAGTGCTAGTATTAAATGCCCACTCACAAACACCCTGAGATCCATAAAAAAGTGTACTTTTTAAACAGAGTGGGCTTCATGAACACACATAACAATTTGCGAGGACTATAGTTGCATTCTGGTGTCTATGATGTTGTATTTTCTCTCTACTAGCAGACATAGTCTGCATGGCTGGGACATGCTTTTTAAATTAAGCAGAATGTTAAATAAACTCTTGCAGATGATATAATTCGTGAAAGTGTATTTTACTGATTACAGAGGGTTTTTTTTTCAAATGATGGTTGCTTTTGGATCTACCATGACAACCAGCTGAAACAAGACCAAACTTTTCCATAGGGTAATCAGGGAGAATTAGAGTTGGAATAGACATAAGCACTGATATTATGTGCTCATGGAAATAAAATTTATTAGCTAGAATTCCTCAATAATCTGGTGATCTATAGAGTTTCAAACAAATCTGAATAATGTTAATATATATTCTATGACACCCTAGTCTCCCAAGGCACAGTAGTGGGTAAATAAGAGGAGGAACTTTATGGCCTAAGATTAACAAATATTATAAAATTAGAAACGTTACATAATAAAACACTTTTTCTTACAAATTCATTACTTTAATTTTTAAAATATATTTTAGCTTTGACTAGTTAACAAATCATGATAGGCATCATACAAAAATATTCTGTCAACATTACTTTGTGTAAAAAAAATTAAACCCAGAAAAAAAACACACAAAGCCCTGTGTCAATTTCAAGCCTCTTTTGTGAGCATTTCAGTGGATGAAATTATTAGCAAGAAGTGATAGATAAATAGGAAATGTTAAATCCACATCAAAGAGTATTAATGTTAGATACCTGACTTTATGTGTGTTAACCTATGCAGGGGGAAAAGCATCAAGCATGAGCTATTTACAAAATCAATTTTATGAAAAAATATATTCTTCAGGAATCTAGACTTACAATTATTTGCAGAAATTACTCAACATAAATTTTTGAAGAGTATATAAATATCAAGATAATAGTGAATTGATCAGGGAAAATTCAGAAAAGAAAAGGGGAGAGGATATTTATCAGCTAAATTATTCATTGTAAACTATTTGCTCAAGTCCATTTATTATTTCATTAGTCAATTGATCAGCAAGTTTAGCACCTGTAGGTTCCCCTCCAGGAGCAGAAGCGGCAGACAGCAGTGGAAGCAATGGGGCTTGGAGAAGAAAGAAGTTCTTGCATTGTGCTATGGGACTGACCAGCTGAGCTTGCATTCGACTGCATGGTCCTGCTGAAGACCCCCCTCCAGCCAAGCCAGCTCTGTGGCAGTACCTCATCCTCTCCCTAAAGATACAAATTCACTAGATGGGGTACTGGTCACGTGGTCATTATATGCTGCTGCCTGGAGATTCTGACAGACCCTATTGAGACCAGGAAACAATTAATGGAAGATATAATGAGAATGAACTGTCTCATTCTCAGGTGGAAAAAAGAAGAAAATACTCCTAAAGTCTAAAGAATTGAGAACTTCTTTTAATGATCCTAAAATGACATGATCCTAAAATGTCAAAACTTGCATGCTTCCTTTTCCTGCTGACAATATCACTGACAACTGACTGTCTACAATTTTTTTTTTTTTTTTTTGAGTTCTGACATGGTAAACACCTTTACCTTACAAAAATCTATCTGTGTTCTATATATGTCAAATATTCTTCTGCTACGTTGATGCAACTTCCATTGCAGTTATTGCAAAGGGAATTGTATTGATATTAGGGAGAGTTGGCTCAAGGTGATTACTTATTATATTTTCAGTGAAGAGAAATCTGGTCTCCAAGTTCTAATTATTCTGGTAAAAATTCTCTCTGACACTATGCCCAGGAATCCAGTTAAGTTACACCAGAGATTTTTTTTTTTCATTATAATTTTTTAATTGTAAAAAGAAGCACAATAAAGTTTATTTAAATTTTACAATAGTTCCTCTTTAAAAGGTCAGTTTAATATTTAATTTGAAATAGGATACAATGTATGCGTGTGTGGGGGGTGAGACAAAGTAATGTTTAAACAATCAGACCTGATATGCTGACAGATACTGTCTAATATTCCTGCATGCAGATTGCATTGTGAGTCACAAGGCTCAAGGTCATGCATCTATAACCACCCAGAAGGCTTTCTTCTTCACTTGATGCACAAATTTAAGTTCCATTAAAGCTAATGTAAGGTACAGATGCTTACTGGAAGGAGAACAGACTAATCTTCCAAAATGCTGTATAATCAGTAGTGATGTGATTCATAGCCATCATTCCTAACCTTGGTGAAGTATTTTGCAGTGATTAAATAAAACACTCACGCAACAATAAACCTGTTGCCTTATCATGTATAAAAATATCTCTGGGGTATATGATACTAGTACCAGACAAAAAAATGAGGAAAGAATTTTCTTGCTAGGCCTTCCCTTCCAAAAGACAACACAGGTAATATTTTTTAATTTTTTTCAGACTCTCTGAAAACATTGATTTTCTAAAAAAATATTTTGGCTGAAAAATCTCTATATTTTGATTAAAATTGTCATTGTAATATCTTATGGGAGATTTAGTTCAGGTACAGGCTTTTGTGTCAGTCAAGTGCATCAAGAGCACCCCAGCTGATGGGACACTCCATGCTTCTTTCTCTTTGTTCCACAAGGAAACCCATTTGCATGGAGAGCAACTGCTGGAGACTTGCTTGCTACTGTGTGAAAAATTTAATGACAATTTCCTTCCTTCCTTCCTTCCTTCCTTCCTTCCTTCCTTCCTTCCTTCCTTCCTTCCTTCCTTCCTTCCTTCCTTCCTTCCTTCCTTCCTTCCTTCCTTCCTTCCTTCCTTCCTTCCTTCCCTCCTCCCTTCCTTCCCTCCTCCCTTCCTCCCTCCCTTCCCTCCTCCCTTCCTCCCTTCCTTCCTTCCTCCCTCCCTTCTTTCCTCCCTTCTCCCTTCTCTCCCTTCTTCCCCACCTTCATAGTAGCTATGGGAGATGCCACATTAATACCCAATTTAGTTGTTTCTCAGAAGCAGAACGCATAGAGCATTGGTTTCCTTTGTGCATATGGAAGGTTAATCTCAGTACACAACCCCTCTGCCTAGTCCCAACATATTCCATTTGAATGACTCTTCAGATCCCTCCTTGGGGTACACTCTAAAGTCCTGAGAACTGCTGTCTGGGAACGGGCACATGCAGAGGGAGTTGCAGGGGGCTTGGTGAAATTTCCCCTGAGTCATCAGTTGAGAAGGACTAGGAAAAGCACATTACCTAATCTAACCACAGGTCTGAAAGAAAGCCTATGTTTGCTTCTGGACTAGTAAAATATTTTTAGTTTTAGTTTTTCTCTGATTTCCTCTAATACTGAACTTTGTATTAGAGACAGCTGAGTCTTCAGATAAATTCTTGATTCTAGCCAAATGGGCTTGGGTGGGATGTGTGCAGATTTATAAAAATCACAGTCATTATTTTTACAGAAATATTAATGTGATTTTGGCTTTGCCTGAAATAAAGTTTGTTGCTGACTCTCTCCATGCCTGTAACTGATCCTGGATTACAGTTATCACAAAACTTGAAAGATACTATGTAGGGGCACCATCATGATTGTTTGAGAATCCCAGGCTCATTTTGTGGTAGAAAATGACCACGTACACAACACTTAGTAGGTGAGCTCTCTGGATCTCTCCATCTTCTTCACCCTGCCAAGGTGGAGTTTGTCTGCCTGTTCCTTTTGACCCTGCTTGTCACCTTATACCATTACAGAAGTCTATCTCAGGGAAGGGGAAAAAAGCTAGAGACCTACTATTTTTTTTTTTTTTTCACTCCATGAAAGCAGAATTTCTCTTTACATTTCAGGAGGGCCCCCTCAACATAGACTTTAAGGAGTTCAAAAATCAACTCTTCCTCTAATCACAGAAAACACATCAGAGTAATCAGCATGCTGGGAAAGGAATGGCAGAAAAATTATGGGACAATTTAATGGTGATTTATTGAAAATTGGTAACTGGCAGCAGCACTTTATGGAGGAATCTCTGGATCAGCTCTACATTTTACGCCTACTGTGGTTATGAAAGAGGAAAATAAATGGAACCTGATCCCTAACTGAAATGGAAACCTCTTGTTACTCACTGCCTTTGGGACACTGGCATTTCCCACTGTGTAACCTGCTATTTTCCTAAAACATACCCCCATTTTTTTAAGGGGTACATTGTATTTACAGGACATCAGGACAGGGTACAGGATTTATAGTAACCACTGTTTTGTATCTTCAACTTGTGTGCCTGTTTACTGTTTGTGACTGAGGTGTCCTGGTCTGCAACAAATGCTGAGGAAGACACTGTGCAAGCGTCTCTTGCATAGCTCAGCCAATGCACCTCAATCTTTACTTGCCACAGCTCCACTGTTTCAGTCCTAAATCTCTTTTAAGCAGAAACAGACAATCAAGTAAACTGGTGCCATTGTTTCATGATGTGCTCAAATGGGGACTAGGATGAAACCATCAAATTCATTTCCACTTGTGACCCAATCTAGTGAACTCTAGCATGAGGCAGAATACCTACAGTTCCTGATAAAAAATATAGTCAGGATAAGAAAGTTTTACAGTTAAAGAACACCTGGGCATTAGTGCTATTAATTCCCATCTAAAATGTCCTATTCAATGTAAAATACATATTAGTAACACTACTGAAGACCTGAGCATATTGATAATGATGAGTAGGGCCAGGAGCAATGAGAAAAGGAAGTATAATGAAGAGATTACAATCAGAAAGGGTATTAAGGGAAATCTTGCCTAATGAGGCTATTGGTATCAAACTACATTATTCATAGGGACTTCTGATTAGAGACAAATGTCAAATGTAACATATATTTCTGGGTGGCAAGTCTTCATTTGCATTTCAAATAAACACTGTTGGTTCCAGGCTTTAGCGTAGCAAACTGCACTTTTAGTTTTGAGTAAGTTTTGCCACATTCACAAAACACCTTTAAATCAATAATGCAAAAGGCAATGTAGGCTTCTTGAACATAAAAATTAATTTAGACTTAGAAGTCACCCAAAATCCCATGTATTTAGTGTTCACCAATATTTCTAAGAACAGGATGGATAAGGGCTATGCAAGATGGTAGAGATTTCTCCATTCTCCAATTTTCTTCCTATCTTTCCTCTCTGTGTTTGTCTATATTACAACCAAAAGTGCCTTCAGCCTTAGAAGCTATGGCTCTACCACTTGAGGGCAGTGGATGGCTTTCTGAGCTCGATTTGAATAAGCATTTTTCTTTTATTTCACTACATGTCTACTTCCCTTTTTATTCTGGGCACCAGTTCTCTGCTTTCCTCTGGTCTTTCCCAAATCTTCCACCCTTTTGTGCTTTTTCACTTTTTCAGTAATTCAGTTTACCCACTTCACACAATGGGACATCTCCCTTCATTTAAGATATGCCTTTCAAGGTGCACTTCTCAATCTCAATGTACCAACAAAGAAAGAACCAACGGAGAGTTAAGTCAGATTGGGCTTCTGAGACTTGTTTAATAAAGCAAGTCGTTTAAAGCTACATTTTAGCAGTTTGTGATATAACTTCACAGAGGTAGCTTTGATGTTCTCTGTAAGTACCATGGCAGAAATCTGTGCAATTTGTAGAAAATTATTCTTAGAACACCTCAGTGTATATGGTAAACAGAATCAGCATAAACCTTTCTTTTTGCAATGGGTTCTTAAAGCATGTCATCAGCACTATCATAATTTGATTTGAATGAGAGATATTATGCAAATAAGAGTTACATTAATTAGTGCTGTAGTTTTAATTGGGTAGAGTGTGTGAGGGCATTTATTCAAATTCTGATGAACTGTGTGTCCTAAATGTTTGGTAACATTTTGTCAAAAGTGACATAATCACTGTTATTGTCCTTAGTATTCATTGTTGGAATATGAATCATACTGAATTGTTTTGGTATTCATGTGGGTCTAAAATGTAATACTACAGAAATCCTATTGTAATTTTCTAAAACATTAATTAGTGGTACTATACAAATATGAACAGATAAGTTACATAAGAAAACTGAAGGAGCCGTGAATTTAAAATTCCTAATTAAAGAAATTTCACTTTTGAAGCCTAAGAGTGACTGCACGTATGTAAAGAAAATATCAAACATCTGTATTTATCAATAAGGCAAATAGCAGAGCCTCCACTTGGTTCCATTTACAGTTTGTACTGTGAGCACAAACTGTGCTAAATGATCTTTTGCCACAAGTTTCCCCAAAAGTGAGCTTGCAGGACCTTAGGTCCCATGGTACATTATGGCACTGGTTCTCTCTGGGCCACCACTTTCCAGCCCTGTCCTTCCAATCTTGTCTCCTGCCTTTTAATGAATGCCTACCCAGAGGGTTGCAGAAAGACCCAGACTTGCTCTGGGCACAGATGGCAGCAGAGGAGGGATTCAGCTGTAAGTTTGGCTCTTGCAACTGATCAACATTGCGCCTGGATCGAGGACAGAGGCTCATTCCCTGTCTGGGTTCTCCTTCCCTTACAACATGGAGACTTGGGTGAACCAAGAAACGGCTCCAACAGGAGGGATTAAACATTTCCCCTTCACACAAAGGAGCTGGACTCTCATCCCTGTGGTTTATGCCTAAAATGAAGATTTTCAAAATTATCAATTGACTTCAACATCTTTGGTTTTTTTGAAGCCCTCGTTGAAATATGCTAGTGATATTTCATTTTCAGGGATGGGAGTTCAGTTTGACAGACATTTCTCTAATATTTTTCAGCATGGACCTTAAATGAGGCATACAAAATAACTGGGAAAAAAAGCCAACCACCAAACCTGTGAAAATGTTTTCATCACTGTATTTTGTAGGAATATATGTATCAATAAATATATAATATATATATGTAAGCTAAATCATCCAAACAGCTGTCTGTCTGCAGACATTTTTATCTGGGCAGACTTCAAGCTTTCTGCAAAAGAACTCTTTTTCCCCCCAGTTCAGACATCATTACATCATTTGTGGAACTGTTATCTCATGGTCAGTAAGCCTTTACTCCTGATGCTTATGCTCAGCTTAATGCTGAGCCTACCCATGTTTTACAGCACTATGGTGTGATTCCCTCCTCACCAGCAGGGTTGCCTGTCCAACCTGCACTTGGCCAGCTAAGGCACATGCATGGTAGAGTCCTTCGTTACCTGGTAAAAGAGCTTTAACACAGGACCCCTCAAACAGAGCATTCCTGGACCTGTTGTGGATACAAAACTGGGTGGTAGGGAAAGGAAGAATAGAGAAAGGAAATGTTCTCCAGAACCCCTAATTAAAGATTATGTCGTAATGGATAAGTACAAAGATTCAGACTGAAAAGAGGGCACAGTTTGTCTTTTCAGAATTTTTGACTGCTTGACATCTTAGTATCGAGTCCTTTAGCATCATTTATCTCAATATATGTGTTTAAGTGCTAGTAAGCATATGTATTTATACTTGTGGATGTATGTGAGTATAAAAGTATCTATTTTGGGATGTTTCAGAATTTCATTCTTTTTTTTTTTTTTTTTTTTTTTTTTGTGTGTGTGGTATTTGAACAATCGGCTTTCTTCCTCAAAAAGAGTGGAAATGAGCCAGCTACTTTTCATTGTTTAGCATTTTTTTTGACCCACAGTTCTTCTACTTAAGTTTCTGCATATTTCTGACAGATCATTTTATTTGGAGAATGACCACAATACCTTCTGGATACTTTAAAGCTGTAGTGAAAGCTTTCTTAGTATGGATCACAGAACAATATTCAGTTTTGCTCTTCCAAGTTTTCTAAAAAATCTCCTTGAATAGAAGTTAATTTTTACACAATTTTGTTTTTTTTCAGTGGTCTCTTTAGGCGTTGACCTTCACTTTGGTGCTTTTTTTTTCATTCAGCCTCACAGATTCTGTCATGAGATGGGCCCTTTATAAATTAATAACGTAATAAAATGAGTAAAGCTTGATGTAACATTTCTTAGTGCTTGCTGTAATGTTAAAAACATCAAATGAAGCATTAACTTCATTTGATGTTTTTATAGCTAGATATACTGAAAAAACATCAAATAAGGATACCCTGAATTTCACTTTTTCACTTGGGACAAATATGTTTTATGTATACTGTCAGTCAAAAGACTGCAATGGAAACTTTATAATACATATGTGCTATCTATCTATACAATTTTCTGTTCTCTTTGACCTCCTATCACTTTTTACTTTGTTTTATGTTATGCATATATTTTCTTTACTTTATGACCCAGTCTGTCTTCATTCCTTCATTATTAACAATTAAAAGCATTTCAGTGAGCCTGTGTGTTCTTTGTAGTTCTCTAACATTCTTGGAGATCTTGTAAGACTGGTTCTTCCTAGGAGGACTAATCCCTGGTATTTCATGTCACCTCTTTCCCTACATGATTATACTAATAAACAAAATAACAGAGGGCCACTTCCCACCCTGTGATCCCCTACAGGATTAAACTACCAGTATATTTCCTGGCATAATTTTGGCTTGGGCCACCAGGAGCTCTCTGACAATGCTTCATCATGGTTCAGTTGGTTTCATGGACTAGAAATTATTCCCAATAGGGAGATTTTAAATTTGGTGGGAATAGGAGAATTTAACTCTGTGGATAGATTTTGTATAGCAGTTCTTCTCAGAGCCACTGAACAATCTTTGCCATTTTAGTTATTAATAAGGAAATAATCAGTGGATTTTCTATAGACAAATTAACAACTATTTGTCTTCACAGAACCATTGGTTAAACTTCTTTGATACAAAATGCTGACCTGTGGTGAGGCTTTGCCAGAGCTTCTGATAGCTTTGGGGATAAATAAATCCACATCTACTAAGTTAAACCACCTTTGAGGAATCTCAAACAACCACAACAAATTATACAAATATTTTAAAATAGCTGAAATATTAAATATAAAACACAAAAAATAATATTTTAAATGTTGGTGTTTTTTATAAACAGGGATAAATGCTAGAGGTTAGGTTATTTTTTAAGATAAAGAACAATAGCTTTAGTTACCTTTTCTCATAAATTTCCTAATTTTCCCAATAAAAAGCTAAGAAAATCGGATTAATCACTTTTGCCAGTTTCCAAACTTCTGATGGGAAACAATCCTTGCCAGTGAATAATTTTTCTTTGCCATCTCAGACTCCACAGGGGGTGTAGATGACTGCCTTGCTTATCTTTAAAGGTAGCTGTCTTTAGAATTAAAATTATATTGCAATTATTAAGGTTTCTGACTTACATTGCTATTATATTTAGCAGCAAAATTTTATAGGATATTCAAATAGCTCCCCATCCTATCTGATGTTCAGATTACATGCCTGTTTTTAGCTCAACTTAAAATGCTGCTGAGTAACAGTTTTTGAGAAGTGGGCATACTGTCTACACGTATTTTGTTAAACGCAAGAGATTGAAGGAGAGATCTCAAGTGCTAGACCAGTGATTGCCGATACTGCTCAATTCTTAATATTGCTCCCTGGCAGAGTTTGGCCCATGTCAACTTGCAGTGTCTGAATTAATGCCAGGGCATGATTTGTGTGGATAATATGCACCAAAGACCATTCCCAATAAACAGTATGGAAAAGACAGTGCCAGGTTATGCTTCCTTCACCCCATGTGTTTCTACAAAACCATTCAGCAGGCTCTGAACCCTTCAAAACTCCTACAGGCTTTCACACTCCCAGTAACAAAGCATATATGATTGTCTTCTTCATATCCAAACCACCAATCTGATGGCTTGAAACACAATCCCCATGATTTCTGAAATATTTGGAAAATGCACATGTACACACAATCCCCACAACGAAGGAAAAGTTAGTTTGATTGTAGGACTACAAGGACATAACAGGAAGCCCACAGAAAGACCTACAGTCATATACTCTCATGTGAACCCATCCAAATTATGGCACTGATCTCTTGGCCAGAGACTAATATCTGTCCCTCTTATATTTTGGTGCATAAACATAACCATGTCTCTTTCATTACTTTTGCCACAAAGTAGTAACCTCCAGCAGGATGGGAGGAAGAATGTCTAGCTGTCATAATGTCTTCAATCCCTACAATTTATTTAACATTTTACATGTGTCACACCCTTCAGGTAAATGTCCTTTTCATGCTCATATAAAGGAAAGTATTTTGACAAACACAGCCACCAGCTCCTTGGAAATGGTAATGTTCTTTTTGTCTTTGTGAATATTTGAATTTTAAAAATCTCAAACATCTATCCATAACCTTAATAAAAATCTTGACAACAGAGAAAAGGAAATTATTAAAAGTGTTTTGTTCAATGTATCTAGATTTACATGTTTCATAAATAAACTAGAACTTGTATGATCTACAAAGGTCAAAAAGAAGGGAAAGATTCTATATTTTGACAGCAGTCATCTTTTGCTAGTCACTCAGGTCCTTCTGTAAGTGCAGCACAGCTGGCAAGAGAGTTCATGCTTACATGTCACATTCTTTGGATCTTAATGGTTGAGAGTCTTACTTATCCAGACCATTAGTTTAAACCCATTTTTAATAGTTTCCCCTCTCTGAAATTTCTCCTTTATTAAGAATGGGCAAATATCTGGCCTCTACCACTAAAAGTATTTTAAAATTTTCAAAACTTTTGGAAGTCAGTCTCTCCTTTAGGAAAATAAAACCAGTCAAATTCTATCTTCAGGTTTTCTTTATAGACCTTTTCATTGTAATATGAACCTTTTCTGCATCTAGTCTAACCTTACAAGAAGACATGACACATTTCATAACTGTTGTTTTCAGGCTCTTGGCAAAGTATTCCAGATATTGCTGCCTTGGTTCCACCAAATTAATGTTTGGAAGATTTGCCTTGCAATCATCACAGCTAGAGACTTAATTATTTAAGGGGAAACAGAGACTGAAGAATAATTTACAAGTCTGTCTGTTTCCTGACTATGCATCATGTCTTGTCCCAAGGGTTATGCCCCCACATACTGGGAAGCATGAAAATAATATTTACATTCTCTATTTTTTTTAATTAATCATTTAATTAGAGAGTGGAATTTATATGCAACACAGGAGTAACAATGTTGTGTACATTAGTTGAGGCAAAATGAAACCAAAGAGATATATATGTATACTTTTTTCTTTAATTGGATAGATGCCAGAATACAAACAATCAATGTTTAACAATGAACAAGGAAGTTATGTTCCTTCTAACTTTAAGTTTCTTGAATCTGGCTGAAAGTACTTTTTAGAAAGGTGTACACAAAGAAAATAAGGAATTAACCAGAGAGTACTGTAAGGTTAAGTCTTTCTAGATTATCACAATTTTGAAGCTCTTTGGGAATTCAGATGTGGATGAAACATCCAAGGAGATATGAACAAGACAAAAAAAACATGTTCAGGCTTGACTACCTATAAAAATATATTGCTTTATTTTTTAAAAAAACCTTATTTCACTGTGAGTAAAAATGGATTCAGATTGGCTTTATGGACATTCAGTAATGATAACTGCACACAACTGATGGCACACATCTGGATTTTCTTCTGTAGAACAAAAAACACCACAGAGTGTAACACAGTTCGAAGGCTCAAAAGAATCGGAAAACTAGAGAGTTTAAGGTCATGGACAGTTCGTTATAACTGCAGTCATTACTCTCTTTTCTCTCTTTTTTTCACCCTCTCACTTCTAATCCTTTTGCTGATCTTCCTTCCCTTTACTGTGTGCTTTCTAGAAGTACTCATTAGTGCTGTTTAATGTGTTAACAAATATTAATAGGTATCTCAATGGTAAACTACAAGGCAGGATATAGCACAGACAAGTAAGATTTACGCACCTCGTTTTAAGAAAAGTATAATGGAAAAGGGTAATAAAATTAATGAGTAGTGGTTGATTTTTCTACCAGTGTGTAGCTGAGTAATCATGCCACCCATGGGATTGAAAAGGTATCTTGATTGTGAAATAATGCCTTCAGCCTTTGACTTTCTATTGCAATATATAATAATGTGTCCTTAGAGCACAGTACGCAGTGTCTGTTTCCTCAGAGCATGTAGTACCCATTTTGTGCTAATCAGGACACAATAAGGACCTTTTTGGTCTACAGGGAGTATGATGAGCTGGGGAGTGTCTGCATCAGGTATTATAGTGGGGGTGGAGGGAAGATATGTTTTCCTTTGGCAGACATGATATGATGAACAGAGTAGGGAACTGCTAAAGAGAAAATAGATGTGTGTGTTTGTACAACAGTTACAGCTTAGATGGAGTGGAACTCCACCTAAAATAGTGTCTGTCTACAAAATATGAAAGAAAACAGGGAAGTTTAAAACTGAGTATGCTGGTGATAATCTGGCATGGATCAAATAAGTTTTCAGGTTAAAGGGGTAAGAGTGGAGAATGGTGTAAGGAAGAAGAGTCTAGGGAAGATGTCTTCTAGCACTGGCCTTGACTGCATATGGATTGTATATTGTGTCTTCATTGCATGTTTTTTCCCATGGGACCGCTTCTGTGTTGACAGCTTAGTTTCATAACCACCCATACTGGTTGCTGGTCATTTGGGAACATCTGGAACAATGGGAGATAGCAAATGACTAAAGAATTTTTTCTCAAATATGAAATACTGCCTGGCTTCCCAGAACTTGGCGTCACTGCTTCAAAGTGTGATGCTTAAATACTGAGAAATATTTCTAGCTTCCTGGAATGTTACTAGACATACAAGAAATGTCACTTGTGGCTGCTAAAATTCATGCTTGCTCTGGGCAGGGATATTCTCATTAATTGACTGAGTCTCCATGATGGTTCCCATCTTACCTCTTTGCTTTGGTAGGTAACACATTTAGCTTTTCATGATCAAGAGGGTCCTAGGGTACTCAGAAGGCCAGTAAAAAGGCTCCTAGATGTCCTTGAAAATGATGTTTTCTGCATACAGTCTTTAAGAGGGGTGCAATTTTTCACTTGTTACAGCTATCAGAAAATCATGGAGATCTCGGACCACAGACTGGGTGAATATGAACTCTCAGAAAATGAAGTACTAAACTGACCCAAAAGAAAATGAGGGGGAAAGCAGGGCTATGCAGATTAACATGTGTCCTAAAACTGCAGTCCTCACAACTCTAGGATGATGATCTTCTCTTCATGGGCTTCTAAAATCAATACCTTGCTTTCTTCCAGCAAAAGTAGGAAGACCTGTACATTGTATAAATTCTGTGGTCGTTTCTCTGTTATCTGTGTGGTTTTTTATCTTTGCTCATTGCAGGTAATTTGAAATTTCTTTTACACAATGGGGATGTCCAAAATGAAGAGGCCTTTACTTCACTTCTATAGTACTTTATTCAGATGCAAAGATGAAGGTCCTTCTTTAAATACTCCTTTTTCCTCTAAAATAATATTGTATGAGGGGAAAAGACAGTACAATTCCATCTTTTAATAGAATTGCAGAATCATTTACGTTGGAAAAGACCTTTAAGATCATCAAGTCTAATGGTTAACCTAGCACTGCCAAGTCCACCACTAAAGCATGTCCCTAAGCACCATCTCTACACGTCTTTTAAATACCTCCAGGGATGGTGACTCCACTGCTTCCCCGGGCAACATATTTGAATGTTTGACAACCCTTTTGGTGAGGAAATTTTTCCTAATATCCAATCTAAACCTCCCATGACCCACCTTGAAGACTTTTCTTCTTGTCCTATCCCTTGCTACTTGGGAAAAGAAACCAACACCCCACCTCGCTACAACTTCCTTTCAGACAGTTGTAGAGAGTGATTTAGTCTCCTCCCAGGTTCCTTTTCTCCAGAATAAACAACCCCAGTTCCTTCAGCCGCCCCTCATAAAACTTGTTCTCAAGACCCTTCACCAGCTTCTTTGACACACTTCAGCACCTCAATGTCTTTCTTGCCAAAATTTTCTTGCCCAAAACTGAACACAGTATTCAAAGTGCAGCCTCACCAGTGCCAAGTACTGGGGGACAATCACTTCCCTAGTCCTGCTAGCCACAGTGCTTCTGATAGAAGCCAGAATGTTGATGGCCTTCTTCATCACCTGGGCACACTGCTGGCTCATATTTAGCCAGCTGTCAACCAACATCCCAAGGTCTTTTTCTGCCGGACAACTTTTCAGACACTTCCCCAAGCCTGTAGCATTGCATGGGGTTGTTGTGACCCATGTACTTGTGACCTGGTACTCAGCCTTGTATCTCATACAATTGGCTTTGGCCCATTGATCCAGCCTGTCCAGATCCCTCTGTAGAGCCTTGCTACCCTCAAGCAGATCAACACTCCTGCCCAGCTTGGTGCTATCTGCAAACTTACTGAGGGTACACTTGATATCCTCATGAATTACAGTTTTACATCAATTACATTTACTTTGAAGATCAGAATTTGTTGCTGTTGCACTTACTGTCATTCTCCTGTACCCCCAGTATTCTTAATAACCTCTATTTCCTGTATCTTTTCCCTTTTGTTGTAAAGATGGATGCTTTACTTGTTTTACTGGAAAGTCCCTGGACTTTACAGTAGTTGCCTGTCAAGGGATTTCCTCAGAAACTGAGGATGTCACTCTTTCCAGTGACATCAAGTCCCTTCAAGAAGTCTTAATCTTGGACTAATCTGAGAAATTGAGGCATGCTTTTTTTTTTTTTTTTTTTTTTTTTTTTCCCAGTTGTGAGAATAATCCTTTAAAGAAAAATCTAAAGTTGCACCCCTCATTATAAATAAAAGTACATTAAACATAAACTCTAACATTTAAAATGGCAAGATTGCACTTACATTGTATAATCGCTACACAAAGGGCCAATAATCACTTTGTTCAAAAGAGATAATGCAGCATAATATAAGTAGTAGTTTAAGCAATTATCTGGTAGAACAGTTAATCATCACCCTCAGTTCACAGCCTTTTGTTTCTCAGGAATACACATGTCAGATTGTAATTAAATGCATTCACACTATTCAGAGCTGTGCAGGCTGCCTGGGTGAACAGTGGAACCAAGCTGGAAAACACAATACAGACAAGTTTAGACACAGCTTTTATGGTTGTGTCTGCCTGGCGTGGGGTCCTTGCTGACAAATTTTTTATGTAAGGGTGAAACCACATGGCAGTAAATTATTTATTAAAGAACATAATTTGTGGTAAAAACGATGGCTATAGAAAATTTATTTTCACAGTCTTTTCATACTTTCAGAGTATTTTGTTACAGCAAGGTTTATCTGTCTGGAGTAAATATTCTTACGCTGAAATTAAAAGTGAACTTTTTTTTTTTAAATGGAGTGATTAATTCAAAATTGATCTTTAAGAAGAGTTGCAACTTCAAGGGACACACATCCCAACCTAGAAAAAAACCCCAACCCAACAACAACAAAAAAACCTAAGGGCAGACATTTTTCCAAAGTACATCTGCAGGTGCGGTTGCAGCTTTTAGAGCAGTCTGTGGCTGATTGAAAGAAGGGCAACTAGAGTGTGAAACAATTTGTATTGTACACAGTGATCTGTGAGAGACAAGAAGTGGGGGAAAGGCAACTTTCTTGGTTTGCAGTATGGTTTTTCCATGGCTTTCCTGAGACATGATTCCAACCTCTAATGAAGACATCTGTAACACAGTATAGTCCTCACCACTGGATGATTGTAATTATGGTTTTGAGAGATAGTGACAACTGGTCCTGACAGCCAGACAGAAGTGTTCTAGCCTTGCTGTGAGACAGCTGTGTTGTAGCTGTGCACTCTGTGTTAAGATACATATTTTCGCGATTTTCTAGGCTGTATATACGACGTCATCTTAGAGACGTGAGTCCAGAGCTTGAGCTTTTGCCTAGTCCACACTTGATACTTGAGTGCCAAACTACATTAAATCTTATAACTGTAAAAGATCTGTTTACAGAAGAAGACATCTTGCTAGCCATAAAGACACCAACTTAGTTTTTCATTCATTTCAAATGGGGGAAAACCAAACCAAACCAAAACACTACTTGTACAACTTTAGTTGAGAGTTATGTATATTTTAATGTCATGTATAAATTGAATTTACTGGCCTAGGACTAATCCTATTGAGTCTATATTTCCTTCTATATTTCACATAGTGTTGGTTATAACTTTCTAATCCAGCTATTCATGTAGTTATATCTAATTTAGTAGTATCTTCTACTGAAATGCAAACATAAATGTAAAAATACAGATGGGAAAAAAAAGTTCTAAACTATTCCTAGTTCCCTATATTCAATCAAAATATTTAAACCTCTGATTCTTCTCTATTTTTGCAGCAAGTTCAGGCATATGCAATATATATGAAGTTCTGAAGCAGTTTTCTTTGTTTCATAAAGCTCTTGTTCTAATAGATTTTTGTCCATACATTCCATAATAGCGATCTGTTACATCCCTTTTTCCCTTTTCTTCCTACATGTACATACAGGTTATATGTGCTTTGTTCTCAAAGTTCTTGTTATAGTGCTGTAAAGAGTATATTCCAAATAAATCAGTCAAAGTGATATGAAAGAACATTCAGTTGATCTTCATGGAAAAGAGTTAGGAAATAAATATAAAAGTTCTTCAGAAAATATAGCAAGATCTTCAGAAGTCTTGTAAATAAGGTGGCTTTTTGTTTATCATTCCCAGAACAGTGATGCTTTGCTGTGATTGCATTGAGTTGAGTTTGCTAATATTAGTATCTAGATAGTATAGCCTACCATGGTATGAGTCAACAATAGCAGGATGCAGCCAATTCTGATATGGTAAATGAAACGAGACTATTTGACAGTCTTCGTAAGAATGTCCTGTAATGATTATTGAATGTTGATGGATAATCTTTTAAGGAACACAGCTGAGAGAGTCAAAGGTGTTTGACATTTGGAAATGGCTGTATTCTTAGCATGTTTCTGAATATTAATTCAAAATTATCTGTTCAAAATTCAATATTCCAGCACAAAGAGGGTTTCAAGAGCACATGGACTAACTGTGCCCCATCTTCAACATGAATCTGCAATGAATGGCCATAGATGTACCTGCTCAGTAACATATAATTTCCATAGTCTGTGTCAGTCTCATGATCAGGTAGACAAGTCAACTGACCTAGAAATCCCTTACAGATATGCATCAAGGTATTATGGTCTTGTAGTTATACAATTCAACCATTTTGTCTGTCTATTTGCTGGCACTTACAAAAAGCTGCAAAACTCATGACAACCTCACCATTCTCTGGCACAAAGTAGTGCTTAAAATATTAACAATATTTAATTTACTTTATTTTTTAAACTTGAAAACAAGAGAGTCTTTGAATCAAATTACTTTTAGTCTAACAATTGGTCATTTCAGCAAATAGCCAAATCTGATTTTATCACTTTGGAAAAAAAGTCAAATAAAATGCAAATGAATAATTGACGATGAAATAAGGATGACAAGCTACTTGGCAGACAAATGTGATGAAACTGCAAAGAAGCAGGGCCTGCAAATCTTCCTTCTTATATAACATATATTATGTTATATACACGTAACTTCTGTAGTCTGTTTAAATATTAACCCTTCATATGTTTGCTAGTTCCCCAAGGGCCTGATCATCCTGTAGGCTCATATGTTTTGCTGGTTCATTAAAGAACTTCTGTTGAAAATCTTAGACACTGGCTCAGCTTGTCTCACTTCTCATTTGTGAGTCCCATTTACTTTGGAATAAAGGAAGAGAGCATGAAGAGGAAGGAATACAGTAGGTATTTCAATGTGCTATAATAAACGATATACAACAGGATGAATTATGATGGAGGCCTAAAACAGAGACGTTAACAAAATAAAACCAGTAGGAAAACTTCGGCTACGATTTCTTTGGAAAAATGGCCCTGTTTAGAAGGGACATTACCAAATGATTAAGGGATCTTACTTTAACAATTCAAGGGTCAAATGCAGTGTCTTCCACTGTATCAGTCACTGCTTAGATACAGGGAGACTGCCAGCTTCGTATGTTCATATCCTATAAAAGGGAGGCTCATTCTACCCTTCTAATAAACAATCCCATGGCCCCTAAAATCAGTAGTCTTCCCACTGAATTGAAGTTGTATCAAAATTTCATAACTACATTTTTATTGCACCCTCAATATAAAACATTAGGTGGCCTGAAAATGTATGTAGTTTATATATATTTTCAAAAGAAACATTTGCAACATATATTTTCCAACAAAGAAAAAACCCAAAGTGAGAGGCCAGTGGGGCTACCTTCTTCCCAGAAATAGAATCAACTCTGCATAAACTCTTCCTCAGAACTCAAAGGATTAATTATACAGGAATATAAACTTTCCTGTACATGGATATTGAACAACTTTCTTCCTGAAAATAGATCTGATCCTGAAAAGTGCTGAATGACTTTCTTCAAAGGATTGCATGCTCAAATCTGTGGACTGGATGATTTATTCAAAAGCAGCAATATAGTAGAGCATTACTGGAATGCTCTTAGTCCTAAAAACATTAGAATTGTCAAAGGTATGTCAGAGTTATTTAAAATTTGTCACTTTGTCAGAACTTTTCCTTTAATTGTTATAGTTATTATTATTCAACTTATTTAAAGGAATAGTTCCCTGTGGCCAGGTATATTTCTACAACACTCAGACTTTTGAAACATTCCCATTTGATTCCTTGAGAAGATTGCTTCAGAGCCCATATTTTAAATAAGCTTGAATTTAAAAAGTGATCCTGCCAGCTGATAGCTTAAAACAATTTTCAGTACTCCTTATCGACACTATCTCAGATATTGCCAGTGACAAAACAGTCTGCACATTTTAGAGTTGTGGGGGAGAACCCTTGTAAATCCACAGATCTTATAACCCAGGCCTCATCAGGGAGCTCACACATACAGGCAGACTCATTAAGCAAAACCAGGTTTTGCAGCTACTGCACATAGCATGTAATAGAAACATAATAACCTGACAAAGGATTTTACTTCTTTCTTGATCTAACATGTGTCTTATTAAATATTTGTTGCTTTTATAAATAACTCACGGTCATCCATTCTCCTCTAACATATGCATGCAACTTCCCCATTAGCATTAGTAGGAATCACATGTACATGAGAGAGACTTGAACTGTGAGAAACATATTCTATTTATAAAACTTCAAGATCAAAAGTTAGCCTTAATGAGGCAAACAAGCTATGCTTGCTTTTCTATTCTTATTAAAGGTAGCATTTGTATAAATTGTTTTCTTCAGTCATTTTAGAGAAGCTGTTTAAAGTAAGTACCATGTTAATAATTTAGCCGTAAGTGATTGGGACATCTGAACAGTTTAAAATGTTGATTAAATTAGGAAGGGGGAGACAGTATTTTTAAGAGTATGAACTCATATTCATTACAGCAAAGATTATTAAGACATTGGGAACTCACTAAGGTAAAAACATTATCTTTGCACAGCAAATTTAATTTATAATAAACAAGCTCTTGATCATTAATTGTCGCCACTGTATTTCATTCTCTAAATTGTTCAAATTGGATACCTTCTCTAATAAAGCCCACTGGAAAAAGAAAGAAAAGATTTTTAAATTGTTTTCCTATACATTTCACCTTGTATTCAACACATAACTGGATAGATACAGCAGTGAAAAAAAAAAAACCAACCAGAAATACTGAGCAAACAACATCTTAGTAAAATCTTTTCTTCTCAGAAATAGCAGAAGACACAGATGACATTGATGAGGGGTGTTATTGTTATTCTGACTGTTTTGATGTCATTACCATGTTATTTCCATTGTTCTGACATAATCACTTGTTTGTTCTAATTGCGCCAATCTCAACAGGACGATATTTGTGTCATTCATCAGCATGAATAAATAACTTATGTTATTTAATTATTAAATAACTGTGTAATTCATACATGTCAAACATACATACAGTTAAAGCTTTTACACACTGTAACAGTCAATGTATACGTTATCCTATTGCAGAAAATCTTTTTAATTTTAAAATCTATTTATCAGACAGATACACTTAGTTGTAGATAATTAGGTATACATGAAAATTGTGGGCATTGCCAGTCATGGGATGAATCTTTTCTTATATGTGGACTAGGTTATTCTACTTCTATCCACGTTTTGACACACTATTTTCAGACTGAAGTATTACTTCCACTCATTTTCTAAGGATCCTCAAGAGCAGCAGATCAGTGGGAAGTGGAGGCGTGGGCATATATGTAAAATTTTTTTTTGTACAAACTCTTTTTCATGCAAGATCTTTCTTGTTATTGTTATTTGAGCTATGCATTTTGGGATGCTGTGCTGTCTATTGAGCACTGTGACTGTTGGTCTACTTAGATATATGCATGAGCAAATGGTACCCTGAATTAAAAGATTTGCATTGCGTTCCAGAATTGTTGGCATAAGGCATAAAACCAAAACCTAAAATGGAGAGGAGCATTTTTTACACAAGCTTCTCTGTCAATTTTCTACCTCTGCCTGTCAGACACATTAACTAGTGGAAAGAAAGTATAATACACTATATCCCAACTGTGCATCTTTCTGAGCATTTATGTGTGTGTATACATACCTTTTTTTATTCTGCCTGTCTGCATACTCTGCATAGTTCATATACCTGAATGACTGTCTCTTTCTCTCTGTATATATGTATCTATCAAAATATAGATATTCATATGCTTTAGTCCAGTCATAAAATTTTATATTTCAATGATATTAGTTCACTGATGGCACCTCAACTAAAAATTTTGCTATAAAGGATGTGAAAACAGAAAAGACAGTGCAAGCTACAGCGTGTATCAAGTACAAAAATCTCTAGCAAAGAAGCAGGAAATGCAGTTTGGGTTTGCAGTGGTCTTTTTAGTAGATGTATACTAGCAATTAATTTGATCCATAGACTAAGAGGCATTTTATAATTAATTTCTTAGCATTTACCACATACAAGCCATCACTTTAGAGTGCTATGTCATTAACAAAATCCCATTTTTTCATAGAGAATAGGCATACTGATCTACATTTTCCCATGCCGCCTAGCCAGAATGGACTCGAGGGATATTATCTTATTCAGAAAGAACCTTTCAAGGTTGAATAAAAGAAATGGTGCAGGGTCCCTGGGAGAGGGAAGTGATCATCATTTTCACCTTCAACTCTTCTTTGATGTGGCAGAGTCAATTTTTAATCAGCAGCCATCAGACTGGGCTTCATTTCGCCTTACAAAGTCCTATTACTCTGCCACTTTCTGGAAGGAGGTGATAAGGACAATGCTCTTCTTTTTCTCTTCATAGAGCCCCGCATATGATGAGTCCCTTTGGAGAGGTTTGATAAAAAAAAAAAATGAGTGAGTATGTAGGGATAAAGGTCACCTCTCTGCCAGAATTAACTCTTCAAGACAACAAACTTTTGATTCCAGTGTATTTGTTTTTAGCAATTCTTCTGTATTCTTCTGTATGTAGTTTTTGTGGTCAGCAGTAACAAGACAAGGGTTAATCCCCATGAAGCTTTTGATCTAAATGCTACTTCAGATTATTGGCCTACCACAGAGGAAAAAAATAAAATGAAAAAAAAAACCCCAAATAAACAAACACACACCCTCCCCCCCCCCCCCCCCCCCCAACACATACCACAGATGCTCAATTGCTGCAGTACTAGGTGGACATTTTGAAATGAGCAACACAAAGGATATTATATAAAATTAAAATATACCTATTTTATCAAAGCATCTCAAAGTTATCCTTTATTGCAAGAATACACCATGGATCCTTACAGATAAATGACGGAAGAGATATTCCCTACAATCATTGAAATTGAAAAAAAAAATCCCCCCTCTGGAGGTGTTTTTTATGTTAAATAAACTTAAATTATTTTTTAAACTATGCATTCATGCAGAAAAAACCCTCTATAATCTCTTAGTATCATTTATTGTAGTCAGCAGTCTTAATTGCCTCCCTGAAATGGATCAGAGTTCTGGGAATTACACACTAAAATGATGTTACCACTCTCCAGTCTTCACATTCCTTGATATAATCTCATTAAAAATATCAAGCCTCTAGGTGAGGGAATACATATGGATGCTAAATGCATTTTAAGCAGGAGCACCTAAACTGATGACCTAGTTATTACAGAACAAAGCAGCTGAAGATGAATTTTAATGCTGAAGTAAAGCAGTTTTCTTTTTTGGTTATTACTATAATTATTAACATGTTTTGGGGCTGAATTTTCTTATTACCTCTGGAAAAAAATTCCAAACCAATCAAAACAGTGAAATGACATTTTTGGAGTAACATACACTCTTATTTTCCAGTAGACCACACAAGTTTAAAAGAAAAAAAAAAGAACCCAGTAGAACCCAACATTTTCATTAGCTATAATTACCATAAAGAGATGGGAAAAGATGCGTGCCAAGAGAGGTGTGCCAAGTTGCAATTTTTGTTTAAAAATGTTAACTGTGTTAAAAAAAAAAATCTCTAGAGAAAATAGACACATCTCCGAGCCAAATAAATAGCAAGGGAGAGGGAACTTATGTTGAATTCCACATATGAAATAATTAGATTTTAGAGAATTGGATTTCCTTTTAGAAATTCAAAGAATACTTCTGCAAGAGCTAAGAGCATACAGCCTGAAATATCTTCTGTGCTCTGTGATCTGATGTGTTGCAATAAAAAATAATTTTTTCTCTGGTGCAGATTAACAGAGGCAGTATGGACTGGGCTTCAAAACAAGTAGTTGACAAAATTTGAAATATTTCAATATTTCATTATCAGTGTTATCAGTCAGCTGGGTGTGAGTCCCATGGATTATGCCCAAGGTGCAGGGTAATATAAATTAATCTGATGAAAAGAATGGCTGCTATGTGACACTGCTTTGAAGCAAATGGTCATAAACACTTTCCCAGTGACTGAAGAGTTAAGAAAAAAGCAGTAACCTAACTGGAAGTGAGATAGTAGTGTTTTTTGCATATGACAAACTCAGATTTCAGAGGTTTATAACCCAAGTGCTGAAATTTGTTTTTCAGAAAAAAAACATGAAAATAATACTTTTTTTTTTTTTATTTTTTTAATAGTATCATTGGTTTGTAGTGAGAAATGGCCTGCTTGGGGGATTGGTGACACATGATAGTGCATTTCATGTCATGGCTGCCAGTTCAGATCTGTCATGTGTACATGAGAATAATTACCCTCTGATGGCTGCTGAGTGACTTGTGTTATAAGTAGCAATATCACAAGGGTGATAGTGGGCACTGCAGTGAAAGTCTTAGCGGGGAAGGCAAAGGATTAGTGAGAAAGAACACTGAATTTCCTTTTTCCTTTTGGGAGCTATTCCTCCAAGCTAGGCCATTAGTTTGCAAAATCTTCCACTCTTACATTTTGGAGAGGATTTTGGCTTTCTTTTTTTTCTTTCTTTTAGTTGTAGCACCATAATTAATAGGGACAGAAGCCCTCTCTCACCTGAGAACTTCTAACAGTCTTCCACTTCATCTAAAAAAAAAAAAAAAGGGTCAAACTTGACCTGTACATTTTGGTTTACTGGGTCAGTCCTCATTACTCCACATAGCACTATTAAGTTGCATGAATATTTTGCTGCACTTTCACATGCCCAGATTTCTTCCTGTACTTGGATAGAGCAAGTGAAAGGCAGGGAAAGACCTCAGACAGAACCATCTGAGAAGGATTAGCTATGGAAATCATATAAGTTGAGATGATCACTTCTCCCTAACACTTAGCTGTATCAGGATTTTTTTCAACCTTTAAGGTTTATTTTTGGTCCTATTTTTTAAGCTTTAGTTCACAATTCCAAGAACTACAAATATGGAGTATTGATAAAAAGTCTTGATAAAGATAAAGGTCACCAGACCTGGAAAAAGGCAGGCTTTTGATATAACATTCCTCATATATAATCTCATGATTTCAAATTTTTATCATGGCATCTTGTTTTCTCTCAGAAGTGTAGCTCAGTGAGATCTGATGATCAGGGCAAGACTTGTATACTTGGTGGGTGATACGGTGGGGTTCAGATCAAACAAAAGCTAATTTAGGCAGCTGCTTAAGCTTTGTAACCTCTAGAATTGCAATACCTCTGGTCATTAAGATAACTTTTTCTCATGAGTCTCACAGCATTTTATGGTGCAGACTGTCTGTAATACATTCCTCGCTCTGAAGCACTGAAGAGACTTGCTGCCCACTGCTATGCCTGCAGAGAGGAGATCTGCCTGTGTCAGGTCTGCAGACCCAACCATCTAAAGGGGTCCTTATGTTATTGAAAGATGTTGGCCAGATGTAGGAGACAGAGGTGAATGTGAGGGCTACTCTCAGCCACTCTTCAGATTCCAGTTTTCTTACTGCATGTAAATTATTTTAATGTCCTACACAGCCACAGTCTAAGGAGGTCTATATCTAATTTAATTTTTAGTCCAAGTCTGTAGGTACAACACAATCTTTCTGCTGCTCCTGTGTCATTGGAAAAGGCACTGCTCTGGTCTGCCATCAGGCCTGCCTCCTTTAACATGCCTCCTGCTTCCTCCAGACAAACCTACGTACACAGCTACTCACACATTTACTCCACCCCTTTCAATCAAAATTCATCTGGTTAAATCATCTAGATGATTTAGTTAATCTAGAACATTTTGATTTAAATGGATTAGCAAACTATTATAAGAACAGTGGAGTTGGCAGAACAATGAGTGGTAAGCAATATTGGAGTCATAAATACTCAATAAGGTTATAACCTTTCTCAGCTGGCACAGATTGCAGCAATAAGTGCACATTTATTCACAACTGGAAAGACTTAAAGATCTAACAGGAGAAAAGCAAGAACTGAGGTACCCATTAATCTAAGGAGGGAGATAAACCTCTAAACTGTGTATAGGGGTGTCATTTAATGCTCATTTAATGTAAAGTGGTAACATCTGAGCATTAGCAAAATCCTGCTTACAGGAATATGCAATGAAGTGTCCATCATACAACTTTTAAACTGAAAACCTTTACAAACAGAATTTATGGCATACAAGTTTTATGTTAAAAGAATGTTGCTTAGGTTGAAAAGTAAAGTACTCAAAAATTAGGAAATGTAGAAGTTAGGTAAGTTGTGTATATGTACAATAACATGTAAACCTGAATGATAGGATCGCATACTTAACCACCCTCAGTGGCCTCATTTTATCTGTTGTCCAAGATGATCCTTGTCATTGAACCTCTTCATCATCTGTATGCTTGTTGCTACTGTTTGACAATAGATCTTTATTGAATATACACTGCCCAAATTCTGTTCTGAGGACACAACAGCTAAGTTCCATAGCGATTTTTCTGTGGCCTCTCATTAATGTTCTATACACGTAATTCAGAATGTTAGCTAATGTGTTTCTTGTGATCAGAAGTGATAAGCTCTTTTCCTATTAGGGAATTTTGGTACAGGATGGCTTCATTTATTTTAGTTGAAGATAAGTATGCCAAAATCTCTGAAAATTTGAGCAGAGGAGATTAAAGTCAAAAATGCACACTAATTTTAGAAGGCCGTTTTGAAACCTCAGAACTTGATTTTTGAGGCCCTTCACCATTACATTCCTCTTTATACATATGGTACACAGGCCAGCCTGTTAATAGTCCTGTGGATCACATACTAAGGGTTTTCATCTGCAAAATAAAGAATACATAACTTTGGATTACCTTTTGAAAACTTGGTTTAATTAACTTGACTAACATTGGAGAGCAACTCTGTGAGAGAGGCAGACCCAGTACCGAAGTCATCAAGGCAGCATTGAGTTACTATTGCCAAGAGGTGAACACTTCTTTTCTCACTGGAGTTAGTAGAGTTTATTTAAGAACCAAAGAGATTAAAGCTGTTGCACTATTTGATAGTCTTATACACTCACTTGCACACTCGGCCTCCATTGCATTCCCAGGGTCCTCAGATAGCCTATGTCACACAAAATGTTTTTGGGAAAAATGCTGAGTTCTGCAGTTTTAAAATATTAGTGGATATTTATCTCTCTTCCTGACAGCATCACCTCTATGTTCATAACTGGCCAAACCCAATGAGAGAAAGAATACAGTTGTAGAGGGGATCACTCATAAGCAAACCTTTGATTTTTATCTAATTGTTAATTCCAACCTTCCCAGACACAAAAGGAATGTAAATTTGCTGCTTTTATTTTTTTTTTTCTGAAAGGAAAAAGGAAAAGAAATTATGAATGTATTGTTTATCACTAGTGGAGATTAAATGGATTCCATATTTAGACAATTTGCCTTTTAGTACTTTTGTTAGCAATACTTCTGACTGGGTTTGAAATATGCCAGATCATAATGATAGCAGCTTCATGATACAGGGCTATTTGTATTTCATTACTCTGAATACCTTAGACTAACTTCAGACTTACAGTATCTTCAGTTCCCAGTGAAAATACCTTCCAATACTGCAACAGAACGTGTTTTGCTAAAAATGTTATTTCTAATCATACGGAATTTTTCTCATATATTACAATTGTTTTCTCCACTGTTTTTTACATCTTCTCAAAGATTCCTCAGAAAACAAAATCTTTTGACATATTAAAAGTTTCTTAATTCACATTGCTTTGTTAATTAAGACTTGGTGTCTGTCTTCTCTGAACTGCCAGATATAAATTGATCTCAGTGCATTCATTAGGTACTAATTTACTTACAATGATGTTACACCTCCCATTTTCACAATTAAAAGTTATTAATATATCAAAATGATCTTAAAATTGAAAATTCATAATGAAACATTTTCAAATACTAAAACATTGCTTTATTGGCATTGATGTGTCATATTGTGGATTGATTCCTTGGTGAACACTGGTCATTCTGTGACAGAACTTTTATGTCTTAAAGATTAGTCATGAAGATGCACTAGGAATTCAGTCTGAATCACACAAAAACTTTGACAGTACTTTATCCACTGTGTAATTGTTCTAACTCTGTTATGCTAGTAGTATTTATTACTTGATTATTCATACTTGAAGGAATATTTTGTATCTATCCACTCACCTTTTCCCTAGGAAGAAGTGTGGGATTTAGGCCAAGAGTTAGGTAGCTTTCTATACATTAAAAAAAATTAGTACCTGATTTTCTTTCAATTCCTGAATATGCATAAGCAACACTAAAAGAAACCTTTCTGAAGATTTAGAAGACTGTGCCTGGAAAGGAGGCAGAGCTAGCCAGTAGTGAGTATTCAGGCAGGATGCTACCCTCAGTAGGTTAGAAAACTAGTAATATGACTGCCTTTTTGTCATGTATGAACTGTGAAATATGTCAGTCCTTATTTACATAGAGCTAATAATTATTTGAAAAGTGCTTCACAGGGTGAAAAATAATGGTTTAAGTTTATTGTTATATTAAATATTTTAGGTTAAGATATCTCATTACAATATAAATGTATGTAACTGTTTCTTCCTGTACAGTAACTTTTGCCAAGCCAACTGATAGAGCCAAATAAGGCTCTGTAATTTGGCTTTGATGAAGACAACCAGTTAGTCAACTTCTGCCTCTAGAAAACAGTCAGAACAAGTACAGATGTCAGGTGGAGAGTTCCTTAGGCTGTCTGGTGACCTCCATGTTACTGAGTAAAAGTCAACAGCTGCTTCAAGTACCACTTGTAAGGATGATGGATGTTGATTAAACCCTATTGGGAATCTAGAAGCTAAAAGGGCTAGTGGAGCAACAGACAACCTTTGCCTCAGAAAACATTTTAAAAATTCTTAACTCTGATTAACTAGCTAAGTAGATGCACTAGTCATTTATGTAAAAAATATGTTATCTTTATGGTGCACTTTGCAATAATTGTAACAATATTTAATGAAAGATTATTCTATCATCTGTTAAAGTGTTAAGAACAAGCAGATGAATGGTGTAGTTTGGTAAGGAATTGTACAATAAATGCAGTGGTGTGAGTAAATGCATTGCCATATATGCTCAAAATCACTCTGTCCTCCTAAAATAGTTCTATAAATGCATATCTATGTTGCTTGAGTGGTGACTGACAAAGCCTCAAGGCAGGATGTAATCAAGAATATTGCAGAGCTCTGAAACAAAATGGATTATTCATTTATGAGTCCTGGTGATGTCGGAACAGTCCTATAGTTACAAAAGCTAAAGCTTCACTTAGATTTAAATAAGATCTGTAGTTAAATTACACTGTGGAAGATGGACAGTGAAACAAAAAGGTCAAGGCTGAGGACTGTGTGTGGTTTCTCTTTTTTTTTTTTTTTTTTTTTTAATCCAGCTAATATAGTGTTCCTTGTACTATGGTAAGAATGTTTGATCAGTGAGAGTATGTTTTAACGCCTTGAGGTGTAAAAGATGTTTTTTTAGACAGACACAAGAGAACGACGATGATAATTTGGACAAGATGTTTCTAAAGGACCAACTACCAGCAAAGTAATCAGCTGCTGGGCAGAGAAAACACTAGGGGAGGAATGACACAAAATAAAGTGACAATATCAGCAGAAGACAGCAGAGCTGTAGGACATTCTGTATTACATTGTGCCATCCTGCTAGAGATGTGTAGACAAAGATATCATCATGCTACAATTTGATACAAAGCAAAATAATCATACAGCACTTGCTTGAATGCTTAAGCCAATTATGGCTGATTACAGTAACTTATTAATATGTCTGTACTAGTAAGCACTTAAATGACATTTGATTATTAATCTAAGGCCAAAACTCAGACTGTAACAAATAAACCTAAAGTAAATAAATGTAATAGAAAGTTTATTAAAACCAGCCTCTATCAGTTTATGAAGTACTTACTTCATCCTACGAACACAGAACACTAAAATATATATAAAAATATAGAAAATATATGAAAAAATAATTAACTGAATATTCAATTTCAGATTCACATAGAACTGCATAATAATATGCTCAATAATAAAATCCAAGTTTGATTAGGACAAAAACAAAAGGAGTTTAGTCTTTGCTTTAAAATGGTACTAATTCAAACATCTCCATCAACAATTGTACTATATATGCACGATCGCTAATTTTTAATGGAAACGACATGATCTGCATGCATGGTCAACATAAAAGACAATTTAGTCCTTTATGTTTATAAGAACACAGAATCACTGGCTGTGGGTGACAGCTAATTTCCTCTAGTCTCTTTATGCCCTGCAGCTATTAATGCATGCTGATCTTCAAGTATTATTGGAAAAAATTAAGCAAAACCATAAAAAGAACAAAAAGAAAGCCATCAATTTTAGGCTAATTTCAACAAAATAATTTGAAATGCACTACTACAGCTAAAGAATATATAATGTAATGCTGGACTAACAATTATGTATGAAAAACAGCCTGATATCACACACAAAAAAACCCATTATAAAGTACAGATGTTCTCTTAGATTAGGAAAAAAGTTCTCTTTTAGTATATTTAAACAAACCATATGGGATTCATTTTAGTAATTTCAAAGCTCTTTTAGATATTTTTTGAAGAAATACTTAAGGCGTATGATATGGGATGTAAAAAAACTCTCTGACATACTTTTATTCTTTGGTATCAGAAAGGTACAAGGCAATAATTTAAGAACTTAATACTGAATGGATTAACTAGAAACCAAAGACTAGTAAAATAAGAAAAAAATGAAGCAAACCAAAACTTTCTTCTTAGTCTTACAGCCTTTTCCAAATAATTCCCTATGTTTTGTTAAAGTTAAATGGGTGTGGTGTATTTCACATCTAAGCTCATTCATTTTCATTTTCCAATAATCTGTGCTTTCCCCTAGCTGTGCAGAAAGTTCTCCAACACTTTTTATCCAGTCTGATTTGTTTGTTTATCTTTGGTTGTTCCACATTCCTCCTTATTAGAGGTTCCATTTTCCCCTTTGAGGGACCTTTTTGGCTATTGTATTGCAGGATATGTGTGACAAAGTTGTGATTAGAGGACAAAGTCTTAAGCAAGTTAATACCGTTTTGCCTTTGTTTTTCTTTGTATTAAGCTCAAAGACATATATTTTGATTACAACCAGCTACCTGCAGTTCAGACTGTTAATGCTGATTTTGAGTTTGAAATTGTGGTTTTGCCTGTGCAAGTTATTAATTGCCTAGAAGTGTATACTGAAAATAAACATGAATTAGACATAGCTGATACTACATATTCCTGTGGAATTATATGAGAAAGAATGCAACTCACTTCAAAAGAGCTGCATGGTTCAAGCAGTTTGTACGCCTTAACTCAGCCTTTGCTCTTCTAGGAGCAATTTCAAAGCATTGTTGCAAATTCTAGTATATAAAAAATCAAATTTTGGTAGTGTGAATTGTTCCTCAGTCAAACACAACCAGGTTAAGATGAAGCAATTAGTTTTCAGTGACTCTGGCACTCAGCTTCTGAATCATCTTATTACTTACATTTGCACACATAAATGATGGCCCAAGCAGAAAGGTAGGCATAGTTATCTGAAAGAGGAAACTTTTGCCTGACGAAAAGGCTTTCACTGTTTAAATTCAGGTCCATTGCAGGGCAATGTTAGTTCTGATACATTAAAAAGTACATATTATTTATCCCATATACTTAAAGATTTTTGTGGTACCTTGCAAATGACTGTGTACTATTTCTTACTTTTGCTTCTCAAAAATAGCTATTTCAGAACTGATTTCATAGGAATCTTATCCACCTTTTCATATAAAGACATATTATTACAACCCCCAAATGCTAAACATTTCCTTATTTAGATACCAAAAGGAACTGACTGTTGACTATTGCAGCTTCCAATCTTTTCTGTGAATCTCCAGTATGCTACTTCACAATTACAGCATGAAGTGATTTTGCTTCTGAGATGGATATGTTTAATCAAGAATGCTATACAACAATACATCATAAGCTCTGCAGTCAATTTGAAAATTCTCTAAAGTCCAATATGTAGATTTTGGGGGGAAATTACCAGAGTCATCTTTTCCACATCAAGGACAAAATGAATGAAGAATTTGACTGAAGAAACACCAGAAGCATAGGATTGTTTGGTTTCTAAGATTCGTAATAGGACATAGATCTTATGCTTCCAAATTATTTGTACCCCAAATTTTTTCCTGTCAGGTGTTTTTCTGAGGTATGAGTAGAATCAGAGCTGGTCTTGGTGTATTTTCTAGTGAAGAGCTGACCTCTTCCAACAGTCCATAATGATGCAGCTGTTACTATCTGACATTCTGAGCAAGACCTAATGATTAAATGACTGCAAGCTCAAGGTGGCTTTCCAGAATACGGTTGGTCATTTACTAGTGGGATAAAAGGAGCTGCAAAAACTTGCATTTCTGTTTCATCAGTTACATCAATTGTGTAAGGAAGCAGAAGCTTGTGGTGACCAGAGGTGTGAACTTGACTTCCTTTCCTAGTAGTGAATGAATTTAAAAAACCAAACATATAAACCAGAAAACTAGGCCTTATCAGGGATATTTAAGTTGTAGAAAAATACTGAAATCCATATTTAGTATACTTAGGAATATATCAACATTAAAAGAATGGCATTTTAAAACATAGTTTAAAATAGTTTAATAAGTATTTGCATTCTACTCAGGCTGAATACTGACATATGTGAATAATTCTCATTAGCTTCACTGGGAATGATTTCTGCTTGTCTGAAAGAGTGTGGCTTCCACAAAGTAAACAACATGGTGATGTGCTTAAGCGTCAAGGATGGGAATGCATGGAGATTCATATAAAATTATTTGGGACATTCAGTATTCCACAGAAGATGCTTTGAGCTCTTGCAACTGAAATATTACATGTGGAAGGATTTAATTCCTAAAAACCATTTACTTGTTTTAAGACTTCCCTGGCACATCTTTTTTCATCTCAATTTAAGGTGAAACTTTGCTTGTTTGCTCATATTATAGATGAGCATAATATATATAATCTTTAAAAGGTAATGGTATAGATTTCTGTGGGTTGGATACTTTTTATTAGCAGTCAATCAAATTACTAGATTTAACATTGTCATTAGTGCTAATTATGATCCATTTGCTACATGAGGAAACTGGAATAGAACTCGATGAATCATGCCTTTGCAATGACATGACATAGTCTGTTGGCAAAAAATACAGCATATAGTTTAAATTAGTTTAATTTTTATTCCTTGTGCTAATCCTCAACATTTCAATCAACTTAATAGCAATAATTTTGGCTCAGCCTACCTATTTCCAAAAATAAATATGTATATTAAAGCTGTGTAATCCCATTTCCAGAAGCATTTATAGAATGTGCATGTAACCATGCTGGTCAGAAAGGGGCAGTTTCCTCTCTCATTTCACTTAGCACATTTTATTTGTAAATTAAACACTGAAATTATATTCTTCTTTTACCACCTCTTTACATTTTGTATCCTGGCTCTGTTGTCTTGATTGCCGAGGTAATTTGAAGGGAAAAAAAAAAAGTTGTAGCACCATGGCCCCATACCAAAACATATTGCTGTGCATTCAATTGCAATATTTCTCCTGAGGCCAAAACATTATTTTCAGAAAGAATAATGCTATGCAAAATAACAGGAAACATACTGTGAATAATGTCTTACATATGAAACCCTTGGTACTGTTAGTAAAACACTGGTTATGTGCATGCAAAATTAAACGGCCATGAAGAAGAGACAACATAATAGTTTGTGGATTTATGATGTATTAGCTAATAGCTTTTTTATTTTGTTTTAAACACTAATATTTGTACTTTAAATTTTTTTCTAAAATTATTGCATATACCCCTGCTGTTACACGTGGTAAAAAGTTGAAAGTACCTTTAAAAAAACTCCCAACACTTAAGTGGAGTAAATGTAAGGGACAGACTAGCAAATACCAATTTGTCAGTGATACTGGACTTCACCCTGAGTAATTCCAAGACCATGATAGGCTGAAATGATTCTCCTTTTTATTATTCTATCATAATGGGATATTAGCTTGGTCTGCCTCAAAAACACAAGAAATTATCCTTAATCCTGAATTTACTACTTCTGTTATATCTGACACATCTTGCTGTTGCTGCACAGTTTCTGAAAGGCCAGTGTCAAAATGTGAGGACTCCTGCTCTCTGAACCCCATCTCAGCAGACCAAATTCTGTCTGTTGATCATCACAACATACTGGTTTTTTGGACACTGTAACTCTTCCTAAACTTCAGATCTCTAAATGGAAATGCAACAATCGCTCTGAGAATATAAATAAACCTTAGAGCTGCCAAGGCTCATCATTGCTGCAGTGCCTTTTGGACAGAAACAACATGGCTCCATGACATTCACAAGTTCCTTTTCCAAAGATTGAGATGACTGATTGGATAAAACCTAACAACAGCCTCCATTTCAGACTTTCAGGAGTATTTTTGAAGGTGTTCTGGTAATTGAATACCCTAAGAGCCATGAGTTTGTACAATCAGACAATCATAGAATGGTTTGGTTTAGAAGGGAGCTTTGAAGATCATCTAGTCCAATCTTCTTGCTGCGGACAGGAACACCTTTCACTAGATCAGGTTGCTCAAAGGCCCAACCCACCTGACTTTGATGGAGCATCCACAATTGTTCTGGGCAACCTGTTCCAGTGTCTCACCACCATCATGGTAACATTATTCTTCCTTATGTCCAACTTAAACCTACCCTCTTTCAGTGTAAAACTGTTGCTCCTTGTCCTGTCACTACAGATCCTGGTATAAAGTCTCCCTCTCATTCTTATAAACCCCCTTTATATATTGGAAGGTTACAATAAGTTATCCCCAGAGATTTATCTCCTCCAGTCTGAACAACCTCAATTCTCTCAGCCTTTCTTCAAAGCAGAGGTGTTCCAGCCCTCTGATCATTTTCATCGTCCTCCTCTGGACCCCCCCACATAGACCTGGTCTTTCTTGTGCTGGGAGCCCCAAAGCTGACTGCAGTACTCCAGGTGAAGTCTCATGAGAGATGGGAGAATCACCTCTCAACCTGCTGGTCACGAGTTTTTTTGATGCAGCCCGGAATATGGTTGACTTTTTGGGCTGCAAGCACACATTGTTGGCTTATGTCCAATTTGTCCTCCACCAATAATACCAAGTCCTTCTCTACAGGGCTGCTCTCAGTCAATTCAATGCCCAGCCTGTATTGATATTGGGGATTGCCCCCACCCATCTGCAACCCTTGGCCTTGTTGAACTTCATGAGGTTCACATGAGCTTGCTCCTCAAGCCGGTCAAGGTCCCTCTGGATAGCATCCCTTCCCTCAAGTGTATCAACTGCACTACTCAGCTTGCTGTCATCTGCAAACATGCTGAAGCTGCACTCAGTCCCACTATCTATGCCACTGATGAATATATTAAATAGTATTAGTCCCAGTACAGACCTTTAAGGGACACCACTCTTCAGTGGTTTCCACTTGGATATTGAACTACTGCCTGTAGCTCTTTGGATTTAGCCATCAAGTTAATTATTTATCCATCTGAAAGTCCATGCATCAAGCCCATATCTCTCTAATTTAGCACCAAGAATGTTGTGGGAGACCATATCAAAGCTCTTACAGAAATCTAGATAGATGGCATCTATAGCTCTTACCTTGTCTACTGATGGATTAGTCAGACACAATTTGCCCTTGGTGAAGACACTTCTGCTGTCTCTAATCACCTCCCTGCCATTCATATGTCTTGACATGGCTTCCAGGATTCCATGATTTTACCAGTCATAGAGGCAAGGCTGACTGATTGGTCAGCCAAGATACTCTTTTTATCCTTTTTAAAAATGGGTGTGATATTTTTTCCCGTTTCTCAGGGACTTTGCCTGACTGCCATGATTTTTCCTATATGATGGAGAATGGCTTGGCACCTACATCAGCCAATTCCCACACAGTAATTTAGTTCATCACTTAAGCAACACTGTCTGACCATTATCATAAAGTCTCTTCACACTTTGTAGACACTTTTATTTCTGATACATGAGCTGTGGATGCATGTGATTACCTTCCAGTAAGAATTTTAGTATGAATAGCTAAACTATATCTAGACAAAATATAACCAGAAAGCTATATTGTGTTGACTGTCAGATCAGATTGATACTTGTTATATTTCCTAGGTTCATTTCTCACCAGTCACACTAAAATGATAACAGAAAGTCACAGGTTTGTTCCATATTGCTAAAATGAAAACAGTTATTTACTTCATATATCTTAACACTTTCTTGCAAAACAGTGTCATCGCTTCTGGAAACATCCCTCTAAAAAAGCTCAAAGGCCAGCTCCCTTAAGCAAACACTTTGTACCTTTTACACCCTCTATGCATTTTGTAACCATGTTGGTCAATGCCTTGGGCATGATTTATACTAGCTGCGTAAATAACTTCTGGCAATCTTATATTAGCACTTATTGTAATATTACCATAGTTATGCTGTTATCACAATTTAATACACAATCATTACAAAGAACATTTAACAAACAATCCAAACATTCTAACTTAAGAAATATTATTTTTCTTGTTTTTTCTCTTCATACAAAGAACCTTCTTGTACTGAGGGTGACTTCTATTTTTAAATATATGCATAATGCTATCTACTTTTGTCAAGAAAGCTTCTTAGGCATAAATGTGTCTTCTTTGCATTTCTGCAGAGCTAAAACCTTAAGAAATTAAATAACATCATTAGAAAAAAATATTTCTAGACAGATTCTAGAAGCATACCTGCTTGTGCATCTTTTTATTATAAATCACCTGCCTGTTTTCTGATACTGTGAAACCTCAAATATATGAGATTACCCATTAAAGAAGAGGCCATTCTTAAAGTTGAAAGACAGAGCACCAAATGCACAGTCACAAAAATATCACTCACAAAAATACCCACAAAAAACAAGATCACTCTCTGTGCAGTCAGTGACCAGTGGGAGTTTTCTTGAACAGAGTCAGAAGACAAAACAAAATACTTACTCTTCAGTGTGGTGTTGTAATTATGGTCTTTTATCAGAAAGCATAAAGCTAGAAAGTTCAGAAGGAAACCTGAAACAGATATATTTCACTCTGGTTTTGTGTGAAAAAACCTGATCTTACCAAGAGGACCTTAGGAACACTTGCAGAAGAAAAGTTAAGTTTAAGGTTAGAACACCTAATTTTCGAATGGTCTTCTAACTAGCCTGACTTTTGCATTTCTAGTGATGTGGAAGATGACAATAAATATCCAACTCTATGTGAAGCTAAAATTATTTGGAATTGCAATTTAATTATTAAAACATCATCTCTTAAAACATCAATTGTCTCCATTGTCCTCGATTTTAAAATACATCACTTTACATATAATAGATGGTGGGCTCATATGTGCAATATATATATGTTTATATACACATATGTGTCCACTAAGGAGTTCTGAGACACAGTACAAGGGCTTCTGGGCTTGAGCTTTGATCATTACTTTCACTGGAACAATGGTGCAGTGATGAGATCTGAAGGTCATCCCAGAAGGATATCATTATGCTCTCATGCTATATTTCTCTCATGGTATATGCATGGTGCAATATGAGCACCGATCATCAAAAACAGTAAGGGGCAGGATGAGGTTTTAACACTAGCCCTCTGAAAGATTTTATTCCATACTTGCTATAATGCTATGAATGATCTCTGGGAGATGGCCTCTGAAACAGAGGTCATATTAGTCCTTGGGTATCAAGGAGGTAGAGCTGCAAAAATTGACCATTTTACCCAATATTTTAGTAATAAAAAAACACGGGTGTGATACAGGACACTTTCAATTCGCTATCTTGTCTTTCTGAGAAATCTGATCCCAGGTCAATGTTGCAGTCATGAGGAGATAAAGGATAAGGAAGGGTAGTTCCCTGCCTCTTTGTTTCATTAAGTACTTTAAATATTGGGCTATATCACAAATCTTTTTTCTTTGTCCCAATGAATATTTTATGTTATGCAAAATGTAATACCGTATAAGAGGCTGTGAAAGACTCTCAACTGAGACTCTTAACCAGTCTGACTATCAGACAGACTTCCACCCAGCTGCTTGCTTGCTCCCCCGCTTAGTGGGATAAGTAGGAGAAAAAAGAAAAAAACAGGAATAAGAAAGCTCATGGGTCAAGATAAAAACAGGGGGATCACTTACCAAATTACTCGAATTACTTGAATTACTCGAGCGTGTCCAGAGAAGGGCAATGAAGCTGGTGAAGGGTCTGGAGCACATGTCGTACGAGGAGCGGCTGAGGGAACTCGGGTTGTTTAGTCTGGAGAAGAGGAGGCTGCGGGGAGACCTCATCGCCCTCTACAACTACCTGAAAGGAGGTTGCAGAGAGCTGGGGATGAGTCTCTTTAACCAAGTAATGAGCGATAAGACAAGAGGTAATGGCCTCAAGTTGCGCCAGGGAAGGTTTAGACTGGATATTAGGAAGTATTTCTTTACAGAATGGGTTGTTAGGTGTTGGAATGGGCTGCCCAGGGATGTGGTGGAGTCCCCATTCCTGGAGGTGTTTAAGAGTAAGGTCGACACAGCGCTGAGGGATATGGTGTAGTTGGGAACTGTCAGTGCTAGGTTAACAGTTGGACTAGATGATCTTCAAGGTCCTTTCCAACCTAGATGATTCTGTGATTCTGTGAAATACCATTGTGGACAAAAGAGGCTTGAGCTGGGGAAAATTAATTTATTGCCATTGCAAATAGATTTGGGTAATGAGAAACAAAAAGGCAAACATGAAAACCATATCTTTCCTCCCAGTTTCTCAGCCTCAACTTCAGACCTTACACTGAGTGGCACAGAGGGAGTGGGAAACAGGGAGTTGCAGTCAGTCCATCACACTTCATCTCTGCTACTCCTTTGTTTTCACTTTTCCTGTGCTCCAGCATGGGTTTTCCATCAGCCACAGCTCTTCAGGAATTCAAACCTGTTCTGGTTTGGGGTTGTCCATGAGCGGTAGTGTAGATATCTGCTCCGCTATGAAACACCCCCTTCTCCTTCTCCTCTTCTGACCTTCATGTTCCCTCTGTTGTTTCTCACTCTTGTTCCCTCCTCTTCTGCATGTGTGTCATTTTTGCCCTTTCTTAAATGTTTTCTCAGAGGTGTCATCATCTTGGCTGATGGGCTCAACTGTACCCTGTGGTGGGTGGATTGGAGCTAGCTGGATGTCTAGTACAAGGCAACCCCTGGGATCTCATCACAGAGTCCACCCCTGCAGTCCCGCCACTGCAAACACCCTGACACCTATACCCGACACAAATGTCAACTCAAATTCTCACAGACAGAAAAGGAATGTGTACACTAAGAAACCACTAACTAAAATAGAGAAAAGGAAGAGTTAAAAGGGGGAAAGTTAAGCCTGTGGATGTTGACTGAGGAACGATTTTCCTAAATCAACCAGAAAGAGGTTACACACTATGTACTCACTTCTGTGAGTGTGTGTTTCCCATCTACAGGTACCTATTTTTTCCTATGCACTGTACACGTTACGTCCGTGTAGATCACATGAACTTTAAAATTTATATGATCCTGACACTGGAAACAGAATTATAAGGAGAACATGAAAGTACAAATTCCAATCATACCTGATTGCAATCTATTTGTTTTTAAATTTTTTTGTGACACTTCTCTGTTCTGGCAGGCTGGAAAGCAACGCAGCTGCATCCTGTCCCTCTGCAGCCTTTCTGAATGAACCTCTCTCAGTATTTGCTCCATAGTAGAAGACGTAACACCCTGAATGCCGTGTCCCAGGCTTCACTGCTGATGCTCATGTGACAGGATGGAGGGAGGCTGGCAGCTTTGCCTGCCCACTCAAGTTTTCTTTGTCTTCACCCTCTCTGACATTATGACCTCTCCCTCTGCTTTGTTCCAGGTGGGATCTCATTCCTTGCTCTTAGAAGTCTGGTCCTCCAAGTTCACCCAGCAGAGATGTGACTGCAGCATAACAGCTCTCTGATTCCACACGGTGCTTCAGTGACCTTGACACTTCCTCTCTTTTCCATACTGTTAATGTCCTTCCTTTCCTGAGATTTAGACTACAAAATCAAAAAAATGTCTTTTCCCTCTCAGTGTTAGGATCCTCTTCTGCTCTGAATTCACATATTCCTTCAAAATTAACAGGACTTCTTGCAGGTCACTATTCTCAAGCTTCTTGCCATATTATATGGATGATATATTGTAAAATTATTCAGTCTATGGATATCTCACCTAACTTACAACCAATACCCTGGTTTTCTTTCCTAAGAGAGACTAAACATGATATTAAAAACACAGATGACAGATATGACATTCCTTTGCTTATTTCAATCTTGTCACCTCTTTTGCCATCTTTCTGAATATTAAAAAGTTTCCCATATACAGACATACACATGCATGCTTACAGTCCTACTTCTATTTTTTATCTTGTTATTTGTGATTGTTGATAATATAGCTTTCACCACAGATTTCACATAGCTTTCTCTGGAAAGCTGAAGTTAAATTATAAACTGTACTTAAAAGTGTATTGTCTTTGCACACTAGAACAAATAGGGCCTAATTTGGAGAAATGGGTGTGCCTTTGTGAGGGTACTAAAAGAGCTTAGCTGATTTAGTCAAGCAAGATTGTGTCTGAAAGAAGACATGACTGTTCTTTTTATGGTGAAATAAATACTGTGGTGAAAAGATCAAGTTATGCTAATGAAGAATGCAGGCATAATAACAAAAATGGTACAACCTAATCACGATTATACGTATAGTACAAGTGAGTACTTTTCTAACTTCTAGAAAACTGAGTATCTAGCATTAGGATCAGCAGGGCTGAGTGACACTGCTGCTTTTAGTATAGTGTCTGACAAGCCTGACACAGTAGCAATAATACCATGGATCAAAGCAATGGGAGCAAATGTCAGTAAAGGCCAAGGTATGTTGGCTTTTTAGTCAAAATGCTCTATGTCAGAAAGAGTTCAGTCCTAAAACGAAATCTGCCTGTAATCAGCTTAATAAATAAAGAAGTGTAGCTCAAAAAAAATGTGGTACATCCATTGGCACTTGATCATAGAATAAAAAATTGTATCCGAGTTGCACTTGAAACTACTCATGAGGGGATTTCCATGTGTGTATGGAAGAATTTCTCACATATATTGGACTTAATAGTCATATGAGGACTCATAGTTAGAATTCACATGGGAAAGAAATGTGTTGGTTGTGATGACTGACAATGACAGACACCCACTACTAGTGAGGGACTAGATTTGACGACCTACTACCTACCTACCCTCCAAGCTTTTAGCTGGTCCCACAGATCAGGATGAATTTCATCCAATGTCAGTTCTTGGTTCATGAAACATGTCAGATAGACAAGAAAGAGTTTTCTGCATCCATTCAGGAATGGCTTTGGCATTACTCATCTGATTGTAATAAATTAACAACTCCCAGGGAACTGAACTTTTGAAACAAAGTGTTTGTCTAAAAATCTATACCTGTCAACAACTGCAGTTTGTTTGTTTGTTTGTTTGTTTTTTTTTTTACTTTTATTCTAAATATTTGTCTAAGTGTACTCATAGAACTTAAATTCTTTTTATAGTCATTCTTACTTTGAGACATTGCATGTTGTCCAAGGTGTTTTTCACAGTCAAATTACGAACTGTTAAAAAAAAGATTTCTAAAGTAAATACTTACAGATCTTTAAACCTAATGACAGAGTTAGCTACAGATATTGTACACAAGAGAAAGCAATCTTCTATTTTGGTAGATACTAATTAAGCTATATTGTCCATGGTATAGTAAACATTAGTGACCTCTTTTTTATTTCATTTATTTAAATCTTAACATGCAGATTATGACGGGACAATTTAGTTCACATTCTTCTGGCCATTTTCTTATCATTATCATGCAATGTAATAAGATCTTTCATTATTATTTAGTCTGAAACTTTAGGAGAGAAGTTGCTGAAATTACCTCTAAATTTATACTTGAGTTACTGGACTCATTATTTCAAACATCTTGGTCTGAATCAATATCAGTAATGATTCATTCTTTTGATTAAGAAGTGACTCCATCTGTAGATGTCAGATAATTACTGAGATGACCTATAATGAGAACATTTCACAACTCTCTGACTTAAATTTCTTATTCCCTCAACAGCATAATGACTTCCTCCTAGATCTTTTTATAGTGTGTCTATGCTCCTGGGGTTTCTTTTCATGATCAGTCACTATCAGTGGTTGCTTCTATCATCTTTTTTTAGACAAAGAAAGATAGTGGCTCCATACAACAAAAAATGTGCTTTGTCTAGGATTATTTTTTTTTTCCTGCGTATTTCCAAATTTTGTTCTAAAAGCTCTGTTACACTAGTGAGTGTTTAAAGCTGACATGGACTGCAATGGTAAAAGATGATAGAGGATACTCTTTGTTATTCATTTAAGTAGTCTTAGGGGAATCAATGTGTTTTTAAATATAAAATATTAAGATTAGAAATGCAAGATATTCTTTTGATCCCAACAGCTGGGAATATGGTATTTAAAAGTTTGTAAGAAATGATAACTTTCACTGTGAGGCTTGCTGCAGTACTTGAAATTCATTGCTATAGCAAAATACAAAGAATGCTTTGTAGTTAAGTCGTAAATTCTGTTATTTCTTTTGATTCTTTTGTGAACCATTTCCAGGGAATAGAAAAATTACATCAACATCAAACTCTGCCTTTTGATTCAACACACTGCATTTTTTTACTCATATATATTCACAAATATTTAATAGCTTTCTAATATAGTCATGTAAATAGATTATGAATATCTGCAGTGTCTGCTCTCTGCTCTCCTTCTCACTATTTTTACCTGTTGGTTTAACAGATGGATTGATTCAATATTGGCCTTTAATTTGGTTTGTATGTCATCCATGGCTGCCAGGTTCTCTGCCAAGAGAGTGTCTTGTGCATTCTTAATACAAAAAAAATAAGCTACTTTCTTTTTATTTTTTTTGTTAAAATGGAAAACCAAAAGGTCAAATATATGTAAAATGTTTAAAATATCACTACTCAGGCAAGCAGTGTAAGGGAATATAGTCCCTACTGATGACTGCATTTTTTGTCCAAGTGAAAGAAACTTCAAGCTCATTAATTACTACCACTTCATTCTTTTCCTAAGATTTACATTCCTGTTATGTGACTGGACTTGCTTAAACAGTTGGAAATAATGAAGACCAAAATGACAGGCTTATTTCCCAGCTTCCTTTTATAGTAAAGAGAAAGAAATTTTGTCTAACAATAGACCTTGAGTACAGTAGGTCAAAAACCTCAGATACATTTCTATCACAAAATACCTTTAATACTGCACATTTACTGCATCAATAGACATCTGCTTTATTAGTATCAAAAAATGGAATCATTATCCTTTCCTGATGTACATATCAATTTTAGACCTTACATTAAAAATACATGCATGAATGAGACCAGCAAGAACACTAATGAATGAAAGCTATCTAACTTAAGAGACCTGGCCTCAGTGAATTGGGAAAGAAATCCTAACTGTGATGACAATCCCTTTTGTAATGGGTTTTGTGTGTGTGTATGTGCGTGCATGTGCTTTTGGTGACAGGAAAAAGAAACAGAGAAAAGATGATCAAGGAGGAACAATCCGGATAAAATTCAGTGACTCTACTGAAACAGTAAAAACCAGCAAATATTCACAATAAGAATCAGACTTTCTTGCACTGATGTCCTAGTCTGGTAGGCCCTCAACTACACTGGACTCCGTACTTCTGTTATGTTGCCTCATGTCAGAAATTACATGCCACATTTTATATTACCTAACCTGTTGACAGCTTCATAATCATGAGAATATCAGGAGTGCTGAAATCAGATATTTAAATAGATGGATTAGGCAAAATTGATTAAATAAATAGTTGGAGTAGTAGATAGACATGGTGTTATAAAAATGAATTTAATATCATATTATCTCTTGAAGTTTCTAAGAATGTATTTCATTTTCTTTTCTGGATAATGGGTTATATAATGTTGTTTTGTGTGAAAATGAACATCCAATAGAGTACATTGTTGGTTTTGATTAACCCATTTCCATTGTATAGAAACTGCTTGTACCTTTCAGAAATATCCCTTGAGTCTTAGTTGGTATCTTACTTGTTAAGAAGAAATTCTTAACTTTTAGGATAAAATCATTCTTCAAGAGCTTCTCATATATATCTGTCATTATAGAACACACTAATTGTTAACAACATTAATTGGGTTCATTTCTCTTAAGATTTGCTTATTTGAAATTGACCTAGATTTTTTTGAGAGATCAGCATTAAGAATTTTTACCACAAGATATTTTGCAGATCTGGCATATTACACTGGTGATTTGAACTCAGAAACAGCTGAGAACTTCTCATTATCATCATGAGAACAATGTTTAAAGGGAGGACATGAACTTCACTAGTTTTTTCCTGTGAAAGAGTGTCTGTAAGAACACAATAAACAACAATCCTTTCCTACAATAGAATTTTGTTACAAACCTTCACAGTTTAAGTGCATTATCAGGTGCTGCATAGTATGTGTCTTTAAAAGCTGAATGTCCTATTTTATGGAAAGAGTTTAGACTCCACTGTCAGAAGTACTGATGTAGTTTGGCCTTCTTTACAAACACATTCTTCCATGAAAATGTTTGGCACATACAAAAGATAAATCTCTCATTCCTTCCTTATCTTCTGTAATAAACAAGGAATGTCAGTCAATTTCTCTGTAATTTCTGCACACTGATATTTAATGTAACTATTTAAAAGAAATCTCTGTGCATATAGGCAAGATTTGCATGAAAAACTAGTAGGTTTAGCAAGATGAATCCAGATTTCCTGGGAGAAATGATGAATCCAGCAATACACAAATGAAAGCCCAGCCAAATTCTATGCTTCTGTGACCTGCTGCTGAGAAAATGGTACTCTTCAGAAAGGTATGATTAATTTTTACAGTCTGGAAGACTCTCTCTTTTCCAATTTTAATCTCAGAGAAATTTATGCATTGATTTTTAACAAACAAAAAAAAATTTAGAATGAGAATATGTGCCTCATTTCAGTCAGAAAACAACAATTATAAATTTAAAAAAAAAATCCTTCTATGAATTGAACACTGATTTATTAGGCAGTCTTCATTTGTCTTGATGCAATAAATTTAAGGTTCTCAACTTTCTCATGCACTTTTGTAGAGCTCACCTGGCCTCCCACCCATTATTCATTTCTTCAATGACTTACTGTTCAAAATCTCAGATCAAAATAAATGATGTTGAAAAGAAGATAACAACTTGACACTGAAATGTTTCCTCCTCTCTGCAAGTGAGTCATTTCTCCTTTCATTAAATCTCAGGTAGGTAAGAGTAATTCTTGAAACAGCTACAACTTTCTCTTTACATAACAATGAACAATTTAAAGCTTAAAATTTCAGGACTTGAAGGTTTTGATATAGAAATTTAGCACCTTGAGAAAAAGAATTTCCCAGATTCCCATGAGAACTAGCATGTCGTTCTGGAGTTGGCAAGGTTAAACATATTAGACTGAGAGGATGTCATAATTTAAAGACTCTAGAGTTGTTGTAGGTCTTTTTTTATGTTTTTATGATTTCTTGGGAGGTTTGTATATTCAAACATCATGTAAGAAATAATCTTGATAAATTTGCGCTTATTTTCTCTGAGTCTATTTACAACATAGCTGCCAAAGATAAAATACCTAACATTTTAATCTTCCATTCTTATAATTAATTATCTTTATTTTAACAAAAGAATTTTAAGAATAGAAATAGCAACATAGTTGGTCCTGATATTAATCTTTTAATAACAATCTGTACCATAGTATGGAAGAACTTGGAAAAAAAAGCATGTTCTGAATAGCTTTGGAAACAGAGAATGGAGGTTCTTTTCATCACCCCTGTACGATGCTTACTGAAACCAGGCGGTTACCTGATGGAGAGTATGTCTGAAACAACCTTGTGTTTTCAGAAGGAATTTGGATCCTTCTGCTGAATCTCATAAGAATATTAGCTGGCCTTGTAACCCTTCCTGATAAATCATAGTCTGCCTAATTGTTTGTCACCTTTTTCTCTCCCTTTCTCTTTTTTTTTTTTTTTTTTTTCCCTTTCTTTTTCATTTGCTTAAGAAAAGGCTTTGGCCTTTTAAAAACCTCTAATGCACAGATTGCTGTCTTTGTAGTTTTCAGGCATCCCAGGCAAAGCCATTATCACTGTAAAGCCCAGTGGGAGTTAAAGAGAACAAGAGAGAGGAAATATGCAATGCTTTTTCCACAGTGAACCAGAGAAAATTTCAGATTTAATGCCTGATGATAATCACGATTTGTCCAATAGTAATAATTAAAAATTATGAAATTATGTAAATTATGTAAATGATGAAACAAAGAAAAATAAAGATGTAAGCAAGTTTTTCTGGTATAAATTCTGCTGAAATAAAAAATAATCATACTGTGTTGAAATATGTTCTGTTAGCAACTGTCAGCAGAGGATTATTTCAATACTTTCTATGTCATGGCATGCAACTGGAAGAGCACTTTGGCACTACCATGGTACCCAAAAGTTATAAGTTCAAGTATGGGGAAGTTAAATTCAGAAGCTTAAATTAGGTGGGAAGATTCACTACAGAATACATAGAGAGTGTTCAGTGCCTGGAATTTATGACAGCAGTGCTCTGAGCAGGTTGTGAGATGATTGGATTATAAGAATCCCTTAAGAAAATGATATGTCTAAGAAGTTTTTTTTTTTCTCAGCCTTTGGCATCTCTCTGTGATTGTATACTTGTATAGGCTTCGTGGACATTGGCACTAACTTTTCTCTTTTCTTTGCAGACAACTAGACTGCTGTTTTTGTCTTCAGATGAAGCCAAGAAGGAAGTTCTGTCTTCCTCTTGCATACTAATGTAGTGTCTAGATTGCTGGCCCAAGAATATGGCAGAGCTGAGTTCTAACTGGTCTTCAGTCTGAGGGGTTTCAAATGACATCTTTAAGTTCTGTATGAAATTAAATTAAATTCAGGACTATGCTACACTTCTTGTCTCTTCTGTTTCAGTGAGCCACTATGTAAAGGATGTAAGATTCACAGTCAGAAGGAGTGTTAGCAAAAAGCAACATGAATGCTGTAACTGTTAGAGAACCCTGCATGAGTGGGGGGAATCCAGCCCTTGTTCTTACTCCTACAGAAGAATTTTGCATTAAAGAGTCATTGGCTCAAACACTGTCATTCTACATTAAGCATACTGCAAGCATAGCTACAGGACTAGAGAACAGACACAGAGAAACTTGTACATGAATCCTTCACAGCCTTATCTGGAAGTCAGCATCTGAACCACCTTGCTCAGCAGCATGGTAGTCTCTGGATATGTTGCAGGAATACAGCTATCAGGACCTAAGCATGGTTTTAAAGTGAAATTAAAGTGACCAGTCTACCTAAATGTCTAGCCAGAGTTTTTGTGATAATGTTAAGTGTCGGAATTTGAGCAAAATTGAACTTTAGGAACCCATACCACACTGGGACTAAAATTCGAAACTGAGAATTTAGGAAATTTAAATCAAAGGATGCTTGTAGAAGTTAATGTCTGAATTTGCTACTTCAGTGAATGTCTAAGAAATATTAAGTGTATGTAATAATAGGTTACAGACTCACATCTAAATAATAACTGTACAATAGCTTAAATTTTGAATAGGAATTAAACTGGGAACTTTGGTGGTTGATATATGAAAAAATATTTCAGATCCTCTGAAATTGTCCCATTTTGGCCATGTAGATCTGCTAAAGAAAAATGAAAAGATGACATTTTGTACTATTTCACATTTTAAAACTAAAATTTGAACATATATTTGTGAGAAAAAAAACATGTTTATGGTTGAAGCTTGAAGAATTGTAACATGCATAGCACTATATATGTTCACACATGTTGCTATGCATACTCAAGGCACCTACAATTAATATCCTAGGTATTACCTATCCAGGTAATAAAAATTGGTTTTTTGTCTTGTTGAAACTGGGAAGGTGTCTGCATAAACAGATTTATGACTGGTATTATTCATAAATGAATTAAAACAGAAAAGCTATAGAAAACCAAATATGAAATTAAAGGAAAATGTCTTCTGAGAGGACAAAGAAATTAAAACAGCCATTGCAGGTGAGAGTCAGCCTCAAATTTCCTACTCAGTCTTGAATGTGCAGCCTGTCAAGAAGGGAGCTATTACTCCTGCCCACGTATTTCTATGATTAGTAGATTGAAAAAAACACCAAACCAAGCCACATTAAAAATAAATTAGATTTTTAATTTTAAACAGAAAATATTATATGCATTTTGAAATAATGTAAATTATAGAATATTTTCTTTTACATCCCTTCCTCCCTCTGCAGACTCCTTCAGATTTACTGCAGAGACCACAGATAGAACTAACTACATTAAGTGCATTAAAGTATTTATGAGTCACTGTAGTGAATGCTATATTGAGCATAAAGAAAGCAATCCATTAGAATGCGTGTGGAACTTCTGTAATTGTGAGTGTAGAAAATATCCTGTAGGGTCTACAAAGCCCCTATGAAATTCTATAGCTGACCAAGAAAATGGTGTGTATGATCCTTTGGAAAAAAACCCTAATATAACAGTAAAATCTGCATACCTTTATACTCCAGGGATCAAACACATTTTAGCAAGTGCTGTATGATGCACAGTCTAATTTAATAGCTTGCCAAAGATAAACTTGTAAAAAAAAGCCAAAACTTTTATAAAAGTTAAATCACACTATCAAACAGATTCTCTGCCATCTGTCTTCCCTACGATGTGTTCAAAACACTCATCTCCAGGAATGTGGGCATGTGAAGAGTGAAGGAATTACTACACTTGGTGCTGCACTATTCATAAGCCAGTGATGTTGCTAGAGCAACACTGATTGTGCTCCTGTTTTTTCCTAATCAGTGCCTGCTGTCACCCTTATTTATATACTTTGAATGAAGGCTCAGCACCAAAGCACCCAAAATAGCTGGTCACCACCATTACAGATTAATAGAGCTAGAAATTCATGTCCTAAAAATATAGACTATTTCTTTCCAGTATGTCACTGCGACAAAGGCACCTACTAGGTTCATTTAGTGTGCAGCCACCCTCTAGCTATGCAGAATTGTGCTCATCTTTTCTTCATGGAAGGAAGTTTGGGGAGCCCATCTGTCACTACAGAAATGTTAATTTCATATTAATGCATTTTCAAACAGATTAAATAATTTATCCATGTGTTCTGTATTCAGTCAATATGACAGATTATGAGGTTAAGACTGGGTGTTTGGGGGATCAGAAAGAGGAAATAATAACTCAGTTTTGTGTTTCTAAAACTACTTGAAACTCAGTCCAATTTAACAACATTTGAAAATTATTGCAATACAAACTGTTCAGAAGTGAAGGAGAAATTAATTGATAGCCTAACTGGAAACCTGTTTTTTGGTGAACACAGGCAACCTTTATACTATTGCATCTCTGTTGCTTGTTTCATCAGAAACTGGTCTAAATAACAGCTGAGAGTGTTCCCTGGAAGTTTCTCTTCTCAGTAGAGAAGAAGTTTTTTTGTTGCTGTTTTCTGAGGATACTGGTTTTGTTGCATATCCTTTTCTTCATATACTGCTTTTTAACTGGGGTTAAATGAGACAGCTCAAGCTATGATTCATCAACATTAATCAGAGTTGAATGCACTCAGGAGCTTGGTAGTGAAGTGAAGGGAGGCTCAAGATCTGAGATTGGAAGCAATTCTTGAAAGTTTTTGCATAATAGCAGAAGATCAATCTCAGTGAAATTCTGAAGCCTTCAAAATGCATCAAATTCCCCAGCTAAGACTAGATTCAAGGCTAAAATATGGTTTTAGAAATGCCTGTTTCATTTAATGGGGGTAGGATAATGTTCTTTCCTAATACTTCATGACCCTTGGTGTTAAACAGGGTAGTGTGTAAACACAACTTGAAAAACAGGGGAAGGAGAGGCCTGAGAAACCACATGGCGGTCTCTATCACTGAACCGTGCAGGAATATATCTGCACGTACATGAGCTTCTTCATTTATGAGTAGGGACATGTGAAGTATGATTCCCATGACAAGCCTTTTGGGAAACTGCAGAAATTAAAAGTGGCAAATACGACCTTTATATACAACAGCTGTTGAGTTCAGAATAGATATAAGGAAGAAATTGCACAGAGAGATGGTAGATGCCCCATCCTTGGAAACACTCAAGGCCAGGCTGGACGAGGTTCTGAGAGACCTGATCTAGCTGAAGATGTCCCTACTCATTGCAGAGCAAGTTGGACTAGATGACTTTTAAAGGTTCCTTCCAAAGCAAACCATTTTATGATTCTATGATTCTACAATTCTATGATTCTATGACTCTACAATTCTATGACTCTATGACTCTGTATAATATCTAATGTTCACATTTATTATAAATTTTGTTTTATAAGAATGTTTATTAATCACTAACAGCTGAATACTTTTGTAAATTTCTGTCCTTTTCTTTTTCATTACCTTAATGATAGAAGTATTCAACATTGCAGAATCAAGCCGCAAACTAGCAGAAACTAAGAGCTGTCAACGATTGTCATTGTCAGTGTGTGACTAGGGAAACAAATATTACCTTGCCAATAAAACCACAGTTAGCTTTTGTCCTAAAATTTAAAATAAACATTCAGTCTCTTTGAAAGATTTTTTAATGTGGTGGGTAAAAAATACCAAACACTGTCATCACTAAATAAAAATTCAACTTGCTTTATTAGTGTAACAGATAATATTGCTTATCATGTTTCTCTGGCTTTCTTTGCTAATGAGCACTGAAACAATGTCAATCCAAATTTCACTGCATATGGGAGGAAAAAACCCTTTCTGACTTCTGTGTGGTATGAAGCCCTGAAAGTTCTGAAAATAAAATACTCTCTTTTTAGAGTGTGCTTGGTCTTTCCCTGTATAACCATGGTTGGGATTCTTTTTAAGTGTAGGTTTTCTTATCTGGATGCCATTTCTGACCAAAAAAAGGAAAAGGAAGGGAGGGAGGGAGGGAGGGAGGGAGGGAGGGAAGGAAGGAAGGAAGGAAGGAAGGAAGGAAGGAAGGAAGGAAGGAAGGAAGGAAGGAAGAAAGAAAGAAAGAAAGAAAGAAAGAAAGAAAGAAAGAAAGAAAGAAAGAAAGAAAGAAAGAAAGAAAGGAAGGAAGGAAGGAGGAAGGAAGGAAGGAAGGAAGGAAGGAAGGAAGGAAGGAAGGAAGAAAAAATTATGAAGTTACATGGTTAAAAATATATTGAAGTTATATGGTTAAAAACTATGTCAGGAAATGCCAAAGTGAAGCCTTTATGAGCAATTTTCATTCTGGCTCTTTGTAGAAGTTCATTACAACAGTCATTAATTCAATGACCACATACTATTTCTCAAATAATACAATATAATTTAATGTAGTTTTATGTGACTTTAGATGCACATGCTTAACATCTTGGAATACATTTCCTGTTTTGTACATTTAGTCTGTTTTTTACTGTCATAATGAAACATGCATGTTCATCGACTGTGACTTTGATATAATAACAATATATAATTCTCTCTCTAAGGCTATGTCTGCTTTGTGATTCTAAGGTATAATTTAAGGAGCTACCTCTCTGGCTTTAATCTAACTAGTTTGGGCTATAATTGCCTTGAAGATACAACAGAAGATTCAGTCCCTTGAGTAAATATAAAGGGATTCCTGGTAGGCTTTTACCTTCAGGTGTTGAAGTCCATGGTCTCACATTTGCTATTGTTATCTGAATTACCTAGAGTAAAGCTAACTCAGGCATAACACTGTGCTGCAATCACCAACTTCCCTAGCTGCTGTGCAGACAGACCAAAGATTTGAAATTTGACAACCTGGGCACAGATACGTACAGTATGAAACACATTGGAAAGACTACTATTTAATACAGAACTGGGGTTTGTCCACACAGATCTAAAAAAAATAGAGCAGAGATTTGAGTCAACAATCATAACTGATACCGAACCATAAAACTGTCTTACTGCACTTAGGTATACTTGGGATCATGCATTAATTAACTACAAAGCTTCTCAGCTCAGGCTGGAAAACCCTGAAGATTCAGAGAATGAGTCCAGATTGTGAGGATCTGAAAGAGGAAAGGGGAAAGAAAGACCTGAGGCCAGGGCTGAGGAAGGGACGGGGCTGAGAATGAACAAAGGAGCTGAGGCAATCAGTGTTGCAGAAACTGGGGAAAAGCCAGGTTTGTGAATTTGAGAAAGGACAAAGTTAAGCAAAAAGTAACAGTAAGGACCAATGACAGAGTTAGAGCAGGGCATAAATTGCAAAGAGGAGCAAAAGAAGCCTTCAAAATATTTACCTTCATCTAGCAGAACTGAAATAGGTGGTACTTAATATTCAGTAAATAGATTTTCTATGAAAGTCTTGAAAAGGGGTCATTAAAGCTGAAATGAACCTGAAAGAAACCCCCCATAGGTTAAGGTAATAGATAGCCAGCTAGTCTGGAGAAAAATTATGAAAAATGATCCAAGAAATCTATTTCTAGCTATTTTAGGCAGTTTGTAGGTGTTCGTCATCAACACATAATTCTTTTCCTTTGGAGTATTTAAGATTCTTCATAGTTCTGCCCAGGTTGGACATTATAGGTTCTATTTGCCTTTTCTAGATGAGCTTGCAAGCCCTGGTTGATTTCATGCAGACTTTGAATGATGTACATTTGACTATTTTCCTTCACCATAAAATTCAGGTACAACAGAGAAGGACATTTGTTGGCAGTTTTTGAATACTCACAATATAGCTTCAGCATTAGGTTAACGTTTTTCATCCATCTGTTGTTTTGCACATGATCTGATAGTTTTGACTTAATTAGGTAAAATTGTTCCATTAAAAATTGAGAGCTAAACTGAGTACCTAGTCCAACATTATCAGAATTTGTAGACCATATGAATAGAAACTATGAAGAGCTGAGCACCTTAGTATGGAGGAGAAGAATAGAGAAGAATAGAAGTGTTATGCTTTGGTTAAGCTGAGGGTGATGATAAAAACAGTGCCCTGTTTCTTGGAATCCCAAAGAGGTAGTCTGTATTAGTGTGTGTATAGTAAATCTAACAGACTTACTACGCAGAATTTTATTGCATACAGAAACTCATGAGGATTTCCATGTTATCATAGCATAATGAGCTATGTGAGTGATCTCATGATCTCTTAAGTAATATTGAACACATAGTGTCCTGTCAAACAGAATCATGTCTTATTTGGACTGTTGAAGCTATACTTCCCTTCAGGGAAATATAGTTTGTTTCTTGGCCACAGTAGGTTGTTAAGATTCTACAATTTAACAGGACTGGGTTTTGTTGTTTAGTTGGGGTTGAGGTTTTTTGGGGGGAGAAGGGGAGAGATGGATTCAGTGTGAGATTTTAATGGACAAAATGTTCAAAACCTGATTCAGTCTCATTGATCAAAAGCAAGCTCTTTGAAAAAGAGATGCAGGGTTTGGGGAAAAATGGTGGATAGCTCCTTTTTTCTGTAACATATCTGTTTTACCATTTCACCGTCCAGTGACATGTTAAAGTAGAAACAGGAAAATAATTCGTGTAAATCAGAAGGGCTAAACCTCACTAGACATAGGTTTGTCAGTTGGCATAGTTTTTCTACTTGAAATAGAATAGTTTCCAGAATGAACAGGAGCCTGAGGTCAACCCATCCACGGCTATAAAATCTTGAGGGTGGGTTTAAGCTAGAGAGCAATGTTACATTTTGTGTCAAAACATATCCCCCATACTTACAGAAGTTCACAAGAAAATCACAAGACCATGTAATTTACCAAGAAGTACAAATGGAATATGGCACCTTTGAAAGGTATTGAATGGATGGTTTTAGTGATCCTAGTGAGAAGACCAGAAGAAGTTGCTGCATGTTATCTTCTGCGGAAGCATGACCACATGCTTGGCCGCATTTCTTGGCCATGCAGGCATAAGGCCATAGGAAATGGAAAACCCTGCTACTTTCCTGAGTATTTTTCTGAGAATGTCTTGCACTCATTTGCATGCACAGATTTGGCCTGAGCAACGGGACATAGAAGACAAGCCCAGTGGACCACGGTATAGTTAGTTACCAGAGAAATATCCTTCTGATGTGAGAAATGTCTTTCATCCAGGAAAGCATTTGTAAGAATACAGGAGGTCTACAGCAGCTATTAATAGTAACTCCCACTGCATTAGGACTTCTTTGACCTCTTCACTCAATTTTTGACAGAATGTTAGAGCCTCATGACTGGATTTTTCTCCTGTATTTGACTAAATAACAGAATACAATTTCCACTAATGAATGATACCACCATTGCATTTACTAATTTGCCTGAGTTGGTCAATAGGCAAATCCACCTTGTGCCATAGGAACTGAGAACTTTTGAGGGACAAGAGCAAGCATGTCCTAAAATTCCTGCTGTTAAGAGAGAAAACTTTTCCCTGCTCCCCACCATCTGATCCTGCTCATCTCCCAACTATTGGTTTACCCTATCCTGTGCTGGAGACAGGAGGCAGGAATCAATACCTTGCAAAGAATTTTCCTCAAATGACAACTAAAAAAGGTGAACCTATTATTACTTGTGAAAATTATAGTTTATGGGTTTTGGGGGGGACTGGGTTTTTACAGTCCTACTTCATAATAGAAAATTTCCAGAAAAAGTCTGCATAGAAGAATGTGAATAGAGAAGGCCTGACTTAGTGGGGACCCCCAGGAAGGGTGGGGATTTATCATTTTCGGCTCCTTTTGTCAGGAGGAAAAGCTCAAGAGCTCAGTGTTCTGTGACTTGTGACTTCTGAAAATTGTTAATAATATGTTTAAAGTTTATGGCTTTGAATTGGATGATCAAACACCATCTGGCAAAGATCCAGCTACTCTCTTTTGCAATTCACTTGATTGTTGAGAGGGACCCTGCTGAGGCAATGAGATGTAACATCTGAACAAACTTCAGAGCAGCATGCCTTGTTTGCAGTTTACAGGATTTGGGAGACCTGAAGAATCTCCATCTTAGACTAACTTCTCTTTGACATGATAGAGGAAAGTTTGCTGTGGTACAGAATTCTCGCACCATTTATAAAGTTAGCAAAAACCGCTCCCAACCCAAACAACAAAAGAAGAATATTTGTCCAGTTAATAATTATTCCTAGATTTTGTAGGTTTAAAATGAGAAAAATACCTTAGATTAAAAATGCCAATCCAACAGTCAGAGTTCAAAAAAGTGATAAGCATGGTAAAGCAGGAACTAGAATGGACATTCTGATATCTTAGATTAGAATGCTTCTATAGATATTCAAGCTACTACCTTTTCCAATACCAATAAATAACATTGCAATAATTCAAACAGTAGATGAATATTAGATGTACAGGTGGAGGGTATTTTCTTTGGGGTTGTTTTTTCAGGGGATGGGGCATGTTTACATGTGTTTTGACTAGAAATTTTATAATAGACAAAGATAGCTACATTATCTGTGTAAAATACATATATCTTAACATCAAAAAGGATGTTAAAACACAAAGCCAAATCCTTCAAGTCAGGGTTCTTTTTAGTTTTCAAATGCTTCACTTCATCTTCATTGCAAAGTGACTGACCAGCACTCATAATGCAAGTAGGAACAAATTACTGAACAGTGAAGAAACCTGATGAGCCACACGCCTTCCTTGGCCACCTCTTCTGGAAGTGTGTCTCTGCTTTCACAATAAAGAAATCTTGGCAAGGAAATCTGCATATGGAGTGAACATCATAGTTCATGAAAGCCATTTCCTTATAATTTTCAAAGACTAATACACGTGTTTACAGGCTTCTCTCCAAGATGCCTTTGCTCATGTCATGCTCACGGATGTTCTAAGGAGCACTCCCAATTGCTCCCCTGCGGTGTGGTCTCCCTGGCTTGACTTGGAATAAGACATGGATTTTGCTGTGCTCTAGGGTCTGTAGTTCAAACACTCTCCTATAGTTTGCTAGGCTCCTATGGTTTGCTAGGGGATAGTTTGGGGGCAGACAACTCCATCTATAAAATACAGTACTTGTTCTCTCTTGAGTCATGTGCTTTGGAGAGACACTAGGAGAGGATACCCCTCTAAATACAAATCAGTGACACAAAAGTAAAATAGTCTGTATTAGCACTGTAACTAGAATTCACAGAGAATATGAAATAAAACTTTCAATGTAGTGAAAATTACAAAAATTATTACCAAAATGAGATGAAACAATGAGGTTTGTTGTACTCTGCATGTTTGTGGCTTCAAAAGAAAAAAAGATGAAGCTCCCTGAAGCAGGATTTTCTGAGGTACTTACCACTGTGGTAGCTAAGCAACATTACATTTAGTAACATAATAAAATTAACTAAAACATTCATTCTTTCAAGTACTAGCTAGTTCCCTGTTATCCAGGATATGACAATTATGTAAGAGAGACTGAAAGGAATTCTATCATCACTGTTGTTCCAGCATTTAATTCCTGTCCTTCACCCTCAATTAAATCAATGAGAGTTAGACACCTGGGTGTCTTTGAAAATCTCATTAGGTGTGTCTCTGTATCTTCAGGTCATGAGATACTTTAAAAATCTGGTTTATGGGCCATACGGCCACCTGAGAGCAGCACATTAAAAACAGATATGTGACTTTAATTGCTATTCTGCATTTTGTCATATCTTGGAGTAACAAATTGTTAATTTGCAGCTCATCATGAATACAAACTAATCTATGTATTTTAAGCAAAAAATATGTGCTACTCTCTAAGACCCTGCTCTCCTGTCTCCTGACACCCTGCCCCCTGACCAATATCAGCTGCATAGGCAGACTGCTGACATCCTGCCCTTGACCATTTTTGGCAGCATAGGCAGGATACCACCTGCGTTATTCACATGAGGTGTGATTCTCTCAACTCGCACTACCTTCAGTGGAGCCAAGGGTGGCACGACTCTTACCCGCATTCAAAAGGCATTTGAATGATTGGCTGTTGTGGCCAGATGATCTGGACTCCGAGTGTCCTTGGTAACCCACCGGAGCCAAGACATCGTTTATGATCCTGTGTTTTCTGTCAGGGGCTGGGAGAGTTGCCTTATGGTCCTGTTGTTTCTCACTTTTCCTACTATCTCAAAAAACCTTTGTTTTATAATTTGTGGTCAGACTCCATTACTGCTCAAACCACAGACCCTTAGATCTTCCGTTCTGATTATATTTCAGATACTTTGGTTGGAGAAATAATTTGTTACAATTTTTCTGAAATCAGTGCAGTTTTATAGTTTATTATTGTGGGGAACTCCCCTTGCAGAATTTCAGGTGGGTTTGTATATTATACTTGAAATATAGTACAAGGAGGTTTTGTTTAGTGAGGATGAATTTACCTTCTTCCATTCATCAACTGGATAAAAATTGAAGATGTTGCACAAAATTTATAATAAGGATACATTTTTGAAGCTATATATAGTTTTCAAATATTTGCATATAATCAGCTTTAAAATGTGTTCATTTTTTTACTATCACAGGGTTTCATCCCACCTGAGATGCACTGTAATGAAATCCTTTGCTGGATAAGTAATTATGAATTCTAGGAGGAGTCATTCACTTAGCCTTGGGTTTTGCTCTTTGCGATAGCCTAACCAACAGTGAGAATATTTATTTCAATAGTATGGAATGATAGCTGAAAAAAGTTCTTCTAAATCCACCACCTGCTTTTTAATTTGCCTTTATGTAGATAAAATATTTTTCTATAAGGAGATGTCACGCTTCTTTTTGATAATGTATTTTATTAAATGCAAACCAGTGACATTAAAGGTCTGGCTTAAACCAACAAAAGCAATGAAATTTACCACTTTGTTGTTAACTTACTCCATATGCCTAGTTAATGCAGCACATAATAAGAAAGTTGGCAACTGCTCTAAAACCATTGTATTACCATTAAAACCAATGAAATGGGTTAAAAAGATATATTGAAATGTTGAAGCATTCCCTTCATTTTTGTCTACTTAAGCCAGTCTCATAATTTATTGTTTTGTTTTGTTTTGTTTTTCACCTTCTTATATACTTACCGGTTTCTATCACAGTATGCAAAAAATGACAAATCTTGTATTTATCATGCCTTTTTTAAGCTCAAAGTCAAACTCGGTAGATTAAATCTGATTGAAAAACATAGTGCAGAATTTCAACATGAACATGAAACAAAACAAATCTACCCTTATACCTTTTCCTATTTACCATCTTAAGCCCTCTCTTCATATTTTAATTTAGTTTCTTAAGATTTTCCAAACACCATTGGGTTTTTAGATTAACTTTCTATGATTCTTTCCCATTAAAAGCTCTATAGAGGTTTTTTTTTTCAGCTTGACATGTTTTCTGCCACACTTTATACCCTATTTCATGCCCTATTTTTTTCCATCTTGTTACCTAATACCTTTAATCTTACCTTTCTTCACTCATTTTTATTATTTCTTTTTCAGCTTAAATACCATTCTTCATCTTCTAATAAAGTCCCTTATTACTCTGTACAGTTCATTTCTTAGTCATTAGAGGCAGACTTTAAATCAGAACACTTTTACCAGCTAAGAATTAGGCATCTCGTTACTTATTTTAATGGTGTCTCCAATGGGTGAGATACAGACATCTTGAGGGTGATTTATTCCACCTTTACTGGGTGGATTGTGAAGACTCTCTTCTCCATTGCCTGCTGAGTGAACCTACCTAATTAGATGGCTGGTTTTCAGAAGGCTGAAGGGGAATATCATCTTCCTAACTTGTCAAAGGTAACATTGAAATTCAAACCTATTTTCCTATAGATTTTTCTGGTAGGATTGAGACCATGTGCAGCAAGTCCGAGGTCCTTGGTATCTGTGTTAAGAATGCCTCTTACTACGTGTAACAAGTAACATCAATACACAGAAAACCTCTTTCAGAAGTGTAGGTTAAATAGTTTTTTCAAATCATGCTTCTGTCCAGGTTACCATATTTTGGTGTGCTTTGGTCTGGCTATTAGTTTTAAACAACAACAAAAATCCCCAATCCCCCCATCCCCTGAATGAGAAAAAAAGCCTTTCTGTAATTCTTGTCAATGTAAGTGATTTCTCTCATGAAAAATAGTAACTTGATTCCAGAGCTACTTCTTGTGATAGAGATCTAGGATAAGAATAATGAAAAATCATGACAAATTAACAATTAAAACATTCTTGTTGACAAATTTTTACTTAAAGTTTAAAGATAAAATTGAAGAGCAGTTTGTGTACAAAGAATGCTGATACTTAGTGGACTTCGTACATGTGCATGGTTGCAACATGCTTCTTCGGGCATTTTAGTGTGAACATTTACAAGGCGAGGGGGATTTTGTATTGGAGGGTTTGGTTGGTTGTTTTTTGGTAGCAAGAATAGTATTTTTCTTCTTTGCATATTCAAGGATGAAAAATAGAGAAATGTTTCTTGAAGTCCCTATTCAATGCTGTCATATTAGATCTTTGAGAGGGACAGTTGGGTAAGTAATGAAAGAAAATGTCACTTTGTACATGACATAATTTTAAAATCAGTAGCATTTTAAATTTTACTTTTTTAAAAAGAGTTTTTTTCTGATAATGATATATTGTTCTAAAATTTCATCTTCTTTTGTAATAAGTATTACCTTCTTTTATAATAGATATTATATTCTTTCATGAACTCAACAACAACTAATTTTTAGGTGTGAATTCTTGTTTTTAAGACTATTCCTAGTGAAAATAATCCAGTTTATTTTTAAAAGCTGATTTACATTTTCAAGATTTCCTTACATTATATTATTTTCCTTGATTGCAATTTTACAGCTTCTTAATGATCTCTGCAGACAGATCTTAATCTTTTCGTAAATGAAAAATAAAAGTAATGTTTTCCAAAATTTATGGGCAAATTAATGGTCCTTTCATCACTTACTTAAAAGATGTTTTAACATGGGAGAAATGTTTTATAATTACATAATATACACTGCATAATATTTTTTGCAGGTATTTAGGTATTTAGGTATGATCTACATACTGTTTACAAAAGCAGCACTCAGCACTACATCAGTATTTAGGTAATATTAGGTTATATGTTTAACTATATACCAGTAAAAACATTTTGGAAAAAAAATGATAGGAGATCAGATTGTCTTACAGTTAGGGTAGAGAACATAAAGGCAGTAGGTCAGAGTTGTTTTCGTATAGTTGTGACATGCATAGCCCTCTCTTAACCTCAGTAGTATAAAACAGTAAGGACAAGATTCACTTGCCTGATCAGGCAAGTTCAAGATGCATTGCAGAAGGGCATAGCCTTCTGCAGGTCCTATGTCTCATGTGAAAGCTCCATGCACATGTCTTGGAGACCTTTTGGTGTTGCTAATGGCACTAGGAGCTTGTGTTTGGGCAACTGAATTACCATTAAAAGTGGCATTCAGTTCCATACGATGCCTGCACATAAGTGCCTCTGTATGGGTCAAGAATCAATGCTTTTGTTATGGTTAATGGTGATCTAGTCAACCAGTCAATGGATTAGAAAACTCCACAGCTGACTGTTCAGTAAATGTCTATGTTACAACTAGGTGAACTATGCTTTCAGTACCTTTGACAATCCATTGATTTTAATGGGAGCTTAGACACCAGCTAATGGTCACTATCCTCTGTGCTGTGCTGCAGGTAATATGATGTAGATACTAGGGACTTGATTTGGAATCATAAACATGCATATCCTGTGCAGTCTGAGAAGCCCTAGGATATGTGAGATATCTGCATAGGAATGATGGATATCATATGGGAGCTGTGGGAGATCTGTGTCTTTCTGGAATAACAGCTGGAAAGCAGGCAGGATACAGGGCTCTCTAAAAATACACAAAATAATGAAAACTACAAAAAAGGAGTCACACTGTCTCTTGCTCAGTGAGTCCCAGAGCCATCCATTGCTGGACACTGGGAGAGCTTTGGGAAAAATTATCATCTTATGCTTTCTCTTTTCTTTATATTCTTTCCTCAAGCATCCACTGTTCACCTAAGCTAGGATAGTGGGTTAGACAACCTTTGGTCTTTGCCACCACAACCACTGTATGTTCTTATAACAGATTGATTACAAACTGTTTAATAAAAGACATAAATGTTTATTTCTCAATGATTTTGATTTTTAAACAACAAAAAATTTATATCAAAATTCCCCCCAAACCCCCCAAATTTAGGCAGTAATTGCAGTTAATTTCTTCCAAATCTTGTATGTGATAAAGATATAATAAAAGTCTTAGAGTGATTCCTAGAGTTTGTCATTAGGCTAGACATGGAAATATTTTTTAGAAAGTGACAAGAGGAATACGTTTAGGTTACATACTTTCAAAAAACCCAGGCAAACCTTTTCAGATAAAATCTTCAGGTAAAGAATAGAATATTCACCACTGTGAAATCATATGAAATATTTTAGCACTGACAAGTTGTGCTGGATTTTGATACTGAGGTTTCTTTGGAAAAAACATTCCCACTGGGGAAACTTCTGGTAATACTTTACTAACGTTCTTCGAGTTATTGCATCGTGGCATAAGCTTGAAACAGTTTCTGTCTGAATGCCACTCCTTGAATCAATGAAAAGGTGTCATAATTATGTTTACAGAATGTACTCTTGTCCGTGGTATCAAGCATATGGTTGGATAAATATTATACCTGCCACATGGAGGCTGGATACCACAGGAAATAGAACTCATTAGCCATATCTCCACTTGTGATTGCATTTTGTATGCACATAAGTTCTGCATATTACTGTGGTTATAGCTAAAATTAGGACACTTAGAGTTTGTACTTAGTTAGTCTACAATGTCCTCCAAGAAAGTTTCCTCCTTACAGCTGAGCCAGTAAGAGTTCTAATAAGTTTGTCTCAGCTGGAAATTGCTCTTTGCAATAAATCATGGTCATTTCATGCTTTGATGCACTGTAGTGAAATGTGTTTAAAAACACTTCTACAAAGCAAATTCTTCTTATAATCAACATAACAACTTTTTGCTCTAATAACTAAGAAAAAAAATGTAAACAATTGCACACAGTCATATAAATAAGAGTTTCCAAAAGGCTCCTTATATGGCAGTAGTCTCTTGAGCTCTACTTTGTGCATGCTGAAGGGCTACAGATTTTTGTTGTGTGTTTGAATGTTGCTTTGGCTATGTAGGCAGCCAAGGGAATGACATAATTGTTCAGTTATATGCCCTCAATAATCTTAAAATCAGGGATGTTTCAAAGAAAATGTTAATCCCAGTGACATTCAGATATTTTTTTACCTTTTTCTGTTTTCCTTGGCAGTAGATTCACCAAAAGATAGCAAGTTAGATTATTCATAGTTTTATTATTGCTATTCTAGAAATACTTACTGTATTAGAAAAGATTGACAAATATATTTGCAAAACTGTTTGTATCAAGGAATAATTCCAACGAAATGTGAAGAAAAAAAAATCTAGTGTAGAAGTAATTATCTGTATTTTCGCAAAGGTAAATGTGACCTCTGGCTCAAATTAGACAGGCATTGCAAGGTATCTTGAGTTATCTTCCTACACATCCTTATAGTCCTGACAGACTTCCACTCCCATTTTGACACATTGATTTTAATTTTCTGGACAAATAGAACTAGACTATGTACCCTTAGGTGACAAAGGAAGTCTTTATCCACTTCTTGTCTGCTGAAAAGGGATAACTGTAAGAGAAAGAGGGGAAACAATGAAATACAACAGAACATAGGATGGATGGATGGATAGATAGATAGATAGATAGATAGATAGATAGATAGATAGATAGTGTCCTGGTTTTCATTGGAGTATTTCATACCATGTGATGTCATACCCAGGGATTTAGGTAGGCAGGCTCTCTCTCTCTCTTGCTCTCGTGGCTTTTCGCTTGGGGGCTCACACACACACGCCTTCTGCTTGTCGGGTCTTGTTGTTGCTGTGGGGGGGCAGTCACCGCACTCAGTAAGCCACTGCTGCATTTTATCTGCTTTCTTTTTGGACTCACTATTGTTACTGTTGTTCTCTTGTTATATTTGGTAAATTCTTTCTTTTTATTCAACCTACGAATTCTCTTCTTTTTGTCCCTCCCTTATTTCACCAGAGGGGGGAGGGGGAGGTGAACAGCTGGCCAAGTGGCATCTCGCTGCTGGCTGAGTTCAAACCTCCACAGATAGATAGATAGATAGATTAGATAGATAGATAGATAGATAGATAGATAGATAGATAGATAGATAGATGAACCAGTCAAAATGTCTGATTTTCTCAATCTCTCAGTAGTATGCTGCTGCTTCCATTGTTGCATCAAAGAGAACTTTCTTAATGATTTGGTAGTTTACAGCAGAAGCAGATTAATTTCAAATTACGTATTTCCTTTAGATTATTTTAAATCATAGATATGTTATTCTCCACAACAGCTTAATTACAATATGTGCAATATATACATTCAATTTCCATTGTAAGTGTAGGCATATTCTAGAATTAAGTGAAACTTGTTTGATCCAACTTTCTTTGATGAATTAAAGACAGCAGAAAATATCATCCCTTTAGTAAGTGTCGTTGTTATACTAATGTATTCAAATTTGTGGAATATGAAATAATTGGGGAAAAATGTGCTTCTAGTTTGACGGAGCAGCCCAGGAAAAAAAGTCAATGTTGCAGTGGTTGAATGGAGAATTACTGAAACATAAATGTGAACTCACAGAATAGTCAACATTGGAAAGAACCTCTGGAGGTCATGATATTCAATGCTCCTGCTCAAGCAGGGCCACCTAGAACACATTGTCAAAGACCATGTCCAGATAGCTTTTGAATATCTCCAAGGATGGAGACTCTGCAACCTCTCTGAGCAACCTGTGCCAGTGCTCAGTCACCCTCATGATAAAAAAGTGTTTCCTGATCTTCAGATAGAGCTTCCTGTCTTTACATTTTTGCCCATTGCCTCTGGTCCTGTCACTGGGCACTACTGAAAAGAGCCTGGCTCTGACATCTTTACACCCTCCCTACAGGTATTTATACACATTGATGAGATCCCTCCTGAGCTTTCTCTTCTCCAGGCTGAACAGTCCCAGCTCTCTCAACCTTTCTTCTGAGAGATGTTCCAGTCCCTTCACCATCTTTGTGGTCCTTTGTTGGTCTCCCTGCAGTATGTCCATGTCTCTCTTGAACTGAGGAGCACAGAAATGGACCCAGCACTCCAGGTGTGGCCTCAGCAGTGCTGAGTAGAGGGGAAAGATCACCTGATTTGACCTGCTGACAACACTAGGAAGGAATTAGGAAAGAAACGGGAAGGAAAAGGTAGAAATAAGGAAAAATACAGAGGTAGGTGTTATTTTTTGTTTCTTTGGCCATGGGAGGACATATGTTCAGCCATGTGTTTATGACTAAGGTACAACTAATATGGAAATTAAACAAATTAATACAATCAATCTCATAGTAACGTAAATGTTGAGTATTATTTAATAATTTAATAAATTACTTCTATTACAAACAATAACCATGCATTCAACAGTATCCATCTATACTTTATAGAAGTATATGCTTCCAAAGCACTTTATGGAAGCTGTCATTTAAGTGGAGAAACTTATGCACAATGATGTAATATGATTTGCCAACAGTCCCAAAGTAAGACAGTAGCAGGCTGAAAATAGAACTCAGGTCTCTATGGTCCCATCTGATATTCTCTCTGTAGGAATACATTTTGCATTGGACATTGGTTAGAAAAAATCCGTATTTCATTTCAATTATAAACTAAATATAGCAGAATTTATATTAACTGGATCTCTTGTATTTTCCAGCTTGCTGACTGCATTAATCTAAAAATATGTATATACTTTTTTTTTTTTTGTTGCAGATAAAGATATAGCATATTAAGGATTAAATTACAATATAGTTTACTTCTATTTCCATTTATTTGATTTAAGCATACATTTTTAAAGAAAAACTAAACCACAACACTTAAAACCCCAACAACTAAGCTTCTTTTCATTAATTGCATTTTAATACTAATGGTACAATTCTGCTTTCAAAGATAAATCACAGGAACTTCCCTTAGGTAAGAAAGTTCAATCTCAATTTATGAATTGTAACTTTGAAGAGAATTTAGTTCCAGTGTGTTGCAACTGATTTTCAGGTGCCTGCAAATTAAACTCTTCTGTAATTTTGCTTAAAGCTTTTAGATTACATTATATATGACCTTGTGATGACAAATAAAGCAATAAAGTGGGGCTACAAAAAGCTGCAAACAGAAAGAACACTTTTATTATTGTTCCCCAGTCCCTGCATTCCAGAGCTTTTACATCACCGGCCTGGTATTCATGTTGCCAGCATCACTGTCATGTCAAGATAAGACTCTAGAATGGAAGTGAATACTAATTTACCAATTCACAGTTTAGGTTTTACAGTTCCATAAGTAGACTGTAATTAGAGAGGAGCATCTTGTACTTTTTGAAAAGTGTTTCTGAAACATGGACATTGGGTATTCTTAAATCCTGGAAACAATTTTCATGAAGAGCATATCTCTGTTTAAGAGAACATAATTTCTCTGTCATCAAATAAACATTGTTGCAATTCGAGTATCCTAATCAGCAAAGTAATGATGAAAGGAATCTTTTAGACAACTGGTGACATAGCTATATAACGTAGATAATTTTTGTTATGTTTTGTCAAAGAATCTTAAATTTTTCCCTATCTTAACTTCTACAAATACAAATGATGGATCTCTTTCCATATTCTCTGCAATGACATTTGCAGTAAATTTAATTTATAATATTGTACCAAGTATCCACTGCTGCACTGTCATTGAGATTATTGAAATGATAGTTCTGCTAGATAATCTATCAATCCAAACTGCAGGACTTGGACCAATCTCGTCTATATTAAAATTACCTTCCCTGTAAGAAAGACATAATTCTTCTCCTTTCTTTCACAACTTTGCCTTCTGTTTTGAGTTTTATGAATAATTGCTTTCTACTGATCAAAACCAAATTCTAATATACTGCACACATGGTCATTGATCACTATAAGCACTAATGTATAAATAAAAATATGTTTATGTTTCAAACTAAAACTGACATCTTTATAATAAGACCTCATACACACAAGCTAGTACATTACTATACCATACCCAGAGAGGCTGATTGCTCAGTTTCTGTGAGAGTTTTTCCATCTGAAATATGGATCCTATACTAATGAAATATAGAAATAATAGTATACATTTTCTGTGTAAAAAAAAATCTCTATGTATGTATTTGATTGTTAAATTAACTGAACTCTAGGATTCTCCATTAATTAAGATAGTATTGCAGGTATATATTTAAACCAACGTACATTTACAAATTTGGCTTGGTATACCACCATAAACCTCTTTTTTAATTCTGTTTTAGATGAGAAGTTGTTTGATATCCCCTTCCCAGTCTCTAGTGGATAATTACCCATGCCACATGATCACCATACAATTTGTGTACAATTGCTCGTCTGTTATTGATAAAGGCCATGAATAAATATATGGCAAGTCAGAAACGTGATGCATTAGAAATTCTTTCAGGCCTACCAGCACTTGATATACTGAAGTAAATATGATGAAAGGGAAAGGGAAAGGGAAAGGGAAAGGGAAAGGGAAAGGGAAAGGGAAAGGGAAAGGGAAAGGGAAAGGGAAAGGGAAAGGGAAAGGGAAAGGGAAAGGGAAAGGGAGAGGGAGAGGGAGAGAGAGAGGGAGAGGGAAAGGGAGAGGGAGAGGGAGAGGGAGAGGGAGAGGGAGAGGGAGAGGGAGAGGGAGAGGGAGAGGGAAAGGGAGAGGGAGAGGGAGAGGGAGAGGGAGAGGGAGAGGGAGAGGGAGAGGGAGAGGGAGAGGGAAAGGGAAAGAGAAAGGGAGAGGGAAAGTGAAAGAGAGGGAGAGGGAGAGGGAGAGGGAGAGGGAGAGGGAGAGGGAGAGGGAGAGGGAGAGGGAGAGGGAGAGAGAAAGGAAAGGGAAAGGGAGAGGGAAAGAGAAAGGGAGAGGTAAAGGGAGAAGGAAAGGGAGAGGTAAAGGGAGAAGGAAAGGGAGGAGAGGGACAGGGAGAGAGAAGGGGAGGGAGAAGGGGAAGGGGAAGGGGAAGAGGAAGGGGAAGGGGAAGGGGAAGGGGAAGGGGAAGGGGAAGGGGAAGGGGAAGGGGAAGGAAGGAAAACTAAGTGCAGTTTTTAAAAATTAGCTGGGCATGATTTTTTATTTCTCATACACCATGTAATCTAAAAAAAAAAAAGAATTTATCTTTGTTGATTGTAAGAATGACCACTAAGTTGCTAGTTCTATAAAAAACAAACCATAGTAAACGTTGAACATTTTGTATTTCTTTAAACAAGCAATTTTAGTCCAGCCATTAGCCAAGGATAAGGTCTTATTCCCCAAGCTAGGGTGCTGTATAGTGTGTTTCTAAGGTTAGACAACCTTCACTGAATTCTGAGTACTACAAGTGTTGTAAGCATGGGTTCAAAAGTGTCCCCCCAGGGAGAGCAAAATAGAATAAGAAAGAAAAATTAAACAAAAATAAAGGCAAAAAGTCTGATGCAGATTCAAAATAATTTCTACATAAAAAAAAAAAGCTTAAAAAGACATTTTATTAGGAATAGTAACTTGAAATGTGGATAGATCTTTGCGATCTTAACAGTTAAACCTCTAGCTTGTTACACTAATGACTCTCTGAGAGGAAAAAGCTGAGTTTAAGTTAAATACTTATTACTTCAGTGTTTTTTAAAGAATTTGTATGCTTGCATCCATTTCAAGGTATGGATCTATCCCACTAACCCCACTATCCCCTTTATATTTATTTTGCTATCCAAAAGTTGTCTGGAATGTGTGCTGTAAATGTTTCTTAGGGTAGAAATATATATTTTACTAAGTAGCTAGTAGGATTTCACCTTACATTTCAGAAATAAATTCAGCGGGTTCTAACTATGCAAGCTATGGTCTGCATAATAAAGGAAAGACAGACTCCCAGAGTCTTTTCTTCCACATCCCTGCCATGTTTGGACCCACGGACATCCATGCACAATTCTCTCTTCCTCTCTCTCTTTCTTCCCCTGCCTATCTCTCCTCACTTTCCACAAAGAAGCGAGGAAACTCATAGAAGTCAATAATAATCTTCCTATTGACATCTTAGTGGTTTGGATCTGACCTTGACAATGGTATAAGAATAATATTTTTTCTTCCTTCGGTTATTGTCTGCTTTCTTCTTATTGGACTTTGCATGTTTCCTATTAAGCAGGAGGGGATGTTTCCCAATTGTGATCTTACATGTTAGATTATGAGAGGTAGGAAAATGGATCTCTAAAATTTAATTCTAACTTCTCACTCAGAAGGATGTTTGGTTCCTTCCTCTATCCATAAATAGATAGAACTTGTGGTCACTTTGGTAAATACTGCACTTCATTATTGCAATAGGAAAATCATTACCATCAAGTAATATTGTAAAAGGGAATTATGAAAACAGAGAATCAGAAAATATAATTTCTCTCATGCTCTTTGTCTAATTATTTGTCCATTTTCTGTTTTTTTTTTCCCCTTCTAACCCTTCTTCCATTTTTTAAACCTCACTAATCAATGTATTTTTTCTTTCTTTTAAGTGTCTCCAAGAAAAATGAAGTTCATGATTCATGTCACTTAAAAAATGCGTTTTCCCAGTGTTACTGTTGAGAGAAGAAAGTTTTGTCTTTAACCTGCTATCCAAAATAAGGTATGTGATGACGAACAGAAGAATCACTCTAAACTGAAGAAAGAAGTAGAAATTTGCAGATGACCATGTTGTCTGACTGGTAGCTACCTACTTGTGTGAGGTGTAAAAAGTATTGTAAGAAATGGACACTATTTCCTCTTTTTGGAGCAGCAGAAAAAGGTAATATATAGACACTGGAAGATACAAGAGACACAAATATAAAAGTGTAACAATTGACTCCTGTTGAAGAGTATGTAAGACATTAAATGATAAAAAAATTTCCTTCTAGATTATCCTTCATAGGCAAGAATCCATGACTGTATCTTATCTACTTTCTCCCTGTTAGAAGAATGATGCCCAAGAGAGTACAGTTTGGTCATAGTTTCTATTTAGTGTCATTATTTTATTGTTTATTACAGTGCTTTCCAAAGTTATACCCAGGTTTCTAATGGACTACTCCTGGGCTGTGTCAATTCCTAGTGATTTCTATTTTTTCAACAAAAGTGGTCTTCCTAGCAGATCTCTTGTAGTGCTCAAAGCATGTTGACATGATGCAAAGTCAAAAGAATTTAAGTCCTGGCACCAAAATCTCAAAATGGAAAAGCAGACCCACAAGCTTTGCTTGGAGAAAGACTGAGAGAGCTTCTCCTGAGCTCTGCCCAGACCAAACTCCCCGATCACTATGATGGTGACATATTGCCCCCATAACCAATGCTCAATGACTATTAAGATTGTTTTCTGTCCCGTTCCAGTCATGACTAGATCCATGTTATATCAGAGCAGTTTAATTCAAAAACACAATTAATCTGAACAACAGACTTATTTCTGTTGTCAAAAAGTCCATGTGGTGTTATGGTTTGCCTTCCATCCAGGGTTTGAATTATTTGCTAAATATAAATATCCATCATTTTTAAGATGCCTTATCATATATGCTCTCAGCTTCCCACTTCCCATACACAGAGGCAAAGCTACTGTCACTTTTACAGTCCATGGTCTTAGATAACTTAGATTTCTCAAATGATACTAGAAGTCTATGTGTGGGGAACCAACTAGGTGACCAGCAAAGAGCACTGTCCTCACTCTTGACAATATACTGCAATAGATGTTAAATGTGGACCTTGTTTTAAACATAGTTAACATAGTGAAGAACTCAGGATAGTTTAATTACTAAGATGTTTTGAGTCAAATATATCAACATAATTTTATAAGTGAGAATCTTTAAAAGCACTGTATTCCAAAAGCCCCAGACATCCAACTTTTAGTAAGCTGTACTCCATTTTATTTTCCAAAATATAAGCATATGGTCCATTTAAAAATATTTAATTACCTAGAGTGGTATTTTTATTATGTGCACTATTTATCTTAAATATATTCCACAAAATCATCATCTACTAAATAAAACAAATTATTAAAAATTATACAAAATAAAAATTTTACACTGTTGTTAAAGACATTCTGATTACAAAATAATCACCAGTTGCTAACAGATACATAATTTAGCGTTTAGGTGCATTAAAGCCTAACGCAAAAGCATACATGGGGCACGGGGCCACATTCCATGACAGAAAGGCTCCAGAGAAATGTTTGATCATTCTTTGTGATGCATAAAATATGTCACAGCTGTACTATAAAAGATATCAGCCATCAGGTAAGGCTGTCATTTGCCCTTGTTGGATTATATTGGAAAAACACAGTGTTTCTCCCTTGTACTTGTGTGGGATTATTGCTCAAGAAAACACAACCTACTTAGTCTCCATACATATTACCATACCCCTGCTCTATTTCAAAAGAAAGTAGTCATAAAATAAACATGGTAAGGAGAATAGATCTGGTTGATATTTTGTTTCAACATACACCCATTTCATACGTTATAAGTTGTGAATATGTTAAGTACTGGTCTACATTAAAGTTAGGTTCTACAAAAGGATTGCGTGTTTCTCTGGGGACTAGTTCCTTTCATTTGATTTCTGTTATGCACACATCTTATTTTAGTTCAAAATCTAAGCCTTTGTCACAAATAATATGTATAACAAAGGAACAATAACAGTAAAAGTATTCCAAAATGTATAAAGAGTTATTATATTTCCCATTAACTCAGACTTTTAAAAAATTTATTTATTAAGGCATCCACATTATTAATGTATTCATCAAAATACATAAAAACTGTTAGAAATTTAGTAGAATTTAAAGATTTTTGTGTCCACTATATTCATCCATCAGGAAGTACCTTTATCAAAAATTCATGCCTTGTTATTTATTGGGTAGAGAGGAAATTTCATACTTATCAAAACAAAAATTGGCTGTTAAAATATCTTTGGAGACTGGTCTTTGTGCAACATTTATTAAATGTAGTATGGTCATGTAAAATACAATATTTTAATACGGGAGATGTAGGAAACACACTGAAATGTGTTGGGTAGACCAGTACTTAAAGTTTATAACAGTTATTGTATCATAAAGTATCTTTATAGAGATGCAGAAATAGATGCTACACCCTTTTTCTAGTTTAACGTGTTTAGAGTTTGGAGTAACGAGTTTAGTGTTGATAATTTGAGATTTTATTCCAGGGTTTTAGGTGCTCAAAATTACTCTAATTTGCAAAATGAAACAATATCATTAGTTAAAAAAGCCACAAGAAAAACAGAAATGCAAGATAAAGAATATTATCATAAAGGTAAGTTTATGCAGTTTCACCTGAAAAAATATTCATGCTGATGAATAACAATAGCAGCTTTCAAGGTCATTAGAATCAATTTTACTTGTTGTGTAAATATCTTGGGGTTTTCAAAAACTTTTCAAACTTAAACAGACCTATCTAAATGACAGTTTTAGCATTAGTTGCTTAGTAAGAAAATTAAAGTAATTATTTTTTTAATTGAGTTTGAAGAAACACTTTTCACAGAGAATTAACATACGGCACAACAGACAAAATCAATTAAGGCCCGCCATCTGGCAGAAGTCTAGAAAAGTTGCTGCCATATGTTTTGACCAAGACTGAAAAATAAACTGTTTTATACTGTCAGCACCTCAAGTTCTGTTTTATAAATTACATTCGGTTTTATTATATATATGAAAAAGATTAGGAAAGGTTTCATCTATGACTGGCTGCTTAATTGGAAAACAGACGCTATATAAAATTTTAAAACAGGCACAGAGTGAATGGGGCTCAGTTTGAAAGCTATTTGACAGCTGTAAGTAACAAAAGTGCAAGGATTTCTATAAATTGTTTATTAGGCAGATATTTAATTCTTAATCAGTAATATTTAAATCATTCTTCAATATGGAACAATTGTAGATTTTCTTTGATAATAATTACAGAAGAATATGTAATACAAAATTCCTGGGCAAAGGGGAAGAATGTTCATGAAATTCATGGGTAATATTAAGAAGTGGTGAATTGAAAAAAAAAAAAATCCATCTTTTTCTTAAAAGGATATAGTTTCATAAAGAATAGATTTTAAAAATCAGTATATATGTATGTTGCAGTTGGAAAAATAACATATCAGGTTCAAATGAAATTTAGGAATGTTAATCTCTTTTGCAGCTGCTATTTTTGTTTTATGGTATTTTTACAGCTGTTTTTAATTTCTTTTAAGAAATACTAAACCTTTCAGAGTATTCCCAAGTGAAACACCATGGTACAGATAATTGGTTTCATTGCAATTCAGATTATGAACATCATTTTTCAGTTGTTAGTTTCAAACTATATACACAGCTAAATCTGTAAGCCATTTTCTTTATTTCAGCTACTATCAAAAAGGGAGAAAATAGCTTAAAACATCACAAAGCCTTAATGTCTTTGTAAGGATTTGTGATGTTTGAAAATATTTACTTATTATTGAAGAATGTTCATGATAAATGCAAAATTATCTTCAAACATATATGCTTGCACAATATATATGGAAACAGATCAATTATTGCTTGCATAAGACATTATAAATTGACATCTTTTTGCACCAGAAAAGCTCTTGTATTCTGAAGAGGTCCATTCAAAGGGAATATGGGTAAAGAAGAATTTTAATTCAGTTTTGAATGAATTTCATAGGAACTAAACTGAAAAGCTGTTAATAATATTTCCAATGTTACCTTTGTCCTGGGCTCTGTGCATGTCATGTGCTAGTTTGCTATCACAATTCTTGTAGGAAAAAACCAAGCTAACTTTTTTCCCTCCCTTTCCCTCCCCTGGGCCTCTGGTTAATATGGGGCATAAAGTACTAAGCAACACCTGGATATTCCTTTTTATCCTTATGTTCAACATGTGGTTCCACATTGTATTTATGACATATCCTCTAAGCCCTGAAGCAAATAAGCTTTTATTTTACTTCATAGGCTTCTATCTATGTCATCACTGTAATATCAGCATGCTTCATAAGGAGTAATGAATTTATTCTCAGAACACTTCCGTGAGATCAGAAAATACTTGAATGAATATTTACAATGGCAGAACAGAGAGAGGCACTGAGAGTTGCTGTAACATTTCAAGTAAAGGAGAAACAGGTACAGAACTCAGACTGTTTGGTCTTAATCCACAGCCTCTGTCACAAGACAACTCTCACTCTTTCAAAGGATCCTAGCTCACTCAGGTTGCTCAAAACCTGCCTTATTTGTCCAGTGTGCCCAGTGAAGATCCAACTCATCTGCTCTGAATTTGTACAGTTTGGTTTTGGCTTGAAATTAAATGGGGAACATAACTCAAAAATGTATGTGATCAAATAATAAAGGATCTTATCAAAACAGGTACACACAGGGAAGCAGAGTTCATGCTGCATATGTAACCTTAACTTTGTCATTTCCTGACTCCTGGTACTTCTCTTTGTTGCACATTTCACTTAACATTGGGGGGAGGGGGGGGGGGGGGGAGGGGGCGGGGGGGGCAGGCAATGGAGGCACTGAAAATTTTTTTTTAAGAATACCTGAAAAACATAGACAATTCAAATTATTTTGTTGCTTGGAAGACAACAAGCAAATTTTTTGTTCAATGTAATTTTCATATGTACATTCTATTTTTTATATACACATATATGTATTTCTAAACAGTGAGGCAGAAAAGGTGGCCTCATTCCATATATATGTCTCTTTTAAGTCTTGCTTTCTTCCATATGCATCTTCACATATTTTACAAAAAAAAAGCAGGACATCTTCAGGCTCTGTTTTATTCCCTGTGGACTGTTACTCATTTTGGAATTCCCTGTGAGATTTCTCCAAGCTACACACACATGCACAGAACCACAAAGAGTATAAAACAGCCAGTTATGACATCAATTACAAAATTCACCATGGATTCATGTAAACCTTATCCTGGTTCACACATCAACACCAAATTCATCCCACCACTAAGAGGCACATGTGAGACTAAGACTAATCCTTATGCCAAATTTCTTATTTTTAGGCAAATACTCATTATCACCTTTATGATTTAGGATCTTGTTTTCAAACATGAAGTATACAGGACACTAATCTTAATTTATAGACAGTTGAGATTTATGGCTTATTGAAAGAGAAGAAAGTGACCAGAAGAACAATTGAAAACTACATTATGCAAGAATTTATATTTTTTAGTAAGCTATTATGAGTTTGTTTTTTTATTTGTTTTGAGGTAGGTAACACCTAACTGCTGTATGGCTTTGGCACATTGAAAATTATAACTACACTTCAAACAGCTCAAGTTTTCATTCTAAAATAAGTTATGCCATTGAAATTGGTAAAATAATAGTTCCTAATAAATATTCACCATCAAATTTCTCAGGAAACTGTTCTAAGAGAGGGGGGATTTTTTTACTGACAGCTATTTGGTATCTGTATTGATAATCTGGCAAAACATTAAATTTTTGCTGGCAAAGCTTGCAGGTCATACAGGAATTGGTGAAGTAGTAAGTAATGATGAAGACACATTAGTTTTACCAAGTGATACAAACTACCTGTGGAACTGATCTCATTCAAACAACATATATTTTATGGCAGGCACATGTAACGTTATACATCTGCAACAACAAAAAATGTAGATCCATAAGATTGGAGAATTATGCTTTGAAAATCATTGACACACTAGAAGATGGGAATAATGTTAAGTAACTGGCTGAACATGAGCTACCAGTACAGTTTAACATGGTGACTATGGTGGACATGGCTCCTGGTTATATAGACAAAGGAATAATGAGGGAAATGTTCAATCTTGTTGAGTCAGGTATTGCAGTGGTCCTCAGCTTACTGAGGTAATTCAGGTCCTGGGAATCACAAGTTCCTAAAATAAAGGAATTGTTTCAAAAGGAGCATTTTCTTACACGTTCTTGGTGTCTTTAACCATAATGTCTTTGTAGAGCCGAAACATTTACATGCAAGATAGAAGGAGACAAATAAGGAAATTAATATACATTTTATAAAAGAATTAACTATTATAATGTGAGGAATCAGAATAGAAATTGTGGATTTTTGCCCATCTTTTAATCATTATGAGAAGGAATATGTTACCCATATATTGTGTGATATTGTCCATTATTTATAGCAATTACTTCTGGATCAAACTTCTCTTCAGACATATCAAAGGCATAACTAGCCAAATGATTTTCAAGAAGGAGCTTTTTTTTTTTTCCTAAAGACAGACAAACTCAATAAGTCACACTTTATTAGAAAAAAGCCCTTGCCCATCCTTGTTAAAAGTAACACATCAGTTTATTATGCCTGAAGAAGATTACAGAATGAAGATATTGGGTTTTTTTACTTTTTCCTATCTTTTTGCTTTGTGCTAACAGCATTTGATATATGATGTTTCACAATTTCTCTCACAGAAGCAATCAGGTGGTGTTTCTTCTGTTGTATGAATGTTTGCCAGGGGAATAAGAGACTGAACTCTACACTCTCCCCCCAAAAAAGCATGAAAATGTAAAAGACATTATAGGAAAACCACAAAAGCTTACAAGGGTAAATCTCCTCTCTGACTCTGTTTTCCAATAAATTAATTTTAAAAAATACTAGATTCAAAAGCACAGTGTCCTTTTAATCAAACACTAAGACCTGTTCCATGACTGAAATGGAGATTTATCAGGAAATATAACATAAACAAAAACCAACCAGACCAATAGTAATTGGGCAGAAGGGGGAGTGGGGAGAGAGAGAGAGAGAGAATAACATCAAGGTAAATGGAATCAAGATTCAAAGGAAAAAGGTAATTACTGAAAGAAAATAAGATTTAGAACTTTATATTAAGACACCGAAGTGAAAGATATACATAAAAAGGGACAGGTTTCAAAGCATAACTTGGCAAATTTATTGATTTTAATTGAAGCAGTGGATGATCACTTCTCTTCTCAGAGCTCATCTATTTTACCAGGTTCAATGGAGAATGTAAAGACCAAATGTCAGGAACCACCTAACATAAGGTTGGTTCTCTTCAACCCATTTTCTACTCCTCTCAAGCCACAGGTTATGAGGGATCATGAGAGGACTTCTGAGGGTTATACTGTTTTCCTAAGATCACAAATTGGTTCATAGTACTCCAATATATCTTTATTTACTGCTTTTTCAATTTTTGTGCTTCCTCCACAAGATTTACAAACAAAAAGTATATTCTTTCTTCCTATACCATAATACTGAGGCTCTAGCGCTAAGCCACTAGAACATTTTTTGCAAGATTCTAACAAGAGTTCCGTAAGGTACAAGGACTACTTTAAGCCACAAAACTTGTAGGTTCTTCAGCCTTACTCAGGGACTTAAAGGGCATGGATGAGTACAGGCCTGCCTAAACTCCTCTTGTGTTATTTCTAGATGTTTCAGTAGAAATCTGCTAAAACATAAAACCCACATAGCTAGTTCAGTAGTAACATAGCTAGTAACATAGTTTTGAAGGAATTGTTTAATCTAATGGCTTTAAATTTAGTGTCTTCCCACTTCAAAGCACTAGTAGAAGAACTCAGAACTTTCTATATCCATGCTATCGTTCATATTTATACTCAGAAACTGCTCTTTGTATTATTTTCCTGTCTTGAACAAAACATTTCCAAAGCATTTCCTCACATTAAGTTACTATTGTTTGGTACAGCTTTTTTAAACAGTGGAGTTCTTCAGGAAAGGTAAAATACCGCTTAATTCTGAACATCACCGTGATTCCAACAGGGGAGAAAATCCTTTCTGATCCTTAAACTGGATTTTCTGTCAGAAACATAGCATCTTAGAAACATGATGGCAACATATTTGGACATGGTTTGAGAATGAAGAAAGCAGCAATATTGGCAAGATGGCTGCTGAATGTCAGGAAAGATAATAAAGTTAATAAGTGTCATCTGTCCCATCATGTTCTATGTAAGTCAGTGTGCTCTGAGACGCAGAGAGACTGGAAGGAGGAATAAACTCTGACATCAGTTTAGAAAATTATATCCCGCCCACTATATGCGTTAGATGGCTTGGCCATTCCACTGATTAGTCCAGTCAGATTTCATTCAGTAAGTGCTTTTTGTGTTTATCCCAAAGAATTTACTTTGCCAGAGTTAGGCATCGTGAATTTCACACTTTTTTCATATGACAAAAGGATTATCGGATTTTTATTGCAATTTAGCTATTAGAAAGGCTAAATTATAGAGCCATAAATATGGTTCTAGAGAATGTGTATACAAAAGACACTGTCAAAAACTGGCCACTTAAAGGGCAGAACCAGATTAAGATCTGTAAAATTTCCTAAATTCAAATATTCATCTTTGCTTACATTTGTGGTACTCATTCTTGTATGATGATTTTCACTGATACATATAAATAGACTAAAAGTGACCAAAGATTCCCCCTGTAATCAAGAAATAACTGTACCTAAGAAATAAATGTTATTTTTACAGAAAAACAAATGTTGTGCTACTAAGCTAATACAGAATATGACACAAATTCAAAAAGTAATTTTTGTATCTTAAAAAATAAAGAAACACCATTTTTTTGCAGTAACAATAAGGAGTTGATTTTGCACTTTGATCTTCTCCCCAGACTTTCATTTGCTAACCAAGACACATAGCAAGAATCCGTTTAGGTAACATATTATTCTTTTTATACTCAGAAATAGCTTACAACAAAAAAGTTACAGTAAATAATTTCATGTTAGACCTTTTTCAAATCAGTACATCATAAGCTCATGGATAGGCTATATTGCTTATAGTCCTTGTTTTTAAAAAGATGTTAACTATTGTCAATCATGCGTCAATTGCTCAGGCACCAAATACTTTATTATAATTTATCCTAAATATAAGAGACATTGCAATTTTGTGTCTGCATTCAACTGCTTCGACTCTAAAAGATTGTGTAGTTGAGGAACCTGAACCCTCTCTGTCTTTGCCTTAAACACTGAGGAGAGAAAAGTTGTTCCCAGACTTTGAAACACCTTACCCGCTTCTGTAGAGCTCAGAGGGAAATGTATGCACAAACAGAATACCCCCTTAAGGTCAACATTTTCCTTATGGCACACTAAGCATAAAACATGTTATTCTGGCAGGGGCATTTTGTGCTCTTATGAAGTGCACCTTTTAAAATCAGACATCAAGATGCCCATGGCCATAATAGCATCTCAAGGGGAAAAAAACCCTCTTTTTTTCTTGGCTGTAAAACCACACACCCCCAGTAAAGCTAAATTGAACAAAACTACCCTCATGTTTTCAGAATTTTCAAAGAAATAATGTAACAGTAGCCTACAGGTGGTAACATTTTAAGAAAAGTGCATCTGAATGGAGACCAAAGATTCCAATGTCTGTTGACAGGACAAAAAACAGGACCCAAAGGAAGAGGAGGTACATGCCTCTATTTAACATAAGACCCAGTGTTGAGCTCTTCATCTATAGCAGGAGGCGGCCCCTCCTAAGGCTAAGTGCCTTAAATTGTACATGCACAGTTTGAAAGTGGGTGTCTCTGGAGAAAACTTCATGAGGAAGGAATAACGCTTTTTAAAAATTTTATTTTCAAGTAAAGTAAAAAGTTTGATTCAGTATACAGATGTGCTTTTTTTTCCCCTTTGATCTTTGAAAAGCTCTGGGTAAACACATCTAACAGCTCTCAGCTGTATTTGTTTAGTTTAGGTAGCTGGAATTTTACAGCAACAGGCAGTTGGAAGAACAATTGGATTTCTACAGCAATTGTTCTGAAAGAGATTGAAAAGTCTTTTCAAACTAAATAGGACCTCAAAGTAGAAAACTACCTGTTGTAAATTTAGATTAGTTGTAATATTGATAATCAGAACTACTGATGACTTATTTTCTGTAGCTGATTCCAAATTCCATAGATCACAAGCAGACAAAGATACAAACTGTTAGTATGTTCAATTTTTTAAGCATATAGTGTTATCTTTAAAACAACCAGCAGACAACAAAACTTATCACTGATCACAGCTATATACTTATTCTAGCTGATCAATAGATTATATTTAAAGAAATCTGCACAAGCAGCATTCAGATTTTAGGCTTTTGTAGTTACTCCCTAGCTTTCTGGAATCCATCTGATAGCAATACAAAAAAAAATGAATATTTCAGTCAGGAACATGTTCTGAGGAAGGAATCATAGTTTCAAAATGCAGTGGTGTTGTGGTAGTGATATGGTGTATTTGAGATGTGTATGCAGGCACATGTATAGAACAGATTGAAATATGTGATGTAGAAAGGTTTTTCTGGCAGCAGCTTGGAGTGCAATTGTAAATAATTTCCTCTTTTTAGCACTTAGGCAAGTGTATGAAATGCTGTTTTACTATCATCTGTAGATCAAATACACAGAGCACACTATGTATACATATGTGTACAGATGTACACACACAGTGAAATAGAAAACGTTTATAAATAAACTAACTTTACAAAATTGTATTTATATGAATTTACTTTTTCATATAGCCAGAAGTACACCCATGCAAACATGAGTATAACTATATATTTTTCCATTGAAATAGAAGTAATTTAATGTGTGTGTTGTTACTTGTAAAATATATTAAAATGTGCTGCATTAAAGCTACCTTTGATCCTTTTACGAAGTTTGGCTCAAAATCTATTGCACAATGAAAGTAAGCCCTCTTTTTAGTAAATGCTGACAATGAGCTTTCAGGTGTTGAAGATTTCCTCAGCCTCACCTGATGTCGTTTAAACTAAAGGACAAGGTGAGCACCTCCAAGAGGAAGAAGAATGTGCTAATGTGAGTTATTCTGAGGTGGTAGAAATGGGCTTTCTTTCTTGTTTAAAATAGATGAAGTCATTTTAACTTTTCTTAAACTCAAATGTACAGTAATTGATTTTTTACTGTATCTGAGTTCCCTGCAAGTAGATTCTATCATAAGGATAAAATGTTTGCACTACCAGTAACGTTGACCAGATCTACCTTAGCACTAAAACAGCCAGACTGTCTTAATAACAGATCTCTAGCCAAAGCACATGAAAGCAATTAAAAAATAATTAGAAAAAATAATTAGAAAGCCTATAAAAACACAGACCTACATCTAAGCTACATCATTAACTCTAGAACAAATAAAATTAACTATATTATTGCTGCTAAATTTAGAGAGAAGTGCTAAAGAGGGGGAAAGGAAATAAGGAAAGAGAGAAAACCCCATAGATTAGACACACCCTCATATACATTGATTTGATGTGTAAGGCTTAGATTCTCACTTACCTGAATTCAGTTTTGTCTCTTAACTTCTTTTAACAATAACTCTAAGACGTCAAAAAAACTTAACTGAATGTTTGTTTGCAAAATATGTGAGAATGAGCAGTACTTCTGAGAGAATGTGTTAACTTAAAACACAGAGTTTCTATAAATTTGTAAAGATTTTTTACATTGATTCTATTTAGCTGACATAATGAAACTATATTCTAAAATATTTTTCTCTCAAGTCAATTTTCCAACCAATAACAATTTCAAAAGACATCTTTAGAATTCTGGTTATACAATAAATGTAACTCAAGGTATGTGTGACTGTTAGAAACTGGTATTGGAATACATATAAAGTCCTACTCCCTATTTTGGATATCATAAAGAGAGAAGTCTGCAACTGGAAGGATGGCAAATATTTTAGTCTCAGTCTGCTCTCTTGGTTGTTATAACTAATGTCTTCCTTTGGTGGAAGACAATGAGTCGTACCAACTAATTCTTGCAAGGCACAAACAATCACTGCTTAATTAGGTTCAATTAGTCATATATTTGAGGACAGAAGGCAGAATGGCAAGGTTAGTGGTTGCTGAATCTGATAAAGTTAAGGCTGCTACAGCTCTGTGTCCCTAGTGAGGTGGAACGTGTATTCCCAAAAGGCATACATGTGCATGTCTTTATACACATCCACAATACATGTGTACATACAGCTAGCCATACAGACCAAAACAAGTACTCAGTGATTATGCAAAAACAAACAGGAATCATCCTGCTCACCAGTTCTTCTGGTTTCACTAGTGATCACACGCTGATGTATGAAATCTCACCTGCTCCAGTTGCTGGGACCCTAAACACATGGACCACTATAACCCATGTCTCTAGCTGCTCCATACACTCACACATACACAGAGAATAGACAGCCCCTCATCCGGGAAAATAGAAATGGAGTTCAATGAGAAGACAGGACAGACTGCAGTGATGAGGGACAGGGCACAGCCAGGCACATGTCTTCATGTCTTGACCAGGTAAGTGTTCACACTGGACTGAACCCATTTACCCTATTATCCCCCTATTTTCCTGCTTGTTCCTTCCCAAATGACCTTGATCTCTCCCTTTCCCTGTCCTTGATTATTGCCCGAAGCATCCTATAATAAGGTTTCCACAATCCCAAAATGCTCTTCCCATTATGCATCCCATAATATGTACCATACCCCTAGGTAGTAAACTCCTTGATCTGTGAGGTGGCCCAGAGACCCTTTTGGTTGACTTCTGGTGCTGGGTGTCCCCCTGGCTTATAGCACTGAAGGTCCCCTGGGACAGCCTTCAGAGAGGTCAAGCATAGGCTTCATTTCTCTGACCTGGTTATTGGGATTCCCCTGCCTGCCCATGTATGCCTGTGCTCCTCTGGGCTTTTGAAGATAGGCTTTTGATGAGTATCCCCAACCTGGCATAGTCTCTGTGCTCCTTTGCAGGTGTGCAGGTGAATTTCTATCACATAACCTAATACAAACCATTTCAGAACCCAGTACAAGGAAGCAAAAATATGTTATTTTTCTCATGACACATTACCTGCCAAACAACCATGGATCTGCCACCCAGTTTACAGGTATTTACTGACTAGCATTGTGTTACAGAGGCTCTCAAATAAACAACCAACCATCAAAAATTAAAAATTTATTATTAACACAATTAACTAGCCCTCCGCAAATTACAGATTCAAATGTCTGTGAGAGGAGAACAGAACAACTTCCTAGGGTTTAACGACAACCCAAAACACGTAAAAAAGCACAACTCCTTAGGGTTTAACAACTCAAAATGCAGAAAAAAGCACCACTCCCTAGGGTTTAACAGCAACCCAAAACACTCTATCACTCACCTAACAAGTGAAGGCTCTCAACCTCAAGGACCTGCTCAGGGCAGCATCCCAACCCAAGTCACCTCAAGAAGCTACCTTGGGCAACATCCCATCCCATCCCATCCCATCCCATCCCATCCCATCGGAAAACTCCTCAACTGCAGCATGCTCCTCCAGGGGACAAGCTCAAAATGGCTCCCCCAGGGGACTCCATTTATACCCAGGCCAAATCTGACCTGCAGTCAATAGTGGCTTCCATTGACCAAAGGCCCCAACTACCATGAAGCCCTGAGAGCAAAGGCAATCAGGAGCTGCTACACTTCAACAGCCAAGAAGCCCTATTTTCATTGGGCGGGTGCACCTGCCACATATTGTCACTATAGATCCCAATGTGTAAATTTCATACACCTTTAACACCTAGCTGATCAAAAAATGTATGGTAAGGAGAGGATCATGCATTTATTACATTCGCTTTAAAAACAACTCAACTGCAGAAAACTTCCATCCAAAGCAACTCGACCCCTTCCATATTATTTTAAAGCAAAAACATGTAGGAGTTATGAGATATAACCATAAACCCATATAATCAACAAACCCCAACAGTTCTGATTTCTTCCACTCTTCAAAAAGTTACTCAATGACTTACTGAATGGCTGGTACAGACTGGTAAGTCATTTAACAAAATGTACCTTAAAATCACAACTACTTACTTCCACAAAGAAGTCCTGATACTCAAGTCTGCTCAAAGACATGGGACTCCCATGTAAAACGTGGATTAATTTGTACAACTTTAAATCTTGATCCAGACAACTGAGGAAGCCTTACAAGGATGTGTAATACCACCCAACATCTGAACTTATTTCATAGTGAATAGAGGTGTCTCACTGGTGCAGAGGCTATTTAGAGCTTCAGTTGCACTTTGAATGCCCTGAAATCTATATGGAAACCAATAGAAAACTAGTGCAACTCACAAGAATACAAACAGGTGTTATAACAGATCAGTGACACTTAGCAGATTGCCACATAATATCCCAATTTAGATATCCATTATGAATATAAGCCTACAGCAATCCATCCTATAAATGAGAAAGACATGGATGCTATGACATGGAACTGAAAGAGAGAGTTACAGTGTGTTTACCAGGAGGAAGCATGTCTGAACAGTAACAGTGTGATCATTCTGGTTAAGCTGGAGATTCGAGATATTGCACCTTTTGCAACTTGTGGTAGAGAAGGAGCAGACATCCCTTAGTCAAAGGAAAAGATATCAGCACCGGTTTTGCATCGTCTAATATAACAACATCACCTTCCTCTTTAACCGACTGGATTTCATTCATTCCAAGATATCCCACAGACACTACCCTTTACAGTCCTCAGCACTAAATAGATCAGGGAAGACAGTGTTATAAAGAGAATCATCAGTGTTCAAAAGTAGGATAGACCTCCTCAATTGTACACTGCATTAATCTGAAATAGTGCATGTATTTTTACCATATCAAACGGCATTAATTCCTGTCTTCAGCTACTGGATGCATAAAAAGCATGATATTTTTGTTTGGTTTTGGAATGCCCTGTATAGCACTAAGATAGTACATTAAAATACATAGAATTCCTATGAAAGCCATAAGAAGGATCTGTAAAATTTTGTCAAAATATTTGGTATTTTATATATATTATATATAAATACATATATATTTTTTATATATGTGGTATATATATAATCTAAAAGGATTGATCCAGAGCAATTTGCATTCATTTGCTAGCCCATAAGAATGGAACAAAGATGAGGAGAAAAAGTGAAGTTTCTTAGAATTAATCAAAAATATTTGTCATGGGATACAAAAAGTTTGGGAAAAAAATGAGAAGATACATGGATTCTGGGATTTTTAAAAGCATTATTGTAACATAAGGGTGCTTATCCTGGTATCTTTGAGTATGCCACAGTCATGCATTCATGGCCTTACAGAAGAACTTATAAATGAGAAAATACTCCAACTGGGGAGTCAGTGTGTTTCTTACTTCTGGGTTATCCCTTGGTGCTAATCCAAATGATTAATATCAAGAAGTTAATGCGGCACAGTCACATGCTATATAATGGTGCCAGATTAAAGGCATCAGGGTGATATAATTATTATAGTCATAAGAGAAAGATTTCAATTAAAGGTACCATAGCAGCATGCCACTAAAAACAGCACAGCAGCATACTAATTAAACTGCAAAAATCCACCGCAAGCAATGTGGCTTATGCTACTCGAGGCAATGAAACAGCCAACAAAGCAGCATAATGGTATTCTAAAATCCAATAAAATAATGCCAATAAAAAAAAGATACAGTATATCATAACAATAAAGAGTAAGGTCAAAGGTTATAGAGTTGTCCTCTGAATGCTATGGACATTCTGTGAACAATATAATGAGAAGTTAGCTTTGAGATATTTTTTATCTTTTATGGTGAAACTGCCCTGAAAGCATTCACAGTCTTTATTTTTTCTGTTCTTAGGAAGGAATAACAACTCTTACAATAATATTTTTCTTTTCTCAGCTACCAGAGGAAAATAAGTATCAGTTTTGTATTGTAGTACCAGAACATCATAGTAGCTATGACTCAGACTGATTGAAACACACACAACTAAGCAGGACAATGACAACTTATGGAAGGCAATGGAAGAAAGTCACCTAAATTAAATATATTGTCTTCAGATAATCAGTATGGAAATTAATTTCTGCTCTGGAAGCTGTAGATCACTGAAGATCACGAAGAAATTGAAAACACAGCTTATACTTTATAGATAAACAGGAACAGTTCAAACCTGATGATGTGGTCTGAGTGCTGAGCAGCTAAAGTTTAGACTAAATAATTACTATGAGCAGTTCATACATAATGTCAACATTTATGAGGTTCCTTTAACTTACTATTCAGAAGTATAGAGTGTCTTCAGCTCCTACCTACATCATTGAGAAATGAAAACTGTCAGTACATCTGAGAATCAAACTGTTAATAGCTATCTACAGGATCAAAGGCAACAGACTGGTAAGCAAACACACTGAAAATCCTTAAAAGAGGGAAAAGTTCAGGACAGGAAATCTTAACTAGAAGTAAGTTAAAAAAGCTCTTAAGGGCTTTTAACATAAATTTTAGCTGACAGCTATGGGGTCTACAAGCACTTGCTACTAGTATGGATTGACTTTTACAGTACAAAGGCTGATTTGTTTATGACAAAACATCTTTATCCAAATGATACTATTTCTTAGAATTATTGTGTGTCTTTCTTAATAGCCAGAAGTACATTAGTCTCTTCCATATTTCTAGCTCTGTGCTGTAGGGTCTGACCTTAGACCAAAGCAAGTGTGTACACTAGACAAAGGGGACTCTAATATTAAGAAGTTAAATAATAGTTTATATATGCATAAAACAGAGACAGTGATAGAAACATTGTGTCAGTAAGAGACTAAAATAAAGATGATTTCTCTTTTTTTTTTCTTTTTGGGTTTTGTTTCAGATTAGTGTTATGTTGCTGAGACATGAATGAAGGCAGAAGGTTTAGTGAGTAAATGGAGAACTACTGAGGAGACAGTTCTGGTGAGAGAAAACTTTGTGCCTGTGTGTGTGTGTGTGTAGCCTAGCACATCTGCCTACATAAGCAGTGACGAATGCAGCAAAGAGCTCTAGGCTCACGAGAAGGGTTTTCAAAGAAAGGAATTGACTGAGAACAGGACCATGATCCTTCATAATCCATAAATGGACTGAAATAGTCTCAGTCTGCTGAGCTGGCAGAGCAATCTTTGGATGATTGTCACTTCAGATATAAATACCCTGGCAAATAATTTTTTTGTCTTGATAGATGACTTGTGCTTGAGTTCATATTGAAAGTTTCATCTCTCTTCTCAAAGTTGAGAAAAAGAGATCCTTTCTAAATTGTACCATCTTGTTAGTCTTCTCATATCACATAATTTTGAAGATGATTAGAAAGGGGAGTTTGGGGAGGCTTAAATAACAGATATGCAAATGATCTGATGTTAGGGTGTTGGTGTATTTGTATAAAAAATCATTGTCATATGAAATACGTTCATAGTAAGACATATCACACTGAACCTGAAGCAGAGCACAAAAATACTTGTTATTTCAGCAGCACTTGAGATTACATTGTACTCATGATTACTTTGTGTATGCGAAATAAGGTGACTTGTGCGATTATCCAATTCTTTAATATGGTCCTGCTTAGCTTGAAACAGAATGTTCACACATTCTAGAAGTAACTTTAGTTTTAGTTGTCTCTTTGACCTCTCATTCCCTCATTACTGATCAAGAATTTTTCCCCACTGAAAACCAAATAGCTTGTTCCAAAAATGAACAGTTGTGTTAAAGCCTCTAATGCATCTTTCAGACTCCTTTGTTATATTTGGATAAAATATATTTAGATAAAATTTGAACATTAAATCAGTTCTATGGCTTTCTGTACTTTTATGTTTAAATGAACGTGTGGGTTTATACCAAAGTTCTGTTAATGTCTCAGTAACATCTATTGTTGTCTGGAATATATTAATTCCATCAATATATAGACACATAGCCTGGGATACTTTCAGCAGGGCTCATCTTTTTTTGTTAGCCTTTACCTAAAAAAGCTTTCTCTGTTAATGTCTAGGGTATATACACATCAGTCCTAATGTCCACAGTTTCACTTTAGGCAACAATTATTTATTTACAATAAAATCTTACCCCCTTACCCTGAAATCTCTGCAAGCCCTTTCTTCCTGTTGAGGTCCAAAATTTTTTGTTGAGATCACTGTACTTCCCTTTTGCCTTTATTTTATGTGTTTGCACATAATATAGCTACACCAGAAAGAAATAATTTTCATTCTCTCTGAGAAAAAATTAACTTCTGTCAGGTGGAGCTGACCAGCCAATGTATCAGTAAAAACTATCTGATAGGCACTGTCTTGATTTAGTCAAGCATATTATCAAGTATACTAAGGATGTTTGTGGTATCTTAATCTTTTAAAAATATCTCTACAGAGCTACGTTAGTTATTTTTATATTATTCTATTCTATCATCTCTCTTAACAATTTCACAGAGAAGCTCAAGTACTCAGAAGTTAGTCAGCATCTGATGATAGCCTCTGGTATGGAACTAAGTATCTTTATAGCCTCTGGAATTTCAGTGTCACTATTTCCTGACCCCTGAGCTGCCTGATATAGTTGCACAATATTTCCAAGGGCCTTAGAGATCCAACAGGAACAAGGAGTGTCCCACTGTAAGGCAGTGTTGGCAGTTTGGGAGTTAAGGTGTATATTCATCATAGACAATAGACAGACTTGCAAGTAACTTGCAGGTTGTGGTGGGTTAAACTTGGCTAAGATCCAAACTTCTACCTAGCCACTTGCTCACTTCTACTCCTCAGCAGGACAAGGGGAAAAATAGAATAAGAAAGCTAATAGGTCAAGGTAAAGACAGGGAGATCACTTACCAATTACCATCATGGACAGAACAGATGCAAATTAATTTAATTTATTGCCATTTAAAATGGATTTGAGTAGTGAGAAACAAAGACAAACATTAAAACACCTTTCCTCCTCTCACAGGCTTAACTTCATTCCTTCACTCCGGACTTGTCTACTCTCACCCCCTGAGCATCTTGAGGATATGAGAATTGGGGGTTGTGATCAATCTGTAACAGTTCCCTCTGTCGTCCCTTCCTCCTCACGCTTTTCCTCTGTTCCAGTATAGACTTTTCGCATGGGCTTCAGTTCTTCAGGATGAACCTACTCCAGTATGGGCTCTCCACAGGCTTCAGTTCCTTCAGAAAATATCTGCCTGCTCCATGGGCTGAAGCATGGATATCTGCTCTGGTGTCACCTTCTCATGGGCTACAGGAGAATCTCTGCTCTTTCACCTGGAACAACTCCTTCCACTTCTTCTCTGACCTTGGTGATGCCTTGTTATTTCTCAATCTTTTTGTTCCCTCCTCCTTTCCTTATGTGGTATTTTCCCCTTTTTTACACATGTTTTACCAGAGGCACCACCAGTTTGGTTGATGAGCTCAGCTGCATGCTGCAGTGAGTCCATTTTGGAGCTGTCTGAAACCAGCGGTTACACCTTCTTCAGGTGGGCACAATAGGCAAAATAAAAAGCAGCACAGGACATACCAAAATACTGCAGACAATACATGTAATGGGCATTGCAAAACCAAAAGACAGTAGTATCTATTTTTTGTGTTGCTAATAATTTTGCAAAAGTTGCTCACATGGCAAAGGTAATATATATAGAAAGGTTACTATAGAAAAAGGTCTACTAAATCACAGAAATACGACTTCCTCAGATGGCATGAGTTTGCACCTTGAACAAAAGGCTATCTCCATCATGAGGAACGACTTTTAAATGCTGAACACTTTAAAATAATTTTAGTTTGATTCCAAAAGTGTGTGCACATAGAAAAGTTCAAAATCAAAAATAAATGGAATCACCAACCTCAAGAGATATTAGAAGGAAGCGGAGGGTGGTGTCTCAGGAACCTTTGGGTCAGGTGATTTTCAAAATGTCATGAATTTTCTATGTTCACTTCATTCACCTCAAATTCAATGAAAATTCAAATAAATAGGTGTGTACATCATATGGAATACAGATCTGTAAAAAGAAATAAATTTTAAGGGAGTTCTCTCCAACAAATAACACAAGAGGAATACCGATAAAATCAAAGTTCTGAAAGAGTAGAGCTATTCCTGTTCTTTCATCAGATTTTGCTATTTATCTGCCTAATGACAGTGTAGGAGAACCTGTGAAACCTATTATATGTTTCTGTCATTTAACTATACCTCAGTTTCACACCAGTTGCATGTTCTGCCTACATAGAGAAGCAGTGATTCCCTAAATGATGATTTCTGTGTTGGGATGTTGGAATATCACAAAGATCTGTTCAAACAGTATTCAACGGCTCCTGTGTGTGTGCATGACTAGACAGAGACATTCAAAAGACTGAGACAAGAAACTTTCTTAATACACTACAGACAAGAACAAATTGATATGTTCATACATGCTTAGAAGCAGAGAGTCTTCAAATTACTCAGGAGAAGAGAAAGAGGGCTTGGTTCACATCAGGTGAGACCAGGAAAGTCTAAAGGGATAGAGAACCCTCCCTGCCCTGCTCCTCTGACAGCATGCTTATGAAAAGGGAGTTAGGGCTCGAAAGTGTTACCACCCACAAAATCCTCAGTTGTTTCCCTTTGCCTCCTTTCTCTTCCTTTCATCTTATTACTTTTATTTCTTACCTGCATACTCAAATGTTCCCTTCAAGCATAAATCTGTCTGCTTTTATCAGATCCTTATTACCTCTACCCTCAACATTGCCACAGTCTTAATCCACTTACCTCCCTATACACCCCACTATTGTTCCTATGTGCAAGTTACTTTGTATTTGTCATGGTTTAACCCCAGCCAGCAACTAAGCCCCACACAGCTGCTCGCTCAGTCCCCTCCGGTGGGATGGGGAAGAGAATCAGAAGAGTAACAGTGAGAAAACTTGTGGGTTGAGATAAAGGCAGTTTAATAGGTAAAGCAAAAGCCATGCATGCAAGCAAAGCAAAACAAGGAATTAATTCACCACTTCCCATGGGCAGGCAGGTGTTCAGCCATCTCCAGGAGAGCAGGGCCCCATCATGTGCAATGATTACCTGGGAAGACAAACACCATCTCTCCAAACATCCCCCTTCTTCCTTCTTCTTCCCCCAGATTCATATGCTGAGCATGATGTCATATGGTGTGGGATGTCCCTTTGGTCAGCTGGAGTCAGCTGTCCCAGCTATGACCCCTCCCATCTTCTTGTGCACCCCCAGCCTGGTCGCTGGTGGGGTGGGGTGAGAAGCAGAAAAGGCTTTGCCTCTGTGTAAGCACTGCTCAACAGTAATGAAAACATCTCTGCATTATCAACACTGTTTTCAGCATAAATCCAAAACATAGCCCCATACTACGAAGAAAATTAACTCTATCCCAGACAAAACTAGCACAATATTTAAAACTTTTTGAACAATCTGGAATTTTCTCCTGAATTCAGGCAATATATTGTCAAAAAAAAACCCCCACTCTAAAACCCACTCTTTGACAAATCAATCCTGACAAAAGCAGTACTTCTTCAGCACAAGCAGAGGATTTATTCAAGCTTTTCATACATTTCTCTACAGTCTACAGTGACTCTTCAGACAAATCATTACTATTTTTCTGAGCTCCAGCAAAAGTCCAGTCAAGTACTCCTTGACCTGGATGATACTAGCGCAACATGGGACTTAGAGGTTGTCTGGTATAAATCAAGGCTAAGCAGATCCTCAAAGAATTGAAAAAGATTGGAAGGCTTGTCTGTTTTCCTTGTAAAAAAAAAGAAGGGTAAGGGAATATGAAAAGATGGGGCCATCAAATGAGGACAGTCTGTATGCAGGGAGAAAAATTCACCCAGAAAGAACTAAATCCTGTAGAAATTTCTGTTTCAATTTTGTATACATGTGGTACTTTAATATCAAATAAATAAAAATTGTAATGCAGTAGGGAAAAAAGTACAATATCAGAGCTTCCCATGTCTGGGCATCTGAAAGTACTTTTATTCTTCAAATATGTTATGGATGGTAGCCCTTCACTCTTTTCCCCACAACCATAACCACTAACAAGCCTTGATGTTTAAAACTTATGGCAAATTAAACCCCCTTGAGTTGAAATTTCTATAATGTTTATTTCATTGATTGCTTGTTATAAGAAATTCTTCTTTTGGGTGGGATATATTTTCCTTTTTCATTTTCCGTCTTGTGGTGCCTGCTATTTTTATTGCAACTTCAAAAATATTTGAGCCCTTTTATAAACCTGACGGCTAATATAAGTAGCTTAAGGAAAAAGAAAGTGAATGCAATGTTTGAGGAACAGCCCAGATTAACAGCTTTGGTTGAAACTAAAGTTTTCTACCAATCCACAAAGTAGCTGGAGTGCAGATGATGGTTGTACAAGTTTCCCTACCTTACAAATCTCAGCTCTGTTCTTAAGGGCCCACTTTCATGGATGAGAGGGCAGTTTATTGTCAAGGCACATTAAATTCCTGACATCTCTGCTAGAATTGCAAACAAAGGTACAGTTATTTCAGTAGGACTGTTGTTCAGCATTACAGATATTTGATGAGGAATTCTTTATTACATTCTTGTGGTTTAGAAGGACTAAAACTCTTTCACAACATCATCTAACTCTGTCGATAATATATCATTATATGTTCTTACATTACTTCACTTTGGAGAAAAAGAAAAGACTATTTTTTACCCCTTATTGTACATAAAATTATCTTCTGAATGACGGTCTTGCTTGATTATAGACAAGAAGTAGAAGATACTGGGAAACCAGTATAGTTGTATTCAAAAACTTTTAAAAATTATTGGGAAAGACATGGAATTTTCATTTGCACCCTATATATATTCTGAATATTTATTAAAACTTGTATCTACATGTATCTTGTATCTACATACAGATATGAAGGTTTCAAGTCGATGAAATCCTTTTGAGGGGCATGATAGTGTTAACATAAAGTCCATTGAGTAAGCAAAGGAAATTAAAAAAATGTTATAAATTATTTTTCCTTTTCTGTTTGCTCCACAGTTAAAGGAAGGTTTTACTTACATAATTCTCTAACAAATGTATATACAGAGATTTTAAGATGATTTCAGTTGACCATATCTGCAAATAAGTATGCCTACCTTTTTCTGAACTGCAACTGGTTGGGTTTTTTTCCTTATTTTTTTAAAAAGAAGGGAAATGCAGGTGAAATATACCAATTGTATTTGAATTGTCCCTGGCTCAAAGTAGTCTATAGTGCCAATGTTCACTGGTAGGAGGGCTCCCTAGCTGTCAGACATCTCATTCTATATGACCTCCTACTGCGTATAATCTCATGTTTCTGGTTTAGTGGTTTGTGAATCTTGTGGAAGTTAAGCACACACAAAAAGCCAAGCACAGCTTTTTTTTTTTTTTTTTTTTTTTCTTCGCTGAAAAGAGATGGACACAAACCTAGATGTTTTTCCAAGCAGGATTTTTACTCACTAAATAAATTCTTTGGCTCATTGTTGTCAGAGTTCACCTCAAATAACATACCTGAAAACTTAGGAGGAGACAAAATATTTTGGTTCAGAAGTAGTAATGAGTTGGATTATTTTTTTTTTCACTTTCCAGGATGTAAACTTATTATTTGGAGAGAAACAATAATCCCCTGTCTTTGATGCTTTAGTTTATTTGTGTCTAAATAATTTCTGATGACTACTGACAGGTTACATAAGATGGACTGAAAATATAACTTTATAGCAAACTTTGGTTTTTGTTCAGGTCAAGTATAGAAAATGAAAAATAAATCTCTTCCCTCATATTTTTAAACCCAGATATTTATTTGAAAAATTGTATGAATAGCAAAAATACTTTTGTAAAATGTCCCTCAGAAATTTTATTTTATAGTTAAAACTAATGAACATTTTAGATACTAGTAGAAGAAATACAGAGGATCTCTACTTAAAAACTATTTCCTTGAGAAATAAACAGAATAATATAATAGCTACATCTGAAAAGAAATTAATATTTAGTGAGAAAAAAAATGGACTATTTCAATGAGTTAGTAAGAAAAGCTACAATTATGTAGCCTTCATAAATGATACCATAATGATAGTGTTTGATCTGATTCATAGAAAATGATTCAGCTTGAGACAAAGGAATAAACAGTAATGAAACTCAGCAATCTAAAGTTAAATGACTAAGATACTCAGCAGCAGTTATATCTGTACAATAGATGTTTCTTTTTAAAATACTGAAGAAAATACTCTGGGACTGGAAGTTTTAGGGAAGTGGTAATGAGATACAGAGCCTTTCACCTCTAGGTCACTGAGTTTTAGTTTGCTACTGACCGACATTTGCTTTAGCTGATGGCTATTCAATAGTCTATTGTGAAATGAGTTAGAGGTCTCAATCCCATTCCTACTGCAAAAGTAACCACAAAACATTTAACAGCCACAGCAATAACACCTGCAGTATGTACATGGGACCCTATTACCCTGTGTCTTCCAAAACAAGCTCTAAACACCCCAAATTTTGTTACAGTACAGGATTCACTGTAGTACAAGATCAGTTCAGAGGCAATTTCACACAAAACAGAAATTGCATTTGTAATTATATATGAAAATTAACAAAGCAAGTATTATTGTCTTGATTATATTTCCTGTGGAAGTCTGATGATCTTATGTTCCCCTGTGTAACTGTTTTTCAGCATGTTTCAGAATTTTGCACTGTTCACGCTGCACTGTGCAGAAGTACACCCAACCTGAGCTGGGAAGGGGTAGGGGGGATCATGCAGCTGTGCAACCAGCGCTGGACTTGATATCCATATGGACTACAGTTAATGAGATCTGCTGCTCTCCCCTTACACTGTTGCCTCCAAAATTTCACATCATAAATTCTCCTTTGTAGATATTCTCCAGAGTATGTTGAAAAATTAGGGAGTTCTGCAAACAAAAGTTGAGGTAGAGGAACCTAAGACATAGTAGAAGCGTAAGAAACTTTTAAGAATTACAGTGAAGAATCTGTCACTACTAGGCTGGAGAGAAAATAATTCATCTAGATTGTCATGGCAACATGATTTTTGTGGTTCCCTTAAATCTATTAAAATAAGATTTCACTGTTTTGGAGTTGTACAGTCTTGCTTATTTTATTCTTGAATAAGTATCTCTGTTTATATATGACATTTGCCAGGATTATGTCAGACTTGCCATTATAAAACCTGAAAGGTTCCTGAAAAATTGATATTTCTTATATCATTTATAAAGTTACATCACAGTGATTTCACAAGGAGAAATAGCCACTTCAAGTCTAAATGACGTAGTCTGATCACAATATAAATATAAATATAAATTAAAAAATCTTATGAAGAATATGAGAAAGAAATGAGTTTATACTCAATATCCTTATGTTTAATCACAAGAAGAGAGAAGCAAAAACTTACACAGATCAAATGAAGAAGACTGCACCCTGGCTAAAGAACACTCAAGTCCCTGTGGCTGTGCTGCGTGATCCCTTAATAAAAGAAGCTGAGTACCAGTGTGAGGGCTAGTGATACAGTCTAAGTCAGTAGATGTTACCTGAGGAATGAGAACAGCTAAAAAGGATCTTTATTGTTGCCTATAGCTTTCATGCTGCATTTTGGCTTTGAATGTTTTTGTCAACTGCTTGCAAAACTATGTCATAAAATAAACATTATTTTGTACTAAATTTGTCTAGTTATAGAGATGACTGAGTAGTCCAATAATGGATAAACACATTGCTCCTTCAGAAGCTGCAAATATATTACTTAAATATGGATTCATCAGGCCTGAGACTGGGATTTTATTATATAATTTTGGATTTACAGCATCTGGGTTGCCTCCATCTAGAGGGGGGAGAAATAGAAAATGTTAGGATGCAATTTATCTGATATATTTTAAGGTGCATCTATCTTAATGTATTTTTTTGGAACAATAATACACCATTGAAACACATTCCATGATGTTCCCCATCTACTGCATATTAATTTGGATCACAGATTACTTTTTGAGAAAACTAAAGCTCCGCTCAAAATCTGCTTCAAATAAGCTTCTCTGTCACAAAGTTTGGAGGCAAGTCAGTAGTAGGTATCCCAGGTTCTGATACCGAAGTCAGTACTGTTTAATCTCTTCTTTAATGACTTGGATGATGGGACAGAGTGCATCTCAGCAAATTTGCAATGATACAAAACTGGAAGGAGTGGCTGGTAGACCAGATGCCATTCATGAGTGGAGACTCATGAAGTTCAACAAAGGGACATGCAAAGTCTTGCATCTGGGGACGAACAACCCCAGGCATCTGTATACTGCTACAACTGGCTGGAAAGCAGCTCTGCATGGAAGGACTGTGGGTTATTGTTGGACAACAAGTTGAACATGAGCCAGCAACGTGTCCTTGTGGCAAAGAAGGCTAATGGCATCCTGGGCTGGATTAGGAAGAGTGTTGCTAGCAGGTCAGGGGAAGTGGTCCTTCCTCTCTGCTCAGCACTGGTGAGACATCTGGAGTACAGTGTCCTGTTCTGGGCTCTCCAGTACAAGAAAGATATGGACCTACTGGAGTGAGTTCAGTACAGGGTCACAAATATTATCAAAGGACTGAAACATCAATTGTACGAGGAGAGACAGAGAGCTAGGACTGTTCAGCCTGCAGAAGAGAAGTCTTGTTATCAATGTGTATAAATATCTGATGGGAGGGAATGAAGAAGAGAGAGCCAGACTCTTCTCAGTGGTGCCCAGTGATATGACAAGTAGTAATCAAAGTAAATTAAAGCCCATGAAATTCAATATGAACACAAGAAACCTTTACTGCGAGCGTGATTGAATGCAGATTGACAGAGAGGTTCTGGAGTCTCCATCTGTGGATGTATTCAAAACCTGACTGGACATAGTCTTGGACAACCTGTTCTAGCTGACCCTACTTGAGCAGCAGGGTTGGACTAGATGTTCTCAAGAGGTCCCATCCAACTTAAATGATGTTGTGATTCTATGAAGTCCTCCAACACATGAGACAATAAGAGGGTCTTGAATTGTCAAGAGCTCCTGTGATATCCTGAGTTGTTTCTTGCTCTTCATGAAGGGCCAAATAACAGTTTTGTTTTTAACATCAACTGCAAGACATCAAATCTCTAAGATTCAGCTGTCCCTCATATATACAACCTATCTTCTGCCTTTTACCTCAATATCCCTTTTCTTCTTTGCCTACCTCGTTCTCTTTTGATGTTCCTCATTAATGAATCCTCTTCTAAAATCCCTCTCTCTTATTCTATGCTTCATTCTGCTCTGTCCTGATAATTACATCAATCTTCTTAGTCTCCCAGAAATCCTAGATGGTGCCAGCTGTGCCCTCAAAAGGCCAACAGCCTCTTCAGAAGCAGGGTTGTAGTAGCTGTAGTAATGGTGCTGTGCACAGGAACAACTCACATCTTGTACACTGGATGAGTCTGGAGATATAGAAAAAATGGGCTCAGTGTATCCTTTCTGTGACATCTTCTGATTTGTCTGTGCATCTTCAGCAGTAGCCCTTGCAGCTAATGCCCTGGGACAGGCACTAAATTGAAATGTGCATCTTGTTGACATTGTCTAGACAGTTAAGGAATCAATGAAGAATAAAAGCCTGGACAAACTTATCCACATCTCTCACTTAAACCACTGAAGCTGAGCTGAAGTGTGAACTGCTGAAGCCCTAGAGAACCTGTGCCTGACTGCTCTCAGTGGACTTGCCCACCCCAAGCCAGTTAGCACCAAAATATGGAGTCAGAACTAGAGAGTTCATGGTGGTAGCCAGCTCTTTGAGTACAGGCATCAGCTACCAGATTTTCATATGGGGACCTAAGTTGTGACTACCACAGCCAAGTTCTGTGCTCACTGCTAGTTGTCCCACATCTCAAGGACAGTGCAGTCCCTCAAACCCAGGCTCAGCTCCCCAACCCAATATATCAACTGGATCATAAAGAAAGTACTTGCAAAGAGTTAAAGAAAGTTAAGGTTCCTGTCTTATTGCTCAAGCAACAGATGTCCAAGAAGGATAAGGGCAATTTAGGCATGGTGTGCTTTGCTGTAGAGGTATTAAACCCACAGTTCCCTCCCTATGGGTTTGTCTAAGAGCTAAAACCAGAGTTTAGGTTGAACTTGGGCAACCAGTTGGATGGTTTCACTCATAAATGAACATGTACAAAACAAGCAAGAATAAATCTGGTCTTTCATGTGAGAGGCTTTGTGTTGTTGATGAGTGACAGAGGAAGTGACATACTACTGCTGAAAGCTCAGTGTGGCACTTCTCAAGAAGCCTACAGTCAAGAACACCACATTTTGCTGGATAACTTTCCTTCAGCCAGCCTCAAACCACATAACTAGTAAGGATTCCCAGTCCAGTGGATAAGACTAGAATTAGTCCGAGGAAAAATCTTCAAAATGTGTACAGTGTAGATGTGGGGACCTCAGCACTGACGGCTTGATCAGCTGATCTGCACCTGTTGGACTACAGAAGTTGTTAACTCTGACATAAGCTCACACTTTTACTTCATGAGGAAATGGATCACAACCTGTTCTTTCTCCACTAGCTATAAAAGGAATCTGAGTAACTTGGTTGAGGAAGTCTGCACTGAGTAGAAGAATTTAATTTCTGACGTCTCTTCCTAAAGAATTACGGGCTTCCCAAAAACCTATAGAGAAGTCTACACCAAGTTTCAAAGGCTTGGTAGTGGGCATATAATACAAGTTTCAAAGTCACAGAGATGTATCTTCTTTGGAAAAAAATGCTTCAGCTTTGCAACCAGCTTTTGCTGTGAAGTCTAGACCTATCTAGTTGAGAAACGTCTTAGAGTTAATTTTTCCCTAAAGGACTACTTTTTCAGGGAAAGGCTTGGAGAAGTTTTATCCTATGCTATATAACCATTTTATAATTAAATTGCATTAAAAAATGTTTCCAAGACTAAATCTGATACAAATTGATACTTTCCAAAACTGTTGCATCACTGCAAAATATGTATGAAAAAGTTTTTATTTCTTTATACATTGATATGAAGGTTAATATCAATATAACTATCTATATTGGGATGTTTTAAAATTGGTTAATTACAGATGATATTGTGGGGAGTCTTGACCTAGAGACAAAGAAAAATGGAAGACTACCCATTTAATGAGTGATTAAAATATACGCTTTGAACATTTATTAACATAGACTATTCTTTTAAAATCAAATTAATTGTTTCCATGAAGAGAAAATCCATCAAGAGTTATTAAATGCAAAGACATAGCCAAAGCTTCTGTTTCAGGAAGATTGGTAGATGTTGCTAAGAAATGATACTGGGCAAAACACAACTGCATCCTATAGCTGATCAGTCCACCTAGCCTTGTATTTATATTGATCAAAAACTGGGTCCATCAACAGGGTCATCTGTGATGTTGAGATTTTACATATTAATATGATAAACACTTAAAACTGAAAATGTTAATAAACAGTCAATTATGTCCTATATTCTTTGATTTATCATAAATTCTACATTTTCCATAGTAGTTTGGTTCACTGATGAGATAAAATGATCATTTTACCAGTATGAATTAGATAAACATAGCAGTAAAAATGAGTTACTATAAATATGACAATCTTATATCCAGGCATTGAGTAAGGCCATTTCTAAGTGAAACTATAACCAATAATATGGTTGCAATAGGAGAAGAATTAAAGTTTACAAACATCACAGTAGAAAAATGGGAAATAAGTTAAAGACAACTAGTATATGTCACTGAAGTGACTGCAAGACTTATTCTCAATTTGTTTCCTTAGTGTGGAGAGATTGATAATATTTTTAAAGCAAATCTCCAGTTGACAAAAAATCAAATAAAAATATTTGATCACAATAAAGGGAAATTTTTTCTATACGCTACTGCAACTTTCAAAACTGTAGCAAAATTAGAAAGGAGCCATATTTATTTTATAGATTAGTATTTTTACGCTAAATATGAAATTATGTTAGCATAAACAAAAATTATATCATTGCAATGTATTAACAGCTGCAGTAGAACAACAAAAAAGGACCTTGCTGAGCTGCCAAGCTTCACTTCCACAAAAGTGTAGGCAGACAATTCACTTTCATATATAAGGGACAATCTCAAAAACAAAAAAATCCAAACCCTTGACATTTACTTTAATTGGATCAGAATTTGGCTTTCAAAATATACATGTGTAAGCCTCAGTCAAAGAACAATAAACATCAAGATACATGATTTCATTTAAGCAGTTTCTTTCTAGGGAAAGAGACTCTTTTCCATATTATTGCCATTCCAGCTAATCAGATAATGAACTCTTACATATCTATTCCATTCACTTTAATTTAAATTTCATTTAATCTGGTTCTCACTGAGTTCAAAGGAACTTTTATTTTTAAACACTTCCACCATGAAACAGATTTGTTCTCATCAATATCATTATTTGCTGTACCTGAGAATCTCTTTCATAAAGGCTACTTCCTTAAATGTTATTTTCACACAACCATAAACCTTAAAAAGATAGAAGACTTATTATACTACACCCAACCTCTCCTGTTTTCAGGGTGTTTCCTCAGGCGTATTGTTATTGTTGTAAGTCTGAAAAGGGACTTCTGTTAGTTTCACTCACTCCATGGTCTGTCATGCTCACAGTTCCACCTTTGCAATGTTACAGTCAATGTTGCATAACTCTATTATCAAATCAATAAGAAAAGGTAAATTATGAAGAAGGAAGTAATTTTCTGAAGACTGAAATCTGTATTCAGTCAGCCTATCACGGTGCCCAGGCTGGAGTTATCACCTCCTGTGGCGGCAATGAACAGCTCAGATCACATAGTATTTAGTACCATCAGATACCAATCTATATTTCTACACCAATGTTAGTAAATTAAACAATGCTGGGTGGCATTCTCAGACACTGATGTCAAATGGCATAGTATAGCCTGTTGTCTATACTATGCTTCCAGAAAGGGTCTGCTACCTGGAAACTACCTGTAAGGAATTAGTCATACCTACTTCCAAACTGCTTCCTGAGAATGGTTTGTGGGAGTGCTAGTTCATAAGTGAGAACCTCTCCAGTAGTGAATTGGAAATTATTACCAAACCAAACTTCGGTCTTAAAGAAATTATTTTATGCTGCCTTAAAAATGCTTTTTTCAACTGAAATGACTCTTTCTCCGGTCTATTTTCCATGGAAAAAAAAAAAAAAAAAAAGCTACCACATTTGCCTTCTCTGAAAAAAGAGTAAGAGAAGAGGAAGTTATCAGCATGAATGTGCAAGGATGAAGCATTATCTCTTTGTTAATAACTTGAAACGCCAAATCAATTTCAGTCTACATAAAGGAGTAATCATTCCTGTACACTAATTATTATTGAATGCTGTCTTCATGCTATTGCTGACAAATCACTAGTCTTTCTTTCTGTTGAGAAATGTTGAGTCTGATAAGATTATTTTATATCTCTGATGATAATCCTAAGCCAAATTATGAATCCTTTCTCCAGAATCTTTTAAAAAAGTTCAAATGTAAGATCAGAATATTTGAGAAGTGATTTAAACTTTTTGAATTGAAAAGGTCTTTATTAATATTAATATCTGTGATACTGAATCTAAATGTTAACCTAGTTGATACATATTCAGTGCTCTAGATAATTATGGTGTTTTTCCTCAAAGCAATAGTAGAAACTAAAATTGACAGTTAGGTGCTAATGAGAGTTAATCCTGAGAAAAGGGAAACTGAGATGAAGACAAAAACTACAGGTAAAAGTTATACCTTCTTGTGTGACAACCAAGGTTGAGAGATAAATGACATGAAGAAATTCAAAGCATACCATGACCCAAAACTACAAGAAGATATAACTGAAGAGTTTCACAGACTGAAAATAAATAATTGTTGAGAACAAAGAGTGTAATCTCTGTCATTATTAACTGAACAAAATTCCTATTAATAATTAATCCTGGCAGTTTTGTTAGAACAAGGACTGAAGTATTTTTCCTCCAAAGAGAAAGAAGAAAATTGTAAGTACGAGTAACTGTAGAGAAACCCCAGATTTCTTGCATTTAATGTTGAAAACTCTGCTGTTCAAAGGTCAGTATTTCTAGATGTGCTTTGAAGTCCCAAAGCTTAAGTTCACTGACTTGACTTTGTTGTATAAGTTACAGTTATAGATTCAAATGTAAGTTATCTGAGAAAGAGGTTCCCAGCATATAATCTTCTCACTCCACTTCCACCTTTCCCAATGTGGTCTACAGGTCAATCCTATCAATGTTTTTGCACATATTTGAACTAAAAAATGCAGACATATTCATTATTGACATCAATGTTTGGGTTTTTTTTAATTATACACAGCCACAACTACTTCCTTAGTCTCAAAAATAGTCATTCATATGATTTATTCTATCACAATGGTCAGTTAGTGTCTGCAGAGCAAATGAATTAGAGTGTTCTTTACATTCATATATGCAAACCAAGTATCTGAGGTGTCTAGCCAAGCAGTGCTCATGTGAGGTGGAAGATATCAGAAGGTGAAGTTGCCTTCTCCTAGCCCCTGTCAGTGCAAGGCTGAATGTCAGCAACAACATTAAAATCATGTGAGTCTGTTCAGTAGACCTGCATGCATGCAGCTCAAATCTGTTCTGTTAAAGGAGAAGGGAAGGTGTCTCATATCTATTTTTAAAAAATCCACTCTCCAGAAAATGTAGATAGTATTTTAAGAATGGGGGAGGAGGGACAGGGGGATGAAGTTTCCCAGGAGGACACACATGATTAAGCAAGAGGATGATGCGTAGAATATGAGGGGAGGTGTTTGAGGCTGTGGGGAGAGGACAATAAGGGGGAGACATATCGATCTCATTTTTGTGTGTTTCACATGACTGCAACTGCAATAAAAATAGTTGTCCCGATTTGGGGATGAGAATGATATTAGCAACTGTAAACTTTTAACCAGCCCTGTATAAAAGGATCCAGAAGAAAGGAGGAGCTACTCTTTGATTATTACAAGGAGGCCTTGAGGGTGAATTAATTAATTGTAATATAGGGGTAAACAGTTCATATTTGCTCTGCCCAAGAAAGAGCAAATACATACGTTATTACTTTATTGGACTGCTGCTAAAGGAAGGCAGAGTTAGGATTACATGAATATGTTCTGTATTTCCATACATCCTGGGTTTAGAAGTCTGAATCTGGAATATTGCATTTCTTAGTTTTCAGCTCTTTGCATTCAGATGAATTCTGTGCTCTGGAAGAATGTGAAATACTATTTCACAACCTTCCTTACTAATCAGTTTTTTTAGTAACTGAATGTCATTTTTTAAATATCTGGGAAATAAGGTACAATTAGTCAACCTTGATGCATCTTTTCAGTTAAAATAACACACATTTTAAAATATATTTTTCCATAAATTAAAAAAATAGTTTTTATTTTTAAGATAATTTTTGCTTAATTCTAACATTGTATTTTTAGATCTCAGACCAGCAGGCTGACAAATATCTGCCTACCATGCAGTAACCAAACTTTAGGTAGCATGAAAAGCTACTGATTAGAGCTTTTCTGTATATTTGCAAACAGTGACTATCCTCCAGTCTTCTTATCTGAAGAGACTGCTTCATGGGAACTCCCATCAGGAACCCTTAAACCTGAAAAGACTTTAGCTTTCTTCAAGCTTTATAAATCTAGATGCTTCCCTTGCATAAGAATAACCAGAGGAATTTTCTTTTATCAAAAAATATCATAAAAAGAAAGCTGTAACAAACACCATTTTTAAGTGTGAAAATCAAGCTTTAAGCCAGGCTTTCATGTGTCTGTCAAGAACAGTTTATTCTTCAGTTGCTGCAATAATTAGTAGTAGTAAATCAGCTAAGGTAGTATATTTATATTACAGAAATTTCCTGAAATTTGTTAGTACGATAACAGATCTTCAAATAGAAGAAGAAGAATGGCAAATGCTGGAGGTAATGAATTTTAGGAGTAGCATTATTTTTGTAAAGGTATTGAAATATCCAAATCAGTGAAAAGATATATATATATATATATGTCGTTTTTTTAAAAGATTAAGAATATGCACCACTCCAAGGTCAGAACATAGGCATTTTTACTAATGACACAGCAAGTAAAAGGGGTTGAGTTATTTATTTGTTCCCTTACACCCCTATGCCGTGCAACCAATACCAGCAGTGCAGGCAAAGCGAACTCTAGAGAGCCTTTATAACCCTTGTCCCATAGGCTATGAACAAGCGAGCAGAAGGGGACAGAAAGAGTGAGCCAGGCATTAACCTACACAACTTCAGCAACTCACTGCTGACGTGAAATATAAGATGTGCTCAACTGATGCGAATCATAGACCAATGGAGCTTTGTAACTCCTTGAGACACCTGCATGGTATAATCACCTAGTAACAATAATCGTTCTTTAAAATAGTCTTTAAAATAAAAATGCCTTGTCCAAATGGAGTGCCTTAGGATCCTTTTTATAACATGTATTTTTTGTTGTGAAGAACGCAGGCTTTATACATAAGGTAACATAAAACAGGCTTTGTAAGCACACTAATTATTCCAGAGTACAGTGATATTTTATTGTATTCTGATATACATAATTGACAAAAGGAGCTGACCTGAAACAGGTGATAGTTAAATTTAATCTACAATACCAATCCATATCAAATTGTCTGCACAAAGTCTTCAAGCAGAAATGTTACAAAGAGCCTGTGGAGAAGAGTTATATAACTTTATTTTTTAAATTATCTAATTTATTTCTTTTTATAAGGAAAATAGTAACTATTTTTTTTTTACAATATTACTCCAGATTTTTCTTTCATTATTATTGAATTAATATTTTGTGTGAAAAGTACCTTTCTTTCAGCCTAGATTACTGATCATTTTAACCATGAAAAAAGCCAGCTAAAGACTCTCTCATTTCTTCTGGTTGCATCTGTCATCTTATCATAATCTAAACCAAAAGGAAAAAAAAAGTAAAGAGTATATTACTGTCAATTGTCGAAGCTACTGAACATGCAGTCAAACCAAGCCTACAGGATCAAAGCTGGCAGTCTGCAACCAGATCATGGTTCATAATTTGAGTGCCACTAATTTCTATTATAAAGGCAACAGATAAACTACATTTTAAAAAGCTTTTTGCTTTACTGGCAGAACAGATTAGGCTTTCCATTTATTCTGGGACTGTAAATGTAGCTGTTACTATAGTAACTGTATATCTCTTGAACAGTAAATAATTGTGTTAAATGGCTAAATGGCAAATAGGTTTATGGCTACTCTGGTGCTAAGGAACTTGAATATGCTAAGTTTTTAACTGTATTTTTCAAGATCATCTGCACAGTGACCATAATATGTCCCATATGGAAACTAGAAATCTTTCCTAATGAGACTTTTCAGAGTTGTGCAGTTGTGCACTGCGTAAATGACTGAGAAATTTTGTGAATCTCAAAAATTCAGGATGAATGTTAATCTAATATGAATTTCTGTTGTGATATTCTACAGTTGTCTCCAAGAAAATATCATAAGAAAGTAATGAAAACATATGAAAAGATTTTGTCAGAATTAGGCCCTTAAGTTTAAAGATTAGAGCAACTAAATTGACTGCTGGTGATTTGAAAAACCTCAAAAAGCCATGTAAAAATCCATGGACTTTGTCTTCAATACATGTTTTTGTTAGAAAAATATTTATTGCTACAGGCAATCCAAGCTAACCAATTTATACTGTATATTTCTGTAGGAGATTTGGAAGAAAATGTCTTTAACCTAAGCAGCTACAAGCTCCAAAATTTATTTTCTAGAAACAGATGACTATTCTATGATTTGATGATTCTATGATTTAATTCAGTACTATTACACTCCCCCCCCCCCCCCCCCCCCCAAAAAATAAAAAGATGAAATGCAAGGAATAAATTTGCAATGCTGCCTTTCACAAAGACAAATGAGAGGTGATATTTTTGACCCTTCTCAGAGATAAAGTTGTGTGCTAATATTTGTGAAATAAAAACTTAAACAAAGACATTGGATCATCAAAGAAGAGGAGGAAAAATACCAGGTGATCTATCCCATAATTCCATAGAGCCTGTTGTTTGTCTGTAATGGACAGCACTAGGATACATTGTCTTTGACGCAGAAATTTTCTGCATTATAATTTTAAGCAATTTAAACCACACACTAAGCTATGCTTTTTATAATTTATGAAAAACATGTTTACTCAAGTTTAAAACAATGTATATCACATAAAGCAGAAAATACTTCAGATATATTTTGAGAGATTATAATCTTATTAGATAAGTAAATTTAGGCCCTCATTGCAATACTTTAAAACTCTGCAAGATTGTTAACTACACTATAATAAAAAAAAAAGATATATCATGTTATAGCTAGTCACAACTGTTTTCAGAAAATCACAATAGGTAAACGTATCACAACAGCTAAGCACAATCCCCTGAAGTCTTAGCAGGTATATGTCCTGGAACTCAAACCCTCCATTTCTCTCTTTAAATGTGCTATAATATTGGAGTTCCAAGTTGCCAAGTTCTTAGGTTTATTTGGTTTTGCTTTATGATCTCAAGATCAGGTCTGGATGGCTAATGAGGTACAACTGTAACAATCTGGTTTTTTTCAGGGAATTATCATATACCTGACACAATGTCCTAAAAACAATCCTCAAAGAGGAAACATCAGAAAAAATACCAAATGTCTTTTCATGTTCCTAGTGAAAATTTAATCTTATTAGATTAAAAGATGTCACAGGAAGCTGGCAGCTCTGGGAAGACAGACATGTGGATGTGCTATGCGGGCCAGAGTGCATCACCATAGCAGGAAACTGAGCAAACTTTATGAGATAGCTAGTGCCTGAATCTCAGCATCTTCCAAGACTGTTGCAAGATTTGTCTAAATTGTTTTCAAGCAGTAATGGAATAATAACCACCAGCCCAGAAGTATAAACCATAGTTTAGTTGTCTCTAACATAGGCCTGGATTCTACAATGTAGCCTACATTGTACATAAGAAATGCCAGAGATAAATACATATTTTTCAGCAAATAAAAAAATGGCCAGTGAACAGGCAACACAACCAAGACCAGCAAGACTCCAAGCAAAAAGCCAGAACTTTCCCTTGGACAACAGCTAACAGCAATGGGATAGGGACTTAGACTGAAAAGAAGTTCAGTAATCTAGGCTTCTTGGGATTACCCTTGGCATCTTATTTGGAAAGAAAGATATAAATTGACAAACCTCCATGCTTACAATATACATGAATTACATTATTTTGTTCAGTAATATAGCTACTTCAGTCATTAGTTCTTTAAGAAATCTTGGGTGAATGCTATCTGGTTGCTGTAATTTATTTAAATTTAATTTCTTGAGTTGTTCCATCATCTGATAACTTCACTACATGTAAAAGTCACACATTAGGAAGGTATGCCTCCATTATCTTCCATGAAGACCCATGTAAAGAAATCTTTCAGGTTTTCTGTAATCTCTTTATACTCAAAGACAAATCCTTCCATATGAATTCCTAATTGCATTCTATATTTGCTAGGAATGGTGTCAGCATACTTCATTCTCCTGTCAGATTACTATTCTAGATATTTTAAGAAACCTTTTGTTTGGACCATCTTTTGTTCTATAGCTGTACAGCACCTAGCACAATAACAAGTCAGATCATGACTCAGGCTCCTATAGTCTGTGACAATAAAGACAATTCTTATTTCCACTTTTATATATTGTCTTATGCTGTTATCTTACATATGTATTTACATTAACCTCACATATAGTGAGACAAATTTGTTATTTTAAATCATATTTTGAATTAGATGAAATTATGATTCTTTTGGTTTTGCTTCTTTTGCATTTTTTTGGCATTTCATTTTAGTGTGATCCGTAGTTTTCCATAGGACTTTTTGCCCGATTCCTGTAACTTGTTAGAGCCGAATCTGGTTCCAAATAAAATATATTTTTTTGCTGCTTACAAAGTAAAATTTCAGTGCATATCAGGACTAATTCACATAACTTCTATTCATATTATTTTACACTATTTAGCATATCCTAATATATTCATGAGAAAGTGTGTTTACAGTATATTTAATTTTCCTATAGTATTGTGTTTTGTGGTAATGCTCTGTAACTGCAAAAAGGTTAATTATTCTTGTTGAATTGAGTGTGATAACTTATTTACAAAATTATTTTTTTAATATCTGCTAAAAGAGCTGTTCCAGCTTGCAATTCTTTCTCATAAAAACTTTAAAAACAGTAGGGCTCAAAAAAAAAAAAAAAAAGATTTTGTTAATGGGAGATACAAGTGCATAATTAAAAGTTTGATGAATCTCATCTTTTTAACAAAATGTCCAAATGATTGATGAAAAATATTAAAGGCAAACTATTCCAAACTGACAATTTTTAAAATAAATGTCTAGGAAATTTTATCGTCTCTTTGGTATCAATATGGTTTCATAGCTTATATATTTTTAGAGGAACAGATTTCATTCAACTAGTGTATGAAATGTGTGAATTGATTGGCTTAAAATAATATGCAGCAGGATGATTGTTAAATGCTTCAGCAATATTCAGCAATTAATGCTTTTTGGAGACAAAACTTACAATATAACACAGAAAATCTCAACACTTACACATAACAGCCACTTTGGTATTTAAAATAATTTTGGGTAGATCATATCATTTTAGACTGGATGTTAGGAAGCATTTCTTTACAGAACGGCTTGTTAGGCGTTGGAATGGGCTGCCCAGGGAGGTGGTGGAGTCCCCATCCCTGGTGGTATTTAAGAGTCGGGTTGGCATAACACTTAGAGATATGGTGTAGTTGGGAACTGTCAATATTAAGTTAATGGTTGGACTAGATGATCTTCAAGGTCTTTTCCAACCTAGACGGTTCTGTGATATTTCAAAGAGAGATGTTTTTTTCATTTTATGTCAGCCAGCATCCTTTGTCAGAAGTAACATCCTCTAAACAACTGAAGAGGCTTTCAGGGCAGATACTGTTGTGAAAAGCTCAGAGGAAAGACAATTCCAAGTTTACAAAACGGGGAAGTGTGATAGCCTTTTATTTCCATGGCTCAGCTGGGTCTCCAATGTAAAATTATATGAGTGAAGCATGGTACAAGTTCAGTCTAGGCAGCATTTCTAGTCAGAACCTGAGAACTGATCATGGTCTTTCCCTTGTAGCTGTATACATTTACGTTTTCAAAGGAGTCTTTATTTTATCAAAGCCTGAGCAACCAGCCTCTCATATTTCATTTTTAAGTTGTGTTTTCTAGTGTTTGTTTTTGTTCTTTTTATTCTCTTTCAAACAGTTTTATCCTGGTGAGAGGTGAAACTTGGATTTGAGGAAGAGCATGCATGACTACTGATTCCCGATTTCTGAAGAAAATGAGACTTAACACATTCAGTATTATGTGTCTCTTTCTGTCTGTTCACCCACAATAACATTTAAAATATTGGTCAATTCAAATAAACCGACAGGAAGTAAGGAACTCAAGGATATTAAAACCCTGTAATTCTAAGGAAAAAGAGTAGTTGGTTAGAAAAGAGCCTTTATTAATGTGTAACAGAGAAGTTGTTAATGCCCAAACATGGACAAACTCCACCAGGTCTCACATCTCATTAGCCACCATAGAATTAATTATGAAATGCATATCCATAACAAACTATGGTTTTTTTATGCTACTCATGAGACTATTTAAATCTCAGACTTTTACATTAGTACACCAACCAGCCATGGAACACATAATTCTGTTTTACATGGACTTCTCAAGTCTTTTTACTAAAGTCTTAGAAGCTGGCACTATTGGCACACTTGAAAGCATCTCTCTTGAGCTTGTGTCCTACATAAACTCCTACAAATGTGATGAATAGTCTCTGCCAGAAACCAACAAACAATTCATTTGTTCTCTAGCAGTTTTTTTCAATGTGCACTATGTGGACTTCTACACTGTTCTGTTTCCTGGGGAGTGGATTAACTGGAAACCTATTTCTCTTTGTACCCAAAACTGCTTAAATATAGTAATAAAAAACCCAAATGATTAAAGTATCTAACTTATTTCCATATGACCAAAACCACCCCTCCCCCAAAATCTTATTTCAAAGAAATGTCATTAATATAAAATTGCTGGATATGGGCAAGGTTACCACAGTAATCTGCATTGCAGTTAATAAAAGCCTTTACTATGTTTGTGGTATTTTCTTAGCAAATAATATAAACACTATTTCTGGCAATTTGCCACTTGTTGAGAATTTCAGAAAAGTACTGAAGGGTTCTCAGTGCCTGCCTAATGTCATTCAGAAAAACAAAGTAAAATGAAGAAGCAAGTCGCTAAAGTAAATTCTTAAAGTATTTTAGATTTGTCTTTCTGTATAAAAACATTACTACTACTTTTAAAAACCCTTGGAAAGCAGGCTTCATGGGTCCATGCAGCCCACTTATCACAAGCAAGGCAACAACAACTCAGACTGCATCTGGGTACTAGCAGTTATTTAATAATCAGCAAGACTCAAGCTGTTACACTACTTAATTATCTGACACATTTGCTTGCACACTCTGCCTCCAACATTACATTTCCTAAGTCTCTAGTTCCTCTCAGGGATTTTGTTACTGGTCAGGAATGGTTGGGCAAAATCTTCAGACTTCATGCTGGGCACCTGCTCACAGTTACAAGTCTCAGGTGTTATTGTAAAGGTTTGTGGGTCTCCATACTTCTCCATCTCCAGGACCTTCCCTCCAACCTCAAGTTTTCTTCATCTAAATACTCTATATGCAGAAACACAACATGTGATCAATCTCTTAATGCTTGTTCTGCCTCATGTCTTTGAGGATTTAGCGTGTGTCACCCCTGCTAAGTCCAGGTATCCTCAAAGTTTATAATTAACCTGTACTGGTTGTAGGCTTCAACTTGAGTTTTACACATTCATCTTTACCTTCCCCCAAGCAACAAAAAGCTCTGCTGCCTGTCAGCATTCATGATCTTTTACCTGCTACACCACTAAACTTCCAAGCAGAGGTTCTGAAAGGATAGAATAACCTACTTTCCTAGTACTAAACAAAAGTTCAAGAATGGGTCATAAAAAACCCCAAAACAATCAACAACAAGAACCCAAACAGATCTACCATGAATATGGGCATGATCAGAACCTTACACACAGAAATGTGAATAGTAGATAATAAAATCAAATGCTTTGATAAATGACCAAGACAAACTGTAATATTCCAAAATAGAAAGTAAAGACATGGGATATTAAGAAGGGTTATCTTTTGCTCACACAAAACTTTTTACCTGTCTTTGAGGGAATTTCAGTATGGTTTTCTAGTTATGGAATAATCCCTGGAAGTCACAAATTATGTAGTGCAAGTAGGCAGTCAATGCTTAAACATTTAAGAATAAGAACAGTCCTTGACTGGGATATAGGATATGCATTTATTGGTAGGATATTCAGTGTTAGGGTAATATATCTTAGAATATCAGTATGAGAAACAACACTTCATATCGCAGTTTAAAGGTTGGAAAGCTCTTGTTAACTGTTGTATTAATTTGATCAGAACATGCATGATATACAATAATTTCTACTAGTTATAAAATGGATTATTTTCCTCTGAAGAAAGACTATTTGACAACTAATGTGATTATTTCTTTGCAACATTGTTTGAATACACATTCAGCCATAATTTAAAAATCAGTCTTTGTGTGTAACTACAAGGAAATCTGATTTCTCATTTTTTCTTTGCTACAGAGTTTTAGAAATAAACAGAATCTAGCAGAGTTATTACCCTTAGTGTAGCTAATAATGTAACTATCATATAGTACTATAGATCATGCAATATCAGGAGAGTGATTCTGTAACTAATGATTAGAACTACATAGCCAAGGAAAAATGTAACAAAAAACACTCCAAGAGAACGGAGATTATCTGATTTCTTGAAAACAGGAAAACTACCAAAACTTACTTAAAAAAACTTCAGTCATCATTGCAATGTATTCAATATTTAGCTTGTCAGCTTTCTGTCTTGTCTCAATTTTGCTCAAAAACCTACTAAAACACTTCATTATATCTTCACTGTTAACCAAAATGTTATCATCATACTGAAGACGCTTAACACCATCCCAAACTTCTCCTCTCTTAGATTCCTGTTCGTGTATCCTTAAAATATGAGGTAAGGAGACAAGACAAAATACAGTTAACTGCAATATAAAAGCTTCAGGACAGAATTCACTTGGCCAACAATGGAATCAATCTCCAATGTCTGTGGTGGGTTGACCCTGGCCGGGTGCCAGGTGCCCGGTGCCCACTAAAGCCGCTCTATCACTCCCCTCCCCATCTGGACAGGGAAGAGAAAGTACAACAAAAGGCTGATGGGTCAAGATAAGGATGGGGAGATCACTCACTAGTCACTGTCATGAGCAAAACAGGCTCAACTTGGGGAAAAATTAATTTAATTGATTACCAATTAAATCAGAGTAAAGTAATGAGAAAAAAACCCTACATCTTAAAACATCTCCCCACCCCTCCCTTCTTCCTGGGCTTAACTTCATGTCTGATTTTTCTCTCCCTCCTCCCCCACAGTGGTGCAGGGAGACAGGGAATGGGGGTTATGGTCAGTTCATCACACGTTGTCTCTGCCATTCCCTCCTCCTCAGGGAGAGAACTTCTCACGCTCTTCCTCTGCTCCAGTGTGGGGTCCCTCCCATGGGAGACAGTCCTCCACAAACTTCTCCAAGGTGGGTCCTTCCCACAGACTGCAGTTCTTTATGAACTTTTATGTCCCTTCCATGGGGTGCAGTCCTTCAGGAACAGACTGCTCCAGTGTGGGCCACCCATGGGGTCACAAGTCCTATCAGTAAACCTGCTCCAGCGTGCGCTCCTCCCTCCACAGGGCCACAGGTCCTGCCAGGAGCCTGTTCCAGCGTGGGCTTCCCACGGGGTCACAGCCTCCTTTGGGCTCATCCATGTGCCCCAGCATGGGATCCTCCACAGGCTGCAGGTGGAGATCTGCTCCACTGTTAACCTCTCTAGGCTGCAGGGGCACAGCCTGCCTCACCATGGGCTGCACCATGGGCTGCAGGGGAATCTCTGCTCCAGTGCCTGGAACACCTCCTCCCCCTCCTTCTTCACTGACCTTGGTGTCTGCAGAGTTGCTACTGTCACATGTTCTCTTTCTCCAGCTGTAATTGCTCTTGTGCACTAACTTATTCCCCTTCTTCAATATGTTCTCACAGAGGTGCTTCCACTGTCACTGATAGGCTTGTCCTTGGACAACAATGGGTCCATCTTGGAGCTAGCTGGCATTGGCTCTATTGGATGTAAAGGAAGCTTTTAGCAGCTTCTCACAGAAGCCACACCTGTAGGCCCCCGGCTACCAAAACCTGGCCATGCAAACCCAATATAATGTCTCATAAAGAAGAAATCATTAATTTTTGCTAACATAGTTGACACCTGTTAATAAAGAATGTTGGAGAGAAATAGTGAGTGATACTTCACAATGGATTCTGATCATCATCAAGAATGAATTAAAAATCATTATTTCCGTCAGAAGCCTATGTTTAATGTTCTTGACTGAACTAAACCCATCAAAAACTAAACAAATGTGACATATCCGTATATAGTTTTGAAACAAACTGAAAGTTTAGCACATGCAGTTCCCAAGAGGTTTTTTATGGAATGGAGTCTGCATAAAAATTTCCTGAAGAAAAACAAATTTTGAACCCTTCTGAAAAGACTACTTGACAACCTCTAACTATGTACCCACTAATTCTCCTGCGTCTTCAAAAACCCAAGAAACATGCAAAATTAGGCCACAGGTTTCAAAACTGACTTCCTACATAATCTTCAAGATATCCCATGCCAAAAATGAAGCCAAAAGTAAGAGAAAGATGTTTAAAAATCTAAGTACTATGGGAAAACATATACACAATTTCAAGTACAATTCTACCCCTTCAGTGGTAAAGAATGATGAGGAAAAGCCATTTAATTATTTGTGCATACAGATATATTTTGAAATTGTGTTCCTCAGAAAACAAGATCAAGGAATTAAGGCACAATGTAGTCGGTGTACAAAAAGAGAAAAAAAGAAGATTAGGTTTCATTGAAAGAGAAATGAAACCATAACCTAATTTTAAAGCTATTTCACATGAATTTGTGTTTAAAAGGAACACACACAGGTGACACACAAGTCTGAAGCACCTTAAACTGATCCACCTCAACAATAATTAAGACATTTACTGATATTTTACAATTATTCCTGCTTTCACTTTTAAAAATGTCCTACAATAGTTAACACAAAGAAATAAAAGGAAAAGTGTATAAATACGTTCTAGTTCAACAAAGTTTATTTGAAAATATTATGTTCATAGGTTTCAAATACCTGTAATAGAAAATTATTTTGACTGCAATATAATCTAACATTATTCCACCAATACTGCTCCCTTCCTCACAATGCTATGTTAGCTCTAATTCAATGAGAAACATATTTACAGGAGAAATTTTTATCGATCATAAAATATTCCTTAACAACTCAAATATAGTGGGCTTACAGATAACTCCATAGAGACTTTTGCAGGTTAATTGAGAAATTGTACACAGAAGATTTCCATAAACAATAACTCTGATATAGAAGCTTTTTCAAAAGGAAAAGCCTCAGGGATATATTCTTAGGGATCTTTTTTTTTTTTTAAAAAAATTCTTTTTTGTGTGATGTTTTGTTTATTAAATTTTTTAGATAAAGACAGACATCATAAGTAGCAAGAAATATATAATTATTAGATCAATAAACAATTCAGAAACTCTTGGAGGACATTCAAATAACCTTCAACAATAAAAAGACTACACTATATATGAAATACAAATCTTAAGAGATAGTTAACATTCCAGGCAAATACAAGCATATTGGTAATGTTGATTTAGCTCTCTTAATTTTGTTCAAAATTACCTCCACAGATCATAGACTCAAATAATACTAAACAGAACAAAAGCAGCACACAACAAAGAAATGTACATAAAAGAAACAGTAATAAATAAACTAAAAATTGGAAAACTGAATAGATAATAAATGAATAAGTAAGTAGAATGGCAATATTCTGTCAGCCCCCCACTAAGCAAACACTGACTCTGAAATCTGATATATAACATCATTTAATGCAAACAATATATAAAAAATTTACCGCCAATCATCCTGTATTATTATCTCCATGATGTAGCACTACATTGAAATAAATCTAATATTATCTATATTTCAAGATCTTGTCACTTATTTGTTATTTCATCTTTTCTGAAGAAGTGCTTTAAAACTAAAAAACATTCAAGGTGGGGAGCAATATTTCCATACTTTTGGAAGAGTAGTAACATGTTGCAAAATAACTGAACTTGTAGTAAATTTGGCCTGGTGCTCCCCTGCCCTACCATATCTATTCCATTTTATTGGAACAGGCCTCAGAATTTTTGTCTGCATGAAAATAACCACTAAATGTTAAGTATCAGTTAGATAAGTGCATCTGTCCCTTTTTTCTGCAAAACAAATTTTTACCAAGTATGTCCCATATGGCCTTCAATTATGTATTATGACATCTTTGATCTAGGTTATTGGCAGTGTCAAGTCTAACTTTAACAAGGTGTAAGGAAGGATAACCAGCAATGAGGTGATTCTAAAATGAAATTAATATCAAAAGGGATCTTTATTTCACCTCCTAGACTACAGAATAAATAAACTGTGAATGTTCTCTTTTTGTCAGAGGTCCAATACTTGGACACCATATAGTGCAGATCAAAAAAATAATTTTCAAGAGGGCAGATTGATCTGCAAAACATCCTGTTCACCTTCACCTGTAACAAAACTGTATATTTAAATATCTCTCTGGTGGCATGGGAGAAGTTGGAATCCTAAGACAAAAATCAGTTTTCTAAATTTATACTTAACACTTTTGTATCACTGTATTCAATTAATTACCCAATCTGGCAAGACTGTTAATAATTTTTTAAAAAAATGATATTAGTCTGCCTGTACTGAGTTTTAAGTATGTGTGTGTATATATATCTTAGCCTTCGTTTGATTTATCACTTCAACTACCTAAATATGAAAATTAAGTAATTTTTGTGAGTCAGTTTCTACTAACCTGAAAATACCCTAAGAATTGCAAGATTTCTTTTTAATTAAAATGTGAAAATTTCAGAAAGTCTGAATATAATATTACACAGTTTGTTACTCTGCTGAAACTGAGACATGTCTACATAAACTTCAAAGAAATCAAAGCAGCAGTGTAAATTTCCCACTCTATCTATGGAAAAGGCTTTTTATTTAAATTTCTCATGACAATGCAAACTACAGATATATATAAATTATGTTAAAAGAAACTTCCTAATGTAAACCCCTGTGTTTCCTAGGTAAAACACAGACTACTTTGAAAATGTAATTGTCGTTGTTTGAACTCAGCCGGTAGCCAATCACCACGTGGCCAGACACTTACTTCCCACTCCCCTCCCCAGTGAAATTGGGGAGGGACAAATAAAAGAAATTCGTAGATTGAATAAAAAAAAATTTAGTAATAGTAACAAAACAACAGTAACAATGGTAAGTCCAAACGGGTAATATACAATGCAGTTGCTCACCAATCGGAGACCAGTACACAGCCCGCCCCAAGCAGTAATCCTGATTGCTGCGCCATCCAGAAAATGGAAATGAGAGAACACACTTCTCCTTCATATACTGAGCATGACGTCACATGATATGGAATACTACAATGACCAGTCTGGACCTGGCCCTCTAGCTGTGCTCCCTCTCAGCCCAAAGAAAGTTAACTCTATCCTGGCTGAAACCAGGACAGTAATTTATAAACTGTTAAAAAAACCCCCATGTAACAGTGCCTGTATTAACAAAGAACAAAATTCAATTATTTAATCTTATGTCCTTATGCAAATTGAGGATTTAACTTCAAGTGTATTAAAGAAATAAGATAGAATAAGAAAACAAAATTTCATGGCATTTTTGTTACATGACAAATATCTAAAAATTTTAGTCAAAGTGAGGAATAAAAGCAATTACGGAATCTGGGCTTGTAAAAGAGTGCAATATATTTCTATTGTAGACTCTTAGCATTTAAAACAGAAAAGAACTGACACATTCAGGAATCTACAGTGCTAGAGCTGTGATTTCCAGTGCACTAGATGTCCTGACTGCCAGTAAGATTTTTAAATGAGGTTGTTCATAAGGTAGGTATCTACATCTCCAAATGTCATTTTGGGCTTTCTGCATGGTCAATGGGGAGCTAAGCAATATAGACAGTGGAATTTTGGAAATGAGTCATCTTATCTTTAAAAGGCTTTAAACTGATCAAATTTGTTAGAGACCTAAGTTATGGGCTTTTTCAACAACATAAATGAAACTAAAAAGGGAGCTAACTGGCTTGTGGAAGTACTAGCAATTAAAAGAAAATGCCGTTTCACATATCAAGAATGATTTTGTATTGAAAATTTACCTCACTAAACTGTTCAGGTTTTTTAGCAACACCTTTCTATACATGTGGGCAAGGTGCTTGCAAAGAGACATAAAAAATTTGCAGTAATTTCCCATAACGCTGTGCAATTTCTATAGAGAATTTATTTCTTCTTGTGGACTCGTTCTTGCATTCTCATACTGCATATCATTATGAGATAGGCTCAGGGTCATCCAATTATCTTGTTCATTTCATTTTTCTCCCTTATGTTGAACAGTTTTTGTAGACATGCACAAGAAACTGTAGGCTCTAATAAAGCAACCCATTTTTACCTGTCAGAAAAACATTATAGACATTATTTATAATTTAATATTAAAGAAAACAACAAGTATTTAAATAACTCAAATAATCAAAGGAAGCTGAAGCCTACTTTTATAGTTTTATGTATATTCGGAATTACAAGTATATGCATATCTTATGGGAAATAATATAAAGAATTGATACTTCTGCCCAGATTGATTTGTTCATTTAACTATTGACTTTTGAGAAGATGAATTAGCTTTCATCATCAAGGATATCTTCATAAATGCTGTAAACAAAACATACATTTAAAAACTGAAAGTGTTAATATGGGATATTTGCAAAATCTAAAGAAAAAGTCACAAAGCATAAGAACATATACTCTTTTTTTTCTACAGAGTTCAGTTGTTTTACATTGTACATCATTAACAGGTCTGAAAATTGTACTATGTTTTTACAGATAACTATTTATTATTTGATTATTTGTTCTAATTCAAAATGACATAAATGTTCTCGTAAAAAAACCTTGATAGCCTGTTTATAAAGACCTTTTGCAGAGCTCCAGATAAAAGATATGGCAGTAAGTTGAGAAGAGAGTTCTTATGAATGCTTTAATTGTTTGGGGCCATAGGAAATGAAATCAGATCGAAAAAAAAAAGACCCAATTTTACTCACTTTTGTTCTTTGATCCACTGATTAACATTTGCAACCACTAACTCACTTTCCTGATGGAGGCGACTGTTGTCAGTTCGTGCTGCTTCCAGAGACTGGCACAAAGTTTCCAGCTGTGGATGCAGAGAGATCAAAGCATATGATGGACTCCCTAGAACACACTCTATCTGGAATACTAATAATAGTCTGTACTACTTGTAAAGAATCAAGTCATTTTTCTCCACTCCTTCAAATAATCAGGGTTTCCTTGTACATGCTATTAATTGATTCAATATGCTAGAAGGAATGTCTGAACTTTTCCCACGCCTCACATTTACCCGTTTATTATAATATATTCTACTCTACCTCCAGAGGTTGTTTTAATTGAAATCAGATTTATTTTATAAAAATGGAACGATTATAACTTGCTATGTTTCAGTTTAAATGTTTTATTCTTTCCACTTTTTGTTTTATTTTTGCTATGTATTTCAGATTAGCTCTTTGGTCATGGTTTATTGCATTTAGAATAGAAAGAATATAAAAGGGATGGAGTTATTTTGGTGTATTCAATATATATAAAAAATAGGCAATGCTGGAGGACTGAACAACCTAAAACTTAGGATTTGAACGTCAGACTTTCACATTTATATCTCCAAATGGAATCAAATGAAAGTCAATGGTAGTGAAAATCTGTTAACATCCAGTAGATACTTGAGGCATAGGTAAAATGATGAAAATGATAAAATGATCTGGTGGTCTCTGTACAATCTCTTTTGGTTACAATTCCTCAGTTTACATCACAAAAGATATCATGACAAGAATTCTCTCAGCTGACTCTTTAAATGGGCCAAAACTGATTTTGTCAGTAGTCCATTCCTTACCTAACTGCCAGAACTGCAACTACTGCAAACTCACAATAATTAATAATGATACAGAAATGAACTTCTAGAAAGTCAAATCCACTTTAAAAATCTGTAACAGTAATAAAATTATTGAGTAGAGAAATTTTTTGTTCAACAGATGATAATTAAAGCTTACATGAAGAAGAAACAAGAGAAGAATGTATCAGTCTTGAATCCACTCGTCTATAATAGATTTAGAAACTATTATTGTCCAAATAAAAGAATGTTATAATACAAAACCGTATGTAGATTTTTAAGAACAGTGTATATATTCATGTTTTTCAAATGAGAACACACTTAAAATTACCACTTCGTTCAATAACATTTTATCATTGTTAAAACCAACAAAAATTATCATCAAAAGTAGTGTGTCTTTTTGAATGTTATTCAAAGTACTGGTCTCATATCAATGGCATTTAAAACTTCTGAGTGTAATAAATCTTTGAATACTATGCATAAAAGCCTCATACTATTAATATGGGTAATATATAATGAAAGAGACAATATATATCTAATTAAAATCAAATCAAAATAATACCCACTTACTCTTGTGAGAGCCATCTGTTATGCATATTAATGTTATATAATAGATTACACTAATGCTGCAAAAGCAATTTACTTTTTTTAAAGATCTTTAAAACATTATCATGTATTATTAAACCACACACAATTTATTTCTGGTTCCTTTTGTAATTATGTGAAATTAGAAAAGAAGATTTAGTAATTGACAAGTTATGATTACCTGATGTACTGACAAAGCAGATAAAATATGTCAAACAGATGTTGACACAAACAGAGTGATCTGTAAGGTTTAAGAAGGGTTACAAATATGAGTGGGTTTTATATATATATATACACACATCTATATATGTTTAAGTGACAGTAATTTGAAACAGAATACCCATAAATCACATACCTCTATACTTGCATTATCAAAAATGTTAGAAAAAAATATTTCATATTTCAGGGGTTCTGTCTTAAAAAAGAATGAGAAAATAACAACTGATGGGTATACAGTCAAACTCAGCAGGAATAGAACTGTGGTTTGCATAATTTTATCGTTTTTATTTAGGCTTTTGAAAGGTAATCGTTGGCAGTATTCTCCTGTTTTCTTTGCTTTCAAAAAATTGTAAGCAAATTGTAATCCTCCTAAAAATGAAGTTTCAATAAACATGATTTAGGTACATAAACCATGACCTCACAAGAAAGAGAAAAAATATCCTCCTATCATTTTTCATCAGTTTCAATCTGCACTACATGCCTTCCCATCTAGTCTGGTGTCTCTACAGAAAAGACACAGGAATGTGCAAACTCAGGTAGTAATTTTGGAAAAAAAACATTGTGCAGCAAGAAATGCTTTTTCTCTCTTTATCTGGTGATCTTTGCTGAATCATTGTTTGGAGTCTGTAGATGTCAGCAGGCTGCTTAGGGATTTATCTCAGCTGTGAGTAAATGGTTAAAGGGCAAGTCTGAGCCCTATACCCTGTAGGTATAAATTACCCACCTCCATCATGTCAACATAAGAGTACTGTCTACTAGGAATGATGCAGAGCTTAGTAGACTGCAAATGGGACTCTATTAGGCTATTCCTTTTTTTTGGGAAGCCTAAGTGACCATGGAATGGTGATCTGTAAGGAAACATTCTGTTATTTCTCCACTCTGTCTTTTTGTGGGTCTGCATAATCTTTGTGTCCAGCTACCTGCTGGTAAGTGCCACAGCACCCTCGGCATTCCTGGTCCTCTTGTCAGTGTGAGCGTGCTATGGTCCAGGTTGTTTGCATGAGAAGTGGGGCCCAGTGGTTGAGAAAGGAGAAAATGTTGTATACTGAAGCACTGTTTCAATATGGAGTTAGTTAAGGCTCACATCTAAGCCCAGGAGCTCAGAAGAACACCAAGATGCACTAACATAAATGTAAAAAATATTGTATGTAATTATAAGAGACTAGATATGCAAACATATACAGTGTAACATCCTTGAGTAGAAAACTAGGATTAAATAATCAAAGTCATTCCCACTTGTGTCCTAAGAGAACCCAGTTCTGCACAAGCAGTTCCTTTGCTAACCCATTGTATTGAGATATTTTACTTGATGTGAGTTAAATTAAAAAGATAAGCAAATGCGAAACTCAGTCTTTTACTGGATCAAAGCCTTTCATTTTGCAGCACGTGATTCATCACATTTCCCAAATGTTGTCAGCAGTTTCAAGTGGATATATTTCTGTTCTAGAGGTGTGCTTTTGCAACCAGAAAGTATACAACGTTGTCCATATAGAATTTTATCAGATTTTAAGGTATTTTTTTGTCCTAAGGAAAGGCTACTGCAGCCATAGAGTGGATAGTCACTGAGTGATGTTAATGGATCTGCCTGATATGAAACATTCAATCTTGACTCCCAAGAGCTTTTAGGAAATTCCATTACTAAAAGTTTTTTTGTAAACTAAAGTAGCCAGGTATATGTAAAATAGGACCAAATTTCATGATATTAAACTACTGATGACATTAAATTCCATGGTCAATGTAAGTGTGATGAAAATGGTACAATTAGTAATGAAGTGTAACTTCTGTGCAAATGCAAAGCTCTGAGGTTGTGCCAAATTAATATCTTTTGTCTTTAGAGGTGAATGAAGGTATGAATAATAAAATTATAATTTGACAGTGATATTCTGCATGAGAGTGTGGTGGAAAATACAGTACATTTTATCGGTTGCCTACAATGTATAACCTGCACCTAATATCTCAAATAAAAAGATCATCTTTGTTCTGTATTTAAAACAATTGTTTCGATTTTAGTAGGTCTAATTTTCTACTGTTCTAAAATTTGAAAATTCATAACTCTTCCATACTTTTCAAGGTTGGACTTCTGGAAATTATTTTCTATATCTGACATTATACCCTGTATTAATATAATTTAATTTCAGTTGTCTAAACAAGATTCCTGAAACATGAACATGCTGGTTTTGGCCAGTCCCTCTGTAGGCATGAGCATTTAAGGAACATGATCTTAGTTTAGCTGAATCTCTCTTTAGAACTGACTGTAACAGAGTCATTTACCTTAAGCATGACAGGTGAGTGCAAGGAGGTGATGGGAATATAATCTATTATTCAACACACCTGTTAGAAATTGGTTTTGTGTCCTAATCTTACTCTTCCCTTTTCTCTGGAAAATGACCATAAAGAGTTCATGATATGACTGAAGAAACAACCTACAATGTGTATTAATTTCAGAAGTTGCAGTCTTCCCTCACCCCCCTCCCTCAAATCCTTTATTCTTTTCAGAAGTTTTTCCTGAAGTATTTTATCATCTTTAGCCATAATGATGAGGTAACACTTGTGTCCATAATAATTTATGACCAAGGATTGGTTATAGAAATCATGACTTTTCTGAAGACATAGTAGTTTAACGGAAAAGAAATACCTGGGTATTACAATGCTTCTGCCAACAAAATCTGTATATTTAGGAGAAACAATGACCCAGGCTTAAAACTTTGAATACAACCGAGGTAACTAGCTTACATATTGTTAATTCAAGCAGTTATTTTCTCATTCTAAACTCTGCCATAACATGTCAGTCAGTTACCAATCTTTCCAGTAAGAAAACATAAATCTCTTGCATATAATTGAAAATTAATTTAGTTTTAAAAACAGAAAATCAAAGAAATGAATTTTTTTAGCAATCATTTGCAGTACATATCTTGTATTATTAAAAAAAGGGTGTTTGAAAAAATGCTACTCAGACCTCTCACAGTAGAAGTTTTGAATTTAACATAGGGGAGATCTATTGTCTTAGTCTGTCTGTAGACTCAGGCAAGTGTTACTGCTTTGACAACATGTAAGATTTTCATTCCTGAACAATCCAACACACAAACAAACAAAACCAACACTTTTACCAGTGCAAGAATATTCATATAATTAGAGTGATATATTGAATGATATATCAGTTACACTGGTACAACTCCTCATGTTTTTCCTCATTTCAAGAAAGAATAGCTTCTTTGCAGTTATGTTTTAAATCTACAGCAGAAAGACACAGTATTAATGGGAAAAAATTCTTATGCAACAAAAAGAATGTGCATACAAGGAGCTAGACAATTATATTTATATTTTGATTTACATTTATTTTTAACCTATACTTATGCATGCTTTCTATACAGAAAAGCTCTGGTTTATATTTTCAAATATAGTTTTCTTCTGCTTTGTCTAGACACCTTTTACTATTTTTGAAGTAAATTTAACAGTTACATGATCACTAGATACAGTAAGAAAGGTCTTAATCTTGACCCTATAATACCTTAAGCACATACTTAGAAATAGAACTTAAGTTATAGCACTCTGGTCTATTGTTTCAGTCTTGTGTTTTAGATTTTGCAGAGACAGTTATGGAGTGTTCTAGTCATTACAATTTTCTCTTATTGTTGAAAGGAATATATTAGTCTTTATTATTCAGGAATATCTATCAGAACAGGAGACAACATTAGCAATCTCTGTACTAGGAAATATATCCTTCAAAGCCACTGAAATTTGTAAAAATATCTTCCTGTATCACTTTATCATAAATGTGGAGCATTTCGTCTTCTAGGATAGGAAGCAAGCGGAATTTTTAAGATAATATATTAAACAATATGTTAGGCAAATAGGTAGAAAGATGGAAAGAGCAGTCCTGCAAACCCCCTTAGATATACACTGTTAGTATCTTTCTATTAAATTCCTAGTAAACAGTGTATCAAATGGACTGGTAACTTTCACATTTTAACAGTATTTTTCTTTAGATGATCAGTAACTGCACAGGAGACAAAACTTTGAGATGCTTTAAAAGTGAGAAATTATGTTGCACGAAGGGAGAAGGGGGATACTGACTCCCTCTTTTGCCTATTTGTCTATCCTGGAGATGTTAGAGGGATACTCAAGGTAATCTAGATCTACAGATGTTTTTTCCCTTCTAAGATAGTTTTCAAAAAGACAAGATTTCTGAAAGACAATCTATAGTTTTGTGGGTATTCATTTTTATCTGCTATTAAATCTTCCTATATTCCTGCTGTTTAAAATTCAAGTATTCTTTTGGTTTGTTAAGACTCCAAAATTACAAGTCAACTCTGAAAAATTTGGCCTGAAAACACTTTTTAGAAACACTTGTAACCAAAGTTGTTGTGTACAGGATGAACAAATTTATAATCAACTCCAGAATTATTTTATAGGAAATGAAAAAAAAAAGCAAAAACTTACTTGAAGTTTGAAAAATGTCATAATTTCATTAGGAATTTTGACTCATGCAATTACAGAAACAATTTATTACTCATGTTATTTAAGTAATTGTGGAATTAGAAATTCATTACTTGAGTGATGTTTTAAAAAACCCAAATCACAAGACCTTAATTCAAATTTATCATTTTTAAAAAGAGCGTGATAGAGTGGACAGGAATGAAGTTGTTGCTTTAATTCCTTTAAATATTCCTTAAAAGAAACTGCATGTGGTCAGATGTTGTCCTTAGGATCATGTGAAAAGCATAAAGCAACACCAGTGCCCTCAACAGCTCTGCAAATGAGCTGTCTTAGATTCACTATGGTATTTAAAATTCACCCACTGCTACACTCTTTTTCTAGAGGTTACAGCTTCAACACAGGCAATAATATGGTGGAGCATGTGTCTGACCTGACCACCCAACTGCCTATTTCTTCCAGCTGCTGAAGTTCAGTCTCATATCACTGATGGGAGGCCACAGAGAAAACAACTTCATTTCAATCTGAATTTTTCTAGAGTTTTGTTGCTGTTAAGGCTGGGTCAGGGGCACTGGAATCTTTCACATGACAGCTAGATTGCAGACTCTGTTGGATCATTGGGAGAGACAGGGTCTTCTTATAGATCACATTCTGCAGGAGCCTGGTTGAGTGCCTCAAGATACCTGAATTCATCCTATCTGATTCTAACTGTTTATCTGATGAAATATGTTATTCCCCGCCCCCGCCCCAGTTTTATGCCATTAGTCCAACAGGGCTATGACTTTATCATCTAATTTGGGTGAAGCTTATGTGTGGAGACTCTAATCTCCCCCCTTGTTCACTGGAGACAAATACAAACAGCATTTTTTGATCTTTGAACTGCCCTCCATTGATAACTCTTTACTGACTGATAGGCACAGATACCTAAATTCCTGTAGGAGAACCATTTAATGGTGGCTTCGATTCAGTTGATTAAAAGAATATTTGTTAAACTCAGTGCTTAAGTTAGTAAATACAGAGAGAAGATGGCATGACTCCTGAATCTTTAGCTGCATTCAGATGTTGCATCAGTGCCAGCTCACAGTGTGGCCAGCCTCCTCTGCAATAGATTAAATCAAATTGAGCAACCTGTGGCTTCTCTTAATTATTGCAAGGGAAACTAGGATTTAGATGCACTCCTTAAATGCACAATAAACTTTCTCCTCCCTCTTTTCACTAGAAGGGGAAGACAAGCAGCTCATGGCACAGCTGACACAACTGAAAATTGCAACATCCTTCTCAACAGATCTCTTGTATTTTAAAGGCAATAAACACAAGAATCTATCTACTGTTTACCTTTATTTACCCTGTGGATGAAGATAATAAATGGTATGCAATGCCCTATTAGTATATCATTAACTATTCTCATTCTTTTTCTTTTCTGGCACAAGGTAAAGAAAAGTGACAGACAGTATATTGAAGTATATTCTTGAAACCAGAGAACAATCAAGAGGATTCAGTGTTTTGTACTTTAAGTTTTTCCTTAAGACAATATAATGTAATAAATACATTGGAGAGCTTTCTGATTTTGAAACCAAATATTAGATATGGATCCACTACATCTTGTATAAAAAAGGGTGATTTTTCAGTAATAGGCTAAAATAAAAGTTCTCTAGTATTAAGACTCAACAACATCCAAATATTTTCCTGGAAATATCTCCTAATACAGCAAGTTTTCTTGAAGGAGGAAGCTTATGGGCAAAAGAAGGAGGGGGAAATAAGGTTGAGGACCTTTACTTTGAACTCCTGGTTCAGCTAATTTCAGTGTTTATTAAAAAGAAGAAAAAGAGGGAAAAAAAGGATGTTTCCTGCAGAAATATAAAGGAGATGCAGATAATGTGGAGGAAGACCAAAGACTTTTTTTATGGGGAAAGGCTGACACAATGAGCTCTGAGAAGTTTGGAAAAGGGACTATTATGTTGCTTGTGGAAACCCATATTGTGTGATTTCCCCTTAAACAGTGAAGTTTTTCTTTGCTGCTATGCTTTGGGGAATAAAGATGAAAAGCTAGTAACAATTTGGCTGCATGTCTTTAATAAAATCCAGGTTTTCCTTTGAGGTCACTAAAAGAAGCCCAATTTCTAATTCATGTTTTAACAAATCCATAATGCATCAGTAGACTCACCTTCTTGCCTAAGAGAATACCACAGAAAAATCATGCTGTGGGTGCAAAAAAGAAGTGCTGTGGATGCACATCACTATGAATAAGTGGATTAATAGAAAAACTAGTTTTCAGAAAATTCTGGTTCCTGTTTCTGAACTATCTGCATGTTTATATTACCCAGTCATTGGGAAGAAGAAAAAAAAATAGCAAAAATTGCCCTGGGAGTAGGGATTAGACTTGAAGTCTCCCTGCTTCCTTTTGGTTTACTTCCTTTTTTTTTGTCTCAGAAGTCTTGTATTTTTAGCAGCACAGTAAGCTGGCTTCAGGAGGAGAGGTGGCAAGTCTGCCCATCCAAGATGCCTTGAGGCTTGGTGTTGGGAGCAGCTTGGCAGGAAGAGATCTGTCATCCATGCACCTCTCCCACTACCCTTAGGTACCACTAGAACAATAGTCCATGCACTTTAATATCGTGTTTTATACTGGACTTGAGGGTGCTGTGTGTGTTAAGCTTGCTAAATTCAGTTTAGGACCAGTTTGCCTGGATTAGATGTGATGAAGATGAGAGCTAGGGTGACAGCTGGGTACTTTCCTATTTAAAGGGAACTTTGCATACGAACTGCAGGCCAGCTGGGTTATTTGCTTAGGTGGAAGCTAAAATACAGGCTGCATTGAACTCCTCATTTTAAGTGCCACAGTGTCTCAGTGAAAATGTTTTACATCCTCTTGATTTCATTTTACAGAAAAAAAATGTAACATATTTAGGGATTAAGCGTAGCTGAAGCAGAGGCCATACAGTGTAGTAAATGTTGAAAAGGTTTTGAAATTCAAATAGGAAATAAAGTGACCAAAATGTTGTTTTCTATTTTAGACTTTTTTAGTGACAGCTTTCAGACAAGAGTGGAATGGTGAATGTGAAATTATTCTTGAACAAATAAAACCACAACAGGCAAATATAATTTGTTCAATCAAAACATGGCAGATGAATGTGGTGGCAGACAATTAAATTGCTTCTGAAGTGGAAAACTAGTATATCTAAATTCTGATGTGATTGCTGAGATAATTTCATTTTTTATTTATTTTATATGATGAATGGACTTCAGATGTTTCATAGATTTTTAGACTTTTTAAGTTTTTACCTCTATTTCCCTACATTTAAATAAAAACAACACGTTTGGGACAACTATTATACATTTTAATTATTTCAAAATATATCACTTTCACTGATGATCTGGAATACTGTATGTTAATCTATGAAAAAAGAAATAAGACATTGAGTTTACTAATTGCTATTGTCCAGTGACAATACATAAACTGTTGAACACACAAGGTAAGAATGTGTTTAAACTGTCAGAATTGTTTATATGCACAAATGTCATCTGAGTAAAAAACAATAAGGGAATATTGTGCTAACTATGTATACCAGATGATGATTCCTCTGTGAATCTATTGCAGGATGGATTGGAAGAAACAAATAGTGGGTTTATCAAAGCAGATCCCTCAGAAAACATAGGCAATGTAGATCCCATGTTTGCAAGCCTAGCAAAATTCCACTGTAGCTCAGACTAAACTAAACACTAGCTCCCACTGTCACCTGAACACATCCTCTCTTGTCTTATTTCTGCCCCTCATCTGACTCCGCTAGAAACAATTTAAGCCCACACATTTGAGACAACATAACAAAATAATTTTCTTCTAAGTTAGCATGCTGAAGCAGTTTGGCAAAGAGTTCAACACAATCCAAAACCAGCATAGGAGAAGGGTGGAAACATGCGCCCAGGAAAAACTGGGATTGCAGCAGCCAGTATTGACATTGATGTAGGCTGCCACTACAGACTTAGAGGTTTAGGTCAATATGATGGGCACTCATGTTAAAACACTTTAGCCATCCTAACTAACTCAAGGTATGGTGGGAGCCATTTCAACCACATGTACCACTGCAGGAGGCTCTCCAAAGAAAACTGAAGGGCTTTTCACCTAAAGCTCTCCATTATCATTAGAATCCCAAATGGGGCAATTGTAACTTCTTTTCTTAAACAACAGGGAATCAAGATAAGTAAGAAAGACAAAGCAAAAATAAGAGATGTTTATAATCAGCTTTTTTTGTTCATTGAGCCCTTGCATGAAGGGCCTTTTTCCAGGCTTGATTTCTAGGCTTAGTCCATGGATGTCATTCAAATTTGCAGCAAACTCCACCAAAACCCCATTGGTCCCTTCCTAGGGAGCTTCCTTCTGTCTCCTCTGAGGCTTGGCTGGCTGCCCCTGCTCGCAACATTTTCCATCTCTGCCTAACCTGCAGATTCGCAGCTTTATGCAATGAATATGCTGCCCAGCAGAACCTGTGGTGCTGTGAACTTTCTCTCTGGCCCTCATTTCAGGGCATGCTAAGTTTCCCCAAAAGGAAGAATCATCCCATTCTTCCAGAGTTTGTGATCTTTCCCAGTCACTTCCATAAAGGAACAATTATTATCAGAAAGAGTAAAACAAAAGAAAAGAAAGGATATTTTTATTATACAATAGCATGTTCTCAGATTGCCTAGAGGGAAATTGACAGGGATGGATGACAGCAATGTAAAAAAAGTACCCCAGGTTACAGCAGATTTTTCTGAAGACTATGGGATTTGTTTTGCCAGGACTGATGTTCAGATCCATACCAGAATGGACAATTGTTCTATTTTATACTTTCTAAAGGAAATTCAGAGCCAAGTCTTAGTGCCCTTAAAAGTGTAGATTCCTGTGACACGTCAAAGCTCAATTAATTCAGGCACATCTTCAAAACTGTATTTTTAAATTACAAAAATGTTATAGGCTAACTAAAATATATCATCCACATTATTAAAAGTTACAGGGAAAAAAATATGTAATGATATATAAAAATATTAAAACCAACAAAGCCTTCTATATTTCATTTGGATTAGTTTATGCTACAGTTGCAGGTGAATATGCTACAGTTACAGGTGAATAAAATTGTCCTAATTCACATTATTCTACTTATTTGGGAATCCTTGAACACTCAGGATGTGTCTTTGCTTCATGCATGCAACATTTAGTCATGTCACGAATACATTTACTCTTCTATCTTCCCCTTATTTTTTCCTTCTGTCACCTATGGTTTAAAGGTGTAATTTGCTTCTATCTTAAAACAAATAAAAGCTGCTGAAAAAATCTACCATTACACAAGGCACACGGATAAGATTCTGAAACATAAATGCCATGAACCATAAAATATTTAAAAGCATAAAAGTATTCCATTTTAACAATTTAAATAAACCCATAAACATACAATACTGAATCTCAATGGATTCAAACTGCTACTTGCTTAGTATCAATAACTGTAAAAGTGACACATGACATCTGCTGTTTCTTGATTTTCTTTCCCATGATATCTACTCCAGTTTCTAATACAGGAAAAAAAGGAGGAAAATCTTTTAAAGCACAATCTTTTCTCTGTCTTTTCATTTCTGTCTAGGTGAGGTTATGAATTTAAATTTAAGTGAGAAACAATAGGCAGCAGATAGTTACTCTTCAGGTTTACCAAAATACTTTTCTAACTTCAGTGCATTTAGAGCTAAGTAATACTGCATTAACAGTTTCAGCTATTTAGCACCTTTTAAGGTCTCATCTTTTCTTGAAGGTTACTAATGCAATATTTGGCATTACAAACCTATTTAGAGGTTTTTAATATATTGGAAGCTAGTTTTCTTGGCCTGTTGCTTGGCAGAAGTAAGTAAAAAAGGACTCTGCACAGAGTTCATACAAAAAACTTGCTGTAATTTTTCATTATTCATTAAAGTAGAGGTTTCATTAGCTATTATCCAGTAGTCATAAAAGACCATTATGGATATCAAAGTGGTGGTCACAGCAGGCCCGGACAACAGGCAGTAGTGGCTGAATGTACTGTAATAAAGGTTATAACTGAAATTCCTCGATTTCCCTCCTCCCAGAAAAAAACCCCACATATATATATATTTAAAATATATATATAAAGCATTTGACATTCTTCCACATTTATGCTGGATATAGAGATTTATTCAACATCTTCTGAACGGGATTTCATTTGGAGAAGGAATCTGGCTCCCTCATCTTTGTTAACAGCTTCCTGTAAACTAGTGGTATCTGACTGAAACCTAACCATAACCTGAGCAATCATGATAATTGAAACAACTTTTGTGAAAAATTTAGACCTACCATTGTAGGGAGTATAAAAGAAAACAACATGAAAGTGGGTAAATGGGCAAGAAACTAATATAAATATCAAGAAAAATAATTTTTCAGGATCAAGAAGCAGTTGGTGTCAATGTGAAAAATAAGGAAAATCGGCCTTTATGCCAACCTGTACCTCAAACTGTGTTGTTGCCAGTAAAGCCCAATATGGTGAAAGAGTAGGATTTTTAGTCCCATTTTTGAAGGGGCAAAAGATCTTCCTTCTGTTGAGCAGATTAAAGAAGATGGAGGTGTATCTGGACAGGTGAGCATGGGACAGTCACCCTTTCTCTCAGCAAGGAAGCATTTTTCTCTAATTGACTTCAAGGTCCTCATTGACCAATTGACTAGCAGTAACTCCAGCAGAAGATGAATGAAAGTTTGACTCCATTCCCTCTTCCCTGTAGAGATGCAACAGAATAAAATGGCTACCATGATGTTGCTATGTACGAGGTAATTGGAATCATATTGTAGCATAGCTCCATACCAGTTCCCTATAAAACTTGATTTGTCTAGTGTCACAAACCTGTATCAGGAAACCAGCAGCATATAAATTTGTTACAGTATTTTATTTTGTACAGTAGACATATTAAAGCAACTTTGACCTGAAAAAATGTAACCAAAGAACAACGTATTAAAAAAGTCATCCTATATGTAAAGGGCATAGAAAAATACCAAAGATTCCTTTGTTTCAGAAGGAAAATTACTTCCAGAACAGACTTGGTTGCTATTAACTCTAGTTTTGCTTTTAAGAGATGCAACTAAATATCATTTATATGGTAGTCCCATGATTGCACATACACTATGAAAGAAATAACAAGAAAGTACTGTAAATATAGTAATAATGTGGTAACGTAACATGATTTACTTGTAAGGTCCAGTGAAAAATTGTTAATGGTAACCACTCCAATGAAGAAAAAAAATTGCTTCTCATGAGATTTAATGGATACATAAATTAATCAAACCCACTATCAAAACTATGTTAATTTTTTTTGAATGTATATTCTGCAGAAAAAGAATTGTGATTTAATGTGATTGGAAAAGACATAGCATCTTGTGGGTGCTCTTATAATAAATATGAAGAAACAGTATCTATCTGAGTTCTTATATGAAGATTCCACTTCTAAAGTTCAACTGACTCATAAAGGAAAAAAAAGAAAACAGTGGTAGTGCAAGAAACTGTGGATCATGTGCCAACATTCTTAAATGCTTTATACAGCTACCAGTAATGAAATAATTTGAAGCATCATTCCTATTTAACATACCATAATTTTTCAGCAAAACACTCTCACTACAGAAACTATCAAACAGTGAGTAGGAAGTGCTGACAAGGTGTAATACAGTATTCTTTATACCTCTTACAAACTTCTGAATGTCAGAGAAAGCCTTTTGTATGGGCATATCTATAAAAACACTGTTCTGTATTTAGATACATGCATCACAGAGCTATACCAGATCTAATTTTTTGGGCAGTTTAAGTGTCCTACAAAGGTATTGAGAGCACCTGTTAAAAAAAACCAAATCCAACCAAAACATCAAATATAATTAATTTTTTCTTTATCTAGGAAATAATATTCTTAATTATGGTTTTTTTTTTCTCTTGAAACTGGATTGTGAACTTATAAACAAAGTTTTTAACTACTTTCTCTCAAAAGCGATAGAACACTAAATTGCTGAAGCATTTAATAATATTTTATTAAATACTTTCTAACTTTAAAAATAACCTGAAAAACTTTTCAATCTTACAAATATTTCCATCTTTTTTTTACTTTTTCTTTTCATTTATAGAATTCTTACAAAAGTCCCCTTGTTTCACTTTGTATTTTTAAAACAACTTAGTTTCTTTCCTATTTGAATTAAATTTTCACTAGATAATTTTCAGTACACATATGGAGCTCCTTTCTCTCCCCAGACTTGGAACATTGCCAGAGTATAGACTGGGAGCTTTTCCTCAGAGACAACTAACATTCATTATCTGAGCATTGGGATATCCCTGCTTCTGCTCTTAATACATTTGGACACATCTTTGTTCATCTGTGATTAGTGATAGTAGTTTCACTCTCAGTAATGACTCCTGTTCAGTCCAGGGAAGAATATGGAGTAGTGACAAAAGATTTCTTTAAGGGTAATTTTGAAAGACAAAGCGAAATATTATGATGTCTGTGTTTCACTGTTGGATGTGCTTTCAAGAGAAAAAAAAAAATCACTCTAAGTACTGTAAAACACAGAAAATAGAATATTTAAAATATGGAAATATGTTTTTTACTAAATATTAGGGAAGTGATAAGGACATGCCACACAACAACTTTTGCTGTTTCATTTTCTTGTTTGTTCTGTTACTCAGAAAGTTAGAACATGAGAAACTGATTTTACTCTTTGCATATGCATATTTCTGTACAACAGCTCTTTATTTAAAACATATTCATACATCAATGGGTCAACCACATGCCTCATTCATGAGTATAATTTTTTTCCAGAATAATCTATTAAAGAAAAGTAGGTGAGTACATTTTATATATTTGTATACTCTCTAAAAGCAGATCTGACTGAACGAAGTCTGGAAGTGAAAGATGAAGACTGTATGAGCAAGAAGACCTGTAATGTCAAGATTACTGAGAAGAAAGGTGATCGCCTTATTTTTTGGAAAAGAAGTCACATCATATCTTTTTCACCATTATAATCCTTGCCTTCACCTAGAGAATTTTTATCTGATTTAAAATAAAATATCATTTCTAGTTCCTAATTTCTTCTGGTCTTTTCATGCCTGTATTTAAACTCCCAATTTCTAAGTGACAGACATAATTTTAAAATATAGATAATGTTATACAGACCAAAATATACATTAATTTGTTTACATAAAATAAGGAAGTGTCATATCTTTTGTCCTCTTTACACTTTTTTTGTTTAGTCTGTGGTCCTCTCTCACAGTAAAAGAATGTCATATCTTGCTACAAACTCTGAAGGCAAGATGGGGAGCAAAACTGAATATTCTAATGATGCTGTCAGCTGGGGAGTATCAGCAATCTTTTTAAATCAAAAGATACATTCTTTTTTTATTTGTAAATGACTCATCCTTTTCCATCCCATCTCATCCTTACCACTGCTTTGATATCTTCTGTTCGACCCTCTAACTATCCTCTACCAAGTAAGCTGACCAAAAGACAGCAAAAATATTTCATACAGCCAGAAAGGCAAAAATAGTTAAATGTTTTATGAATTCAGTGGAATTGCTTACCTGAAGCAAGCATACTGAAGGAAAACTATTTTTTAAAAGATTTTTTTATGAATCAATTTTTATGGTTTTCTTCCATTTTAGGCTTAGAATACTGAGTAAAACTGAAATACTGAAAATTTCCTTACCAGATTTGATATATCCCTTACCCTGATACCAATATCCATGTTTCTCTGAATATGTCACAACTTCTACCTGCTCATTTGCAAGCTTCTTACCAGTTCCCATATCCACTTCTGTCATGTTGCATAAACTGAATGAAGTTGACTCATATGTAAACTTACACTTTTATCATCTTTCTTCTAACCACAGTCAACCCTTTATCCTTTTTGTGTAAGGAACACCAAAAAATTCTACCACAGAACAGGTGGAATTTTTAACATTAATTGTGTCAGTTTAAAAGGGTGGGGAAAACTGATAGTTTAGTTGATGGCATACTTCTGTTCATCCATCTGTTATTTATTAAAAACACACATACATTTCCCATACACCACATAACTAATTAGGAACTTGACTAATAGACATTTCTGACAACAATATGCTTGCCACATCAATTTTTTTCCATAATTTGACATAGTGATACTTGATGCCCTATATTCAAACTAAAACTAAAAATAATAATGATAGCAAATGGGTGTGTGCCAGGTCTGGAGGATGGTAGCTGACACAACAAGAATTGAATTCTTTCAAAGGGAGAAGAGTGAGAAATCTTGGAAGAAAAGAAATGACTGATGCTTGCTCCTATGAAGAGGCAGTAATATGAGTGCCCCACTTCCCTGTTGTACAAGAGTCATATTTACTTTTAAAAGTGTGCCTCAATTCTTTTAAACTTATTATCTTCAATGTCAAGGTGTTTATGCCTTTTTCAATTAGATTAAAGAAACTTTGGCTTGCTGGTATTTCCTTCTAGTGAGTGTATTTGTACATAAGTCACCTCACAATCTACTTTTTGAAAAAGAAAGATTGAATTATAGTCGTCTACCACTGTAAGATGCCTTCTGCAGTCTTTGAATTATTTTCCACATCATTCCCAAACCCTTTACAATTTTTCTATCAATCCCACCAATATCTTATATGACAACAAAATCACTGCCTCCTTTTCCACAACTCCTCTACTCATGCATCCAAAATGTAATGTACTCCAAAAGTAATCTGTCACTTTGTCACTATGATGTTGCATTAGGTGTTGACATTGAGTTGCTTGCCCATATAACCACTAGAGTATTCTCCAAATCACCGCTTTTCAGGACTCAGTCCTCTGTTCTTTAGATATAGCAGATATCACTTCTTACAGCACAGCTTTATTTTATTTAGAGTGACTTTGTATTTACTTTCAAATCATAACTGGCCTATTGTGCATCCTTAAAAATCCCTGTTAGAACCACTGGCAATCAATGATGAGAACTTTTCAGATTTAACGTTTAAGACCATTTGCATATAGTCTTAATGGTCATTTTTTTAATCAGAATATCATGTGTTACCAGGTGAAAGGTTGCTCAGAGATTTAAAATATTAAATCTACACACTTTCCATGGAAATCCAAATTCTAATGAGTTTATTTGACAAAAATGATGTTTTTCTTAAAAGCACATTAATTAGCATTACTTAATTCCATTGTACAAATGTTATCAAGATTTTCCTGAAGTTACACGAGGCTAATGTCAAACCAGCCACGTAAGTTGATCTAGTTGCCAATTTTGAATACTGGAGCAAAGTAAATATTGTTCTATGTTCGTAGATTTTTTTGTCAGTGTTCCAGAGCTTGAAAAAAGCAGACATCAATAACTCTGAGAGGTCTGCCAGCTCTTTTACTACTCTTTGATGCAAATTACTCTGGTCAGCTGATTTTAAAGGTTTATCTTTAGCAGATGTTTTTGAACAAACTCTCCAGTTATTGATAGAGCTGAAAACAATTCATCATCCTCCCGTGTTATGAGCCATTGCATGAGTTCTTTCCAAATACAGAAGAAATATTTGTTTAAACTTTTGTTTTCTTCTACTTTGTAGGAAAAGTTACCTTCTCAATCTCCTAAAAGTATTGGAAAGCTTCAAAAAGACTTTTGGAATAATCCCAAGAATTGTTGACCAGTGAGTCTTTACAGTTACTTGCAAATTAGTTGACAAAAATAATTAGAGTTATAAACACCAGGATGTGTCATATGTTAAGAACACACAAGAATATATTTCCTAACCAACTGATTAGTAGTCTTTATTAAAAATAAACATATATTAAATAATAGAGAAACTGTTTGACATGAGTTACTTGAGTTTACAAAATAGCTCTGATAAACTCCTCACCAAAAGTTATCAAGAAAACTAATGGTTACAGGTGAGAGGAGGTGTTTACAGATCTGATACTATCTAAGAAGTAGGAAATAAATGTTGGAAGATATCTTTAATTTTCAACAAGGGAAAAATCTGTAGTGGGATGTCCAAGAATCTACAACAGAAATGTTATCTAATAGATGTATTGATACATAGGAAAAAAGGATCATATGTGAGATGACACAGGTGTGTGACACAAGATCTGTCAAGACCCCACCAAATCTAAACAGGTGAATGGTGAAAAACGACTGCTAAAATTTGTTGTAGGCAAATGTTTTTGACTTGTTTTTCATTCTAAAGTTCTAAATAAATTATAACCTTTCAAATAGAGTAATTGACTTTATTTTGCACAATGCATAAATTTATATTTTTTTAGTATGAACTTGCATTCAAGGCATCATATAAATGATATAAATGATCGATATTAGTAAAGCTCACCTAACTTCAGCAGACCTACACTTCAGAATTTATTTCAAAATTTAAATTTTATTTAAAAATATGTATAAATGAGTATTAAAAATACTACACCAGCATTGTTGTAATAATTGTATATATCTTATGTAGGATGAACCTTGCTCATTCCACCTTTTAAATACACGTATTACAAGTGAAAAAAGGGCTAAATAAGATAAACAGGATGATCAAAAACATGAAAAATGTTGATAAGAAATATAAACCATGACATTTTCTTAATTTTGAAAAAAAAACCCCAAAGAATTAAAGATAATGTGAAAGAAATGCATAAATAGATTTTGCCCTAATGAATTTAATTGGAATTATTCCCAATATTAATACTTTGAAAAGAAAGGTCCACTTATTTACAGTGTTGTGAAGACTTTTTCCTGTAGATTGTAAGCAATAGAATTTGATGCCGCAGTGTACAATTGGCTAGCATATAACTTAAAAGGC